>NC_080400.1:945978-1258804 GCF_030265065.1 Corythoichthys intestinalis
TTGGGCTGTTTAGTTTGTGTGTCACAGTTGCTGAGTCACCGTTACTGAGGCGACCGGAGTGGGAGATTTTGCCTGCCTCAGCGTCAAAAAGGCGCTTGGAGTCTTATCAGTCGTGTTAGCAGTTAGATATCAGGACGGCGGCGTTCCTTATAGGACAGGACGTCCCGCCATTTGTTCTGGACTGTCCTGAAGAACTGATTGCGGGATTTTGGTGTTGCAGATCTGGGCTTGTAGATGTCTATCACCTGGTTGTCATTAGCCACGTTTACGTGCTGACTTTTATTCATACCGATTCAAATCATTCCGAATGGAAATTTCACAGCAGCTGTTTACATATCACTTCATCTATTCCGATCCAGCGTTTACATACAACTGCCGTCTGACATGCGCAGATTAATCAAAACAAAGCGTCACATTGCAAAACATGGAGATCGATCGTCAGATCAGCTGCTGTTTTAACTTTTCGAGTGGAAACAAAACTTCAGAATGATACGCCGTTCATTTAAAAAGTTGTGTGGGTGCGCTGTGCGTGTGCTTGGAAGCCATGTTGCAAGTGACGTTACTTACGTCACCAAGTGACGTCACCACGTCAGTACGGAGCATGCGCAGAAAGAACGCAACCAGACACCATTCCGCTTCCCTGTTTACATGATATAATTTTACTTCTAATCGGTTTGGGGAAAGGAATATTCCACCCCTGTGAATCGGAATGAAATTCCAATCGGTTTGGGCCTGTTCATTCCGATTGAGGTGTTTATATGGAACACATTTATTCGGTTTGAACAAATATTCCGATTGTAATTGGAATATTTGGCTCCATGTAAACGTGGCAAGTGTCAGTCTTGCTCAGTCAGTTGCATGACGCACCTGTTGGGCTTCCGCTATCAGAATGCGTCATGCATCTCTTATGTCAAATATATTCTGCTTGTTTCCCGTAAGCTATGATATAAATGCTGTTTATTTTATATTTGGTATGTCAGAGTATTTCAAACATTAAATACAAGAAAAGATACCATTCCCTGATTATTTTAAATGTGTGAGAGTGATACAAACAGTCGAATGGTAAACACGAGAAAAGATACTCTTCTGTTCACTATGCTGCTTATGAACACAGCGGTGATTACGTTAGCTAATTACATCTACCCGTGGACTAACAACCGAGTAGAAAGACGACGGAAAGTAAATCGAAAGGATACATGATTAGGCGGGGTGGGGCGTATAAAATTGGCAATGTGAGGTGGAGAAACCACTATAATTAAATCACCTGTAAGTGTGGATATGTTGACACCCTATTCTATGCTTCCTGATCGCTAATACTGGCACCGACAATCTCTCTACTTGAGTGTGTCCAAGGCTAGGTTCATACCGCAGGTCTTTATGGACAAATCTGATTTTTTCGTGTAATTCTGACTCGAGTGAGGCAGTAACTTGACGGTTTGAACGGGAAAAGTCCCATGAAAGTGGTCCCTTTCAAATCCGATCTAGGTCACTTTCATATGTGGTTAAAATCAGATCTGGGCCACATTTTTCCAGAATGTGGCGGCGGTCTGAACTGTACAGTCGCCCAAATCGGAATTCATTCATCAATTACGTCAGCAAAGAGCGAGAGAGACAGGGTGCTACGATAGCGGTGCAGCTGTGAATTTTCGTTAGCACATAGCTTAAATGCAGCTTTTGGGGAAGGAGCGGGCTTGAGTCATAAAGAAAAAAAATAAAAGGGTGAGTGGTCGTTTTTCTTTCTATGCTCCAAATGAGCCATGCTGTATTTCAATATAGTTTACATGGCCGAGAGTCTGGGCAAACTGACGGTATGTGTGTGCGTCATGCACGTACAATGCGTGCAAGCATTCTACCACTGCATATAAACTTTAAATACAAGACTAAATGAACATTAATTATGTCCGTTACCTGTGTCCTCTTTTTGGAAATCAAAAAATGATCACCCTAGAGACGATCAGCCAGCATGTGTAGATGTGTCCTTTGTTTTGATGCTTCTGCGCATGCGGGTCAGTTCGCGCTTGTCGGACTGCGAGTTAGTGCGCATGCGTAATGCTTGGGCTCAGTGGTCATAGACGGGCCCGCCCAAAAAACAGATCTGACAAAAAAATCTGAATTTTGCTTTAAGACCTGCGGTCTGAACCTAACCTAGAAGTGTTGACATCCTATTCTCTGCTGCCTGATCGCTAATCCTGGCACCGACAATCTCTCTACTTGAGTGTGTCTAATGGCACCCAGTCATACGTGAACCCACTCAGACGTATGATAGTCCTGCTGAAAAGTGGCCGACCCAGGACCCTGGCGCATCCCCAGCCAATCGGGGAGGGGTGCAAGCGCTACACCTACTTCCCCTGCATCCCCCCGGGACCAACGGCGGTCCCCAGGACCTTCCGTGCCCCCATCACTCTGCCCTCAAGGAAGGGAGGAGGGGACGTTTAACCACAAACCACGCCCGCTCCCGCCACCATCGCAACCCCCCCCTTACGCGGCACAACGTGGGACGCCCACGGCCCATTGGGCCGGGAGCAGGAGAGGATCCCCACCTGGTGGTGGGAGAACCCCGATAGGCCACCAAAGGGTTGCACAGAGCCCTGACCATCCCACCGACAGCCCAGACGAAGAGGAGGTCCCACCATATAGAAAAATGTGGGACCCACCTAGCATCCTATTAGGCTACGTTCATACTACAGGTCTTAATGCACGAATCCGATTTTTTGTCATATCTGTTTTTTTGGCGTGCCCGTTCAGATTGCCTTTGTCCATTGAGACCATTCAAGTATTACGCATGCGCACTAATTCGCAGTCCGACACGCGCTGAACAAGACGACCCGCATGCGCAGAAGCATCAAAACAAATGACCACACATGTTGGCTGTCATTCCAGGGATTATCATATTTTTCTTGTTAAAAAGAGGATACAAATAACAGACATTTATTATCCACGTTTAGTTTTATTTTCAAAGTTTATATGGACTGATAGAACGCATACACGCACACACATAAGCCTTGACAGAACGCATACACTCACACACATAAGCCTTGACGTGTGTGCGTGAAATGACGTGGGTGCGTCAGTTTGCCCCGACTGGGCAATGTGTTCAATAATGAAATATTGCTCATTCGGCGCACAGAGTTAAAATCGAAAATTGACAGGGTTATCCTTTTCTTCATTTTATTTTTTTATGACTGCACTCAAGCCCGCTTCGTGCTTAAAAGCAGAGTTCAAGCTAGGCGCTAATGCCTGCATCGCTGCCGTCCTTCGTGCCTCTTGCTGTTTGCTGACGTAATTAGTGCATGAATTCCGATTCCGGAGAATGGACAGTACAGACCGTCGCGACAGTCTGGAAAAAATGTGGCCCAGATCGGATTTGAACCACATACGAAAGTGACCCAGATCGGATTTGAAATGGTCCAGTGCTATGCGACTTGTCACGTTCAGACCGTCAAGTTAATGCCTCACTCGAGTCGGAAAAACACGAAAAAATCCGATTCGTGCATTAAGACCTGTAGTATGAACGTAGCCTTACTCTGGCTGCCAGGTCCCCATCTAGCAGCCACTACCCAGCACCGTGATGGGGTTATGTGGGGAGGGGAGGGTAGTGGTGTGTATGCATTAAAATAAGAGAGCTCCGCTGAGAGGGACAACATTTTAATATTTGCGAGTAGGGACGTCCCTATCACACAATTTTGCATGGGAGTCTAATATGGAGGATCTGCCGATACCGAGTCCCGATCCAAATCGACCACTTTTACGGGCTTTCTGAATAACCACCGTCCAATAAATTCCACCTGACTAGTGTATCGGGAGCCCGAGGGTGTTTTTTACATCTTCACCCGCGAAACACTGAGCAAGACTTTCGACGGCCCTCTGTTGCTCGTGTGACTTGAAAGCTCCTCAGTCACAGAGAGATAATATCAAGGGACGTCGTTGGCCGTATTGACACTGACAGCAGCTCGCCGTCATCCGTCATAGGAGCTATTTTTAGCTACGTTTCGCTTCCCGACCGTGCTGTGAAAACAGACAGACGTATGGAGGATCGAAGCTGCAAAAATGAAATAAAGTGAAAACGAACTTAAATATAAAATAAGAAAATTAAAAATGCTTACGAAAATAAATATGGAAATCAATACAAAAATATATGAGTTGAATTCAATATCAATGAAAACTAAAAGTGTTTTGCTCTTTTATATATTTAATTGTCA
This sequence comes from Corythoichthys intestinalis, assembly GCF_030265065.1. Lineage (NCBI taxonomy): Eukaryota > Metazoa > Chordata > Actinopteri > Syngnathiformes > Syngnathidae > Corythoichthys > Corythoichthys intestinalis. Next base: position 950,178 of record NC_080400.1, read on the forward strand.
ACATGCAACATACATAAGGACATGTTATCCATATAAGGGGGCGGGCCTATGTGTGCTGAACTGTTCACCTATTGGTTAATGGACATACGATTGCAGCGATTGACTAGCGGATGCCTACCTGTACACAACCGATTAAAAAGTACAGAACACATGCTAATCATCACCAAATCCAACGAGTACTATCCAATGCCAGCTGTTGCATATGAAGATTAGCGTTAGCTGTTACCATTTGAGCGAATAACATAAGCAAATAGCCTCCACTTTAGCGTAGCGCTCGCTATTAGCATCCTCATAACTACCCAATAGACCCTACTCACGTGACGTCACAGCCACGCCCCCGCGCCATGATGTCCGGATACTAGTCATGTTAATGCATTAGCGCTTCGTAAATTCCTCCTATTATGGCGTGTTTTTCTGCTCGTTAACATTAATAATCAAAACGGTGAAGTCGTGTGTGGCGGTCAGTTGCAAAAACAGAGAAGATAGACGGAGAGACTTGAATTTTTACCGTATTCCGAGAGACCCGAAGAGGAGACCGACATTGACTGCTGCAATTCGACGAGAAAACTGGGCTCCAAACGACTACCGCAGATTATGTAGTAGTCATTTTATATCTGGTAAGATGCATTTAATATATATTTAGAGGGTTTTGGGCTGACAACCACAATTAAGATCATTGCTAGGCTAATCGCCGACAACATACACGTATGTATGTAGTCAGAGTGCTATCGCTAAACCATATAAACATTAAAAGCCTTAGCTCCATTGACAAATGACATGAAATACATTAGACTTGACAGTGGATGTTAGCAAGAACAAGAGATTTTGAATTGAAAATTTCGTAACTCACCTTCCGAGCACAAGATTCCTGCCGAATTTTCGTGTACGAGGACCTGTTTCACCCAACCAGCAACGTAGCATTTATAAGCCTCCAAGCTCTTAAAGTTTTTCAAACTTTCGTGAGAATAGGCTGATTTTGTGTGGACAAGATAGTTGTAAATATCAGGAAATCAGATGTCAGGCGAAGCCAGCGGGTCGAAAAACATCGATTTAGGCATCAAATACGGATCTGGCGAATGGATAAACTGAAGCTTTTCCACGTAACGCCTTTTATGCAACGGATCCAATGAGTTTACAGCGTCAGATAACACCGGGGCTTCCATGAATTGCTCTATAACTTGCTCGACTAATTGAAAACAATGAGAATAGGTCTGAAAAAGAGGTACAATATGGCGGCTGGAAACAGCGACACGCCCATTTTGTGACGTAGGTGAGTAGGGTCTATAGGCCAAGACTTCAACACTAGGCACACATAGAACCGTGCCTTCATTTCCTTCTGTATGTTGTATGCTGACTAAGAAATAAACGGGAGAAAAGCACTTTTATTTATGAATTCATATTACATTGAATTTATTTTTGTATTTATTTCTACATTTGTATGTAATTTTCATTAAGTTATTTCATATTTTTGTATTTATATTATTTTTTGTTTTTGACTTTGATTCAGTTATGTATTTATTTCCATATTTATTTGTAGCCTTATTTCTGTATTTTTAGTCCTTTTAATTTCATCCATTCATCCATCCATCTATCCATCCGTTTGCCCATCGGTCCATCCATCTGGCTATCCAGCTGTCTGTCAGTACATCCATTCATTCATCCATCCATCCGTCTATCCGTCCATCAGTTCAGCCGTCAATCCGTCCGTCCGTCCATTCATCCAGCTGTCCATCCGTCCAGCCTTCCGTCCGTCCATCATTCATCCGTCCATCCAGCCATCTATCTGCCTATCCGTCAATCCATCATGCAGCCTTCCATCCGTCTATCTTTCCATCAATCAATTCACCCGTCTATCCGTCCGTCCATCCATCTATCCATCCATCTTGCCGTCGATCTGTCTATCCGTCCATCCATCATTTAGCCGTTTGCCCATCCGTCCATCCATCTGGCTATCCAGCTGTCTGTCAGTACATCCATCCATCCATCCATCCATCCATCCATCCATCCATCCATCCATCCATCCATCCATCCATCCATCCATCCATCCATCCATCCATCCATCCATCCATCCATCCATCCATCCATCCATCCATCCATCCATCCATCCATCCATCCATCCATCCATCAGTTCAGCCGTCTATCCAGCCGTCAATCCGTAGGTCGGTCCGTCCGTCCGTCCATCCATCCAGCTGTCTATCCGTCCAGCCGTCCGTCCGTCCGTCCGTCCGTCCATCATTCATCCGTCCATCCAGCCATCTATCTGTCTATCCGTCAATCCATCGTGCAGCCTTCCATCCTTTCATCGGTCCATCCGTCCATCCATCTTAAGGTCTATCCAGCCGTCTCTTTCCATCAATTCACCCGTCTATCCGTCCGTCCATCCATCTATCCATCCATCTTGCCGTCGATCTGTCTATCCGTCCATCCATCATTTAGCCGTTTATCCATCCATCCATCATCCAGCTGTCCGTCCGTCTGTCGATCTGTCTATCCGCCTATCTATCTATCTATCCGTCCGTCCGTCTGTTTATCCCCGTCTGTCTGTCCATCCATCCGACTGTCTATCTATCCATCATTAATTTTGGCAGGTTTGGTCCTCTATTGAGACATCCAGACAACAGAATATTTCCACACGTTCTAAAAACAGCTGAATATTCTTTTTCTTTATGTCTAATGGCTTGTTTCGTCTTTTTGAGATAATGGGATGTTGAAGCCCCAAAACACTGAGGTAGTGTTTTGTTAGCGTGAGCGATACTGCTATGGATAGTCAAAACAATTAAGCCATTACATTACAGATCCTCCGGTGACGCACTCCAGAGCTATTTCCGTCCAACCGCTGGAGTCCGGCAGATCGGAATGGATGTCTGATTGTTTCACGAGGTTTACATGTATATAAATGGGCCAAATGTAATTGCTAGTGTGAAAATGGAAATGCTATTTATTTTTGCGGAGGAGTGAAATGAATATTGTGCCTATAAATCTGTTTGATTGACTCATTGGTGTATTTTTCTCGAACCCTCTTCATTTCCCTTTTCCACCTGAGGAATCAGCTGTTTCATCGGAATAATCACATAACACGCTTCTATATCCCTTTGATTTACTTTTAATTGTGGAGGTTTTTTTTACCCCTCATCCATCCTCTTGTTTTCCCTTTAACATCCAAGCAATCAGGGCGCCCCGAAGGCAGTCATCGGATATTGTGCTTGTATATTACGTCGAATGCCATCAACGGAACTAAAACGGTGCTCGGCAAGAATTAGAGCTTAATTAGTTCGTCGGTACAACGGCTGCAAGACTTTAACGGAACACAATCACCAGTATTGAAGCGCAATAAACACGGTCTTCCGGTCCGCTGATAAAAAAAGCATCATAATAACTACAGTGCTCATCTGCTGTGATGAAGATGGAATAGAAAGCAATACGCGTCACATCGTGTAGTCTCTCTCATCCTTCAAAACATTTCGACTCGCAACGACGGACCGCACCGTGATGCCGTCCCTCTGTGAAAATAATGATCTCATAAGCTGTGGCTGCAAAACACCCAGCGGCATAAAAGCGCTCAGTCCATTGGCCACACAGTCATAGAAAAAGCAAAAAAAAAAAAGTCCCCGGAGTGCATTGGGCCATTTTCTGTCTTGTTGCCAGAGGCTATCGCACACGTTACCGACAGGGCTAGAAATTCTACGTCAGTATATGGACTTACTGAACTTCAGTTTAAATTGGCTGCCATTGACGGCGCGACATATCTGATCCTGCCTGAATTGAAAGCACGTATCTTTGACGGATAGACTCTAGTGATAAAGTGGGTGTGGCGTCAAAGTTCAATGACCATTTTGAGTGTTGGCGGTGAAAACAAGCAACAGTACCCACCCATTTTTCTCCATTTTCATCGTCTGACGTTCGATGAGTCGTTAACACAAAAGTCAAATTTTACGTCGGATGTCGAAAAGATCGTGTGTCGAAGCGATCATATGCCGAAGTACCACGGTACAATACTTTTGGACTTTTTAGATTGTTATTTTGTAGGCGTACTTAAAGTGTTAATTCCGATTTACGTGGAAATTCGGGTTACGCCACCAGCGTAGGAACGGAACTCGTCTTAACCCGGGGATTACCTGAAAACACCTGTTTTACGTTCACATCTGTAGAAATTCCACCATTTAAGCATTTACAGTACGAGAATTTTCAATATAAAAAGCTCTTTCGTGACAGCCGCCATGTTGGATTATATAATACCGTAACTTTTGCTTGAAATATTAACAAAAACTGCCTGTTTTTTTGCTTTTAACCAAGAATCTAGAGTGTTTTACGTTCATATGTATATAAATTCCGCGATATAAGCATTTATTTTCAAGAATTTTCAACTTGAAAAGCTTTGTTTTGTGACGGCCACCATGTTGGATCATATAATACCGTAACCTTTGCTTGATATATTAATGAAAACTGCCTGTTTTTTTGCTTTTAACCATGAATCTGGACTGTTTTACGTTCGTATGTATAGAAATTCCGCGATATAAGCATTTATTTACAAGAATTTTCAACTTAAAAAGCTCTTTGTTTTGTGTCTGCCGCCATGTTGGATTTTGTATCTCTACACATGACATTTATGATGCCATTTCAGGCAAAAACTATGTTAAATATTGCTATTGATCCTGAAAGTATAGGTGATTATCTCTGCATTGTTTTGTCATTTTTGTGCATCGAGTTTAAAATCTGAGAATTTTATAGCCATTTTAAGTTTTATTGTACTTATATAAAAAATAATCAGGATTTTATTATGGAACATAAATGAATTTTTTGATGCAGCTCCTCATTGAGACTCATATATGCCTAAGGGAGGTGCCTGATGTGGTTTTAGGTTGCTAGTAGCTTTGGTTTTGAAAATATTTGAATGTTTTTTTTGTTTGTTTTTTTAAACCCTTAGATGCATAAGTGGGCCAAAAATGACCCGGTGAGGTTGTTTTCTTGAAATATCTTCGGAATGAAAAATTTTTATCAATTCATATTTCAGGTATTCCCCAAAAAACATGTTCTTGATATAATGTCATTCAAATTTTGGATGAACTTTTTATACATTTGAAGAAATGGTCATTTTTGTATTACTACCCTAAACTTCCACAAGTGGGTCAAAAATGACCCACATGCATTTTCTATGGAATCCAATGGGAATCTTTCGTTCTTATCAACTTTGGCAGTCAGGAATAAATTTACCGTGGACCACACAGACCAGGTATGTAAAAAGTAACATTCCTTAAGAAGATCATTTTACACAGCAAGAGCTGATAGGTGTACTGTAAGTATTATATCCATATACAGTGCCTTGCAAAAGTATTCGGCCCCCTTGAATCTTGCAACCTTTCGCCACATTTCAGGCTTCAAACATAAAGATATGAAATTTAATTTTTTTGTCAAGAATCAACAACAAGTGGGACACAATCGTGAAGTGGAACAACATTTATTGGATAATTTAAACTTTTTTAACAAATAAAAAACTGAAAAGTGGGGCGTGCATTATTATTCGGCCCCCTTGCGTTAATACTTTGTAGCGCCACCTTTTGCTCCAATTACAGCTGCAAGTCGCTTGGGGTATGTTTCTATCAGTTCTGCACATCGAGAGACTGACATTCTTGCCCATTCTTCCTTGCAAAACAGCTCGAGCTCAGTGAGGTTGGATGGAGAGTGTTTGTGAACAGCAGTCTTCAGCTCTTTCCACAGATTCTCAATTGGATTTAGGTCTGGACTTTGACTTGGCCATTCTAACACCTGGATATGTTTATTTTTGAACCAGTTCATTGTTTGGCTTTATGTTTTGGATCATTGTCCTGTTGGAAGATAAATCTCCGTCCCAGTCTCAGGTCTTGTGCAGATACCAACAGGTTTTCTTCCAGAATGTTCCTGTATTTGGCTGCATCCATCTTCCCGTCAATTTTAACCATCTTCCCTGTCCCTGCTGAAGAAAAGCAGGCCCAAACCATGATGCTGCCACCACCATGTTTGACAGTGGAGATGGTGTGTTCAGGGTGATGAGCTGTGTTGCTTTTACGCCAAACATATCGTTTTGCATTGTGGCCAAAAAGTTCAATTTTGGTTTCATCTGACCAGAGCACCTTCTTCCACATGTTTGGTGTGTCTCCCAGGTGGCTTGTGGCAAACTTTAAACGAGACTTTTTATGGATATCTTTGAGAAATGGCTTTCTTCTTGCCACTCTTCCATAAAGGCCAGATTTGTGCAGTGTACGACTGATTGTTGTCCTATGGACAGACTCTCCCACCTCAGCTGTAGATCTCTGCAGTTCATCCAGAGAGATCATGGGCCTCTTGGCTGCATCTCTGATCAGTTTTCTCCTTGTTTGAGAAGAAAGTTTGGTAGGACGGCCGGGTCTTGGTAGATTTGCAGTGGTCTGATGCTCCTTCCATGTCAATATGATGGCTTGCACAGTGCTCCTTGAGATGTTTAAAGCTTGGGAAATCTTTTTGTATCCAAATCCGGCTTTAAACTTCTCCACAACAGTATCTCGGACCTGCCTGGTGTGTTCCCTGGTTTTCATAATGCTCTCTGCACTTTAAACAGAACCCTGAGACTATCACAGAGCAGGTGCATTTATACGGAGACTTGATTACACACATTTGGATTCTATTTATCATCATCGGTCATTTAGGACAACATTGGATCATTCAGAGATCCTCACTGAACTTCTGGAGTGAGTTTGCTGCACTAAAAGTAAAGGGGCCGAATAATATTGCACGCCCCACTTTTCAGTTTTTTATTTGTTAAAAAAGTTTAAATTATCCAATAAATGTTGTTCCACTTCACGATTGTGTCCCACTTGTTGTTGATTCTTGACAAAAAAATTAAATTTCATATCTTTATGTTTGAAGCCTGAAATGTGGCGAAAGGTTGCAAGATTCAAGGGGGCCGAATACTTTTGCAAGGCACTGTAGTATTTTGTGTGTGTGTCTTTCATGACACTTTATTATTATTCATCAACAAATTAACCTACTTCATAACTAGCTAGCTAACTGAGGCTAGGTTCATAACGCAGGTCCTAATGCACAATCCCGATTTTTTGTCATATGTTTTTTTTGGCGTACCAGTTCAGACTGCCTTTGTCCATTGAGCCTGTTGAAGTATCACACACGCGCTCGAATTTGCAGTCCGAGATGCGCTAAGCAAACTGGCACGCATGCGAGGGAGCATTGGAGCAGCGAGAAAACCGAGCATTGTCAGGCTTATTCTGAACCCATTTTATTTTTTTTATGACTGTTGTCAAGCCCGCTCCTTCCCCAAAAGCTGCTTTCAAGCTAGGCGCTAACGCTGATGCACAGCTGCACCGCTACCGTAGCACCCTGTCTCTCTTGCTCTTTGCTGATGTTAATTGCTGCATGAATTCTAATTTGGGGGACTTGACAGTTCGGACCGCAGCCACATTCTGGAAAAATGTGGCCCGGATGGGATTTTAACCACATACATCGAATTTGAAAATGGGTTGGATGATGGAGAGGCAGTGACGGGGTTGGACTCAAGTGTCCGAAATTTCTGGCGATGAGGACACAGACTATTATCCAGGTGGCAGTGGCAGTTGTCCACCTGGAAATCCAACTAAACAGGATCAATCTGACTCATAAGATTCCACTTACGTGTCCTCTGAAGAAGAAAGTGTCCAAATCATGGCCAACAGAATGAGTTGGTAGGGCTCTTACTAGAGAAAATTACCTCCCACCCAGGGCAGAACACAGAGCCACAATATCCTCAGAAATCGGTCAGTGCCTCCACAAGGGCTTAGCACCGCTGCCTCACCAAAAAGATGCATGGGAGCTCTTCATCATTGATGATAAAATACAAGGAAGGATAAAGTCTATTGCTGTTTTTTTTTTTTTTTAATGTTAATTGAATCATAAAGATATTTCAAGCATGAAATCATTCTTGTGTACCCCTAAATATCATACTAATTAATATACAAGTCTGGTTGAAGTGGCTGGGGAGAGGGAAGTCTGTTAAAGCGGCTGCCCCGCGACCCGACCCCGGAACAAGCGGAAGATAATTGATGGATGGATAATATACAATTGATTATTCTTCACCAAAATGGCATAAAAACACATTAGTTCTAATATGGGTCATTTTTGACCCACTTATGGAAGAGTGTGGGGTCCAGTAACTTGTGCGTCTAAGGGTTAAATTGGCCGCCTACGGATCGGCCCCGAACCCTGTGTACAGTCACCTGATACTGAAGTCTGTGGAGTAAAGAATAAAAGTTAATACACTCATGTAAAACACTAGGGGCAAATGAAGAGGTCGCTGGGAAACACACGCACACATACAGTAAAGGTCCCTTTTAGCCAATTAGATGCCAGGAAAATGCTCGGCCATAGCCAATGGCATAGCTGCTATAAGTAGTTACGTTCAGTAAACTCTGGGAGCTGCAGGTACCAGCCATACTTTATTTTTTTCCTTTCTTGTCCTGAAAATTCTTCAACTATAGGCAATATTTTCCCGTTGAAGCGTGTCTTAACCTGAAAATTCTGTATCTAGAGACGTTCTTTTGTAGAGGTACCACTGTATAATACAGGGATGTTCATTGTTTTTCTTCCAACATCTGCTTTACAAGATGTTGCTCACAGAACATAATTAATGATAAACATTTTTAAAAAAAAATCAGTTTGAAGCCACTACCCACACTTGCGTTGTGATCGACTGGTAGCTCGCCATCAACAAGCTCACACTAAAATTTTTCCCAAATCAGCCTGAATAGGAAGCATGTGTCTTTGACAGATACACTCTAGTGTTAAAGTGGGTGTGGCATCAAAGTTCAATGACCATTTTGAGTGTTGGCGGTGAAAACAAGCTACAGTACATGCCCATTTTTCTCATTTGTCTAACGTTGGATGAGTCGTTAACACACAAGGACGTCTGTTCCGCAAACTCTGTCATGTACAAGTATACGTTTCTAATTATTACGAGCAGATATTGAAAATCACACGGCAACAACCCTCATCCGTCTCCCCCGATATTTTAATTTCACCCTTGTTTGCTTCCATTTCTTCCCCAGAGCACGTTCAAGTTCAAGTCTGAGAGCGACATCCACCTCGCCGAGCATCACAAGCAAGTGTTGTATGACGGCAAGCTGGCGAGCGCCATCGCGCTAGCTTACAACGCCAAGGCCACCGACGCGCAGCTTTGCCTGGAGTCTTCCCCCAAGGAAAACACTTCCATCTTTGTGCACTCGCCCCATGCGCTTATGCTTCAGGTTGGTCCAAAAAGATTGCTCTCCTTTGGACCGTTTCATAACGTTCCGCTTTTTAGAAGAAGGCTTAGGTCGTTATTCGAGTCATTTAGCCTGTTTTTTCAGTTAGGCAAAGAGTCTTTTTTGCTAACGGGGCCATCACACATATTGCCACCAAATGGATATGAGACATTATGGGGTAAAGCTTCATATATTGCTTTACAGGCATAAGCGGATTTTTTGGGGGGCAGGGGGGCCAGCCCCCCCCCCCCCCCCCCCGGTGGCTTAAGAGTGTCATTGCATGTAATTGTCTTTCCTATATACATATAAATGTTGTAAAGCAATAAAACTGCAACAAAAATGACTGAAATGAACAAAAAAAAAATTTTTTATAATGGGTCAAAATTATTTTTCGAAAAGATCATGTGACTAGCAACTTAGAGGGTCATTTGCTTTGCATATAATTTTCACAAAAAAAAAAAATTAGGGGAGTTTTATTTTTCAAATGATTTTTTTTTCTTTGATTGAAGCAACTTTTTGGGGGGATTGAATGATTTAGACACAAATTTCCTACCCATAATATGGCCCAAACAAAAAAAGAATTTCTTCAATCAAAGGCAACTTTTTCAATGAAAATTAAGTGTTGAAATGCAAATTTTTCAATCTCAAATATTTTTTCGCATTCAAACTTTTTTTATGATGGAAATTTTTCTTTTTTTTTGATTGAAGTGTTTTTTCTTTTTGAAAATATATAATTTTTTGAAGCAACTAATTTTTTGATTGAATAATAAAGACAAAAACGTCCTAGCCAAAATGTGGCACAAATCACAAACCAACATTACTGCAATCAAAAAAGTTGCTTCAATCAAAAAATAAAAATAAAAAATCAAAGAAAAATTGCTTTCACATGCATTTTTTTCTTTGAGTTTTTTGAGTTTCAAATTTATTTTTGCATTCACCTTTTTTGATTGAAGCGACTTTTTTGGGGTTGAAAATATATATTTTAGGGCTGTCAAAATTATCACGTTAACGGGCGGTAATTTTTTAAATTAATCATGTTAAAATATTTGCAATTTACGCACATGCCCCGCTCAAACAGATTAAAATGACAACAGTGTAATGTCCGCTTGTTACTTGTTTTTTTGTTGTTTGGCGCCCTCTGCTGGTACCTGGGTCCAAATGATTTTATGGGTTTGTGGAGTGAGCATGTTGTAATTATTGACATCAACAATGGCGAGCTACTAGTTTATTTTTTGATTGGAAAATTTTAGAAATTTGAATAAAACATAAACATTAAGAGGTTTTAATATAAAAATTTCTATAACTTGTACTAACATTTATCTTTTAAGAACTACAAGTTTTTCTATCCATGGATTGCTTTAAGAGAATCAGAAGTTAATCATGTTAATGCCATCGTGTTGATTTATTGTTATAATAAACAAATACAGTACTTATGTACCGTATGTTGAATGTATATATCCGTGTTGTGCCTTATCTTTTGGTTTGAATTGCGATTATTACGATTAATTAATTTTTAAGCTGTAATTAACTCGATTAAAAATTTTAATCGTTTGACAGCCCTAATATATTTTGATTGAAGCAACATTTTTTGATTGAATAATAAAGACACAAATGTACCTCCATATGGCTCCGCCTAGGGGATACAATTTTTGACTGGGTTAACTACATTGGCACGACACCGGCGGGCGTACCGTATTCAATGGATGACGATCTTTGTGGAAAAGTATTGCCAAAGCAGCCTGATTTAAAATTCCCCTCAAGAATGATGGGAAACAAAAATGTCATTGTCAACTTATTATTATAAATATTCTTGTAAGTTCATTTATTGCTGACACTGCGTTTCAGGGTCATCAACATGTTGTGCCCCTCCTGCCCCAAAAGTCAAACTCCGCCTATGTTTACAGGTGTCAAACTCAAGAAAAACAAAACGGATTGCAGCTGCAGAATGTTTTCACAAAACATTGACATATTGCAAGCTATTTCAAAAAGTTGATGAACAGAAAGTTTAAAATGACTTCAAAACAAGCTGTCAGTTTGTTGCTAGTTTTTCCTCCCTCAGCCACCCTCGTTTTCCAATTTCCCAAACCTAATGCACTGTTTTTTCCCCCCGATTTTTTCCAGGATGTAAAAGCCACCGTGACTTACTCCATTCAACGGGCGATCCACTCCATCGGTGGCATCCAGGTTCTCTTCCCCCTGTTTGCTCAGCTGGACTACCACCAGTTGAACGATAGCCAAGCGGAGAACACCGTTTGGTGAGAAATAGACGCAACCCGTTAATTAATAACATGATCATCCTGAACCAAAATAGTTGGGACTTTTAAATGCGCGTCCCTCCTTCCGGGCTGGCCGTCGCAAAGCTCTCCCACTGCGTTCTGGAAGGCATCAGAGCTCTGATCTGATTCCATCTTGGACCGATGCCTGACGGTTGACCAGAAAGCCACAGCGGTAGCCCGCTAGGCCGCACTGGCGAAGACACCCCGAGCCAAGGCTGCCTGCCTTTAAGTCGACTCTGATCTTTCTCCTCTGTCCCGTCTGTACGACCACTTGGAGGATCTTAACACAAATATACAGAAGAAGGTTTTTCTGCAAGATTAATGTAACTATCTGTCTTTGAAATTCGCAGAAGAAACATTTTCATTTTACAAGGGCTGGCCAAGGATTAATGAAACACACGACACCTTGCAATTAATCATGATAAATCTTGTTTTTAAGATGGGAAATCCAATGATATACTTGAAACTGCAATTTCTGGAGCTTTGCTATGGTAGAAACAGATGGAAGACTCGCTCAGGACTTTTCGTGGTGGAGGGGTTTGCATGTCCCAATTATCCTAGGAGCGATGTTGTCTGGGGCTTTAAGCCCGTGGCAGGGTCACCCATGGAAAACAGGTCCTAGGTGAGGGGCCAGACAGAGCATGGCTCAACAAGACACCTTATGATGAATAAAATAAATGGACTTGGGTTTTCCTTTGCCCGGACGCGGGTTACTTAGCCTGGCCTGGAGGTGGGGCTCAAGGCGAGCGTCTGGTGGCTAGGCCTGTCCCCATGGGGCCCAACATGAAAAGGAAACGTTGGTTTCCCTTCCCATGGGCTCACCACCTGTGAGATGGTCCGTAGGGGTCGGGTGCATAGGGAGTTTGGTAACAGCCAAAGATGTGGGCCTTGGCGGTCTGACTCCCAGCTGCAGAAGCTAACTCCTGGGACATGGAATAGCACCTCTCTGGCAGGGAAGGAGCCCGAGCTTGTGCGTGAGGCAGAGAAGTTCCGGTTCTGCTACCAATCCTCTTGAGAGGGGTTGGACTCTCTTCCACTCTGGAGTTGCCCACAGTGAGAGGCGCCGAGCAGGTGTGGGCATACTTATTGCCCTGTGTACGTTGGGGTTATCCCCGGTAGATGAGAGGGTAGCTTCCCTCCGCCTTCAGGTGGGAGGACGGGTTCTAACTGTTGTGTGTGCTTATGCACCGAACAGCATCTCAGAGTATCCACCCTTTTTGAAGTCCTTGGTGGGTGTGCTGGAGAGCGCCCCTTCTGGAGACTCCCTCGTTCTCCTGGGGGACATCAACGCTCACGTGGGCAATGACGGTGAGACCTAGAGGGGCGTGACTGGGAGGAACGCCCCCCCTGATCAGAACCCGAGTTGTGTTCTGTTACTGGACTTCTGTGCTCGTCACGGTTTGTCCATAACAAACACCACGTTCAAGCATAGGGGTGTCCATATGTGCCCTTGGCACCAGGACACCCTAGGCTGCAGTTTGAGGATCGACTTTGTAATCGTGTCATCGAACAACTCTTGGGTCACGGAACCTGGATGCCTCCATGGAGAGGTGTTCCGGGCATGTCCCATTGGCAGGAGGCCCCGGGGACGACCCAGGACATGCTGGAGGCACCATGTTTCTCGGCTGGCCTGAGAACGCCAAGCTGGAGGAAGTGGCTGGTGAGAGGGAAATCTGGGCTTCCCTGTTAAAGCTGCTGCCCCCGCGAACTGACCCCGGAGCAAGCGGAAGATAATGGGTGGATGGATGGATCCCAAAATAAATAAATAAAAGAAAAAAACATTTTTAAAAATATTTTTTTCTCTAATATATATACAGTATATATATATATATATATATATATGTATATCAGTGACGTGCGGTGAGGTTCATGGTTGGTGAGGCACTGACTCCTTTAGTGTCAGATTTCCAAATATATAAACCAAAAAGTGTAGCTTATTCAATTGGCTACTGGTTATTTCATATCTTATCAGCATTCTTCACAAAACACGCACACACGGTACATATTATCGATACGTAAAAGTAAGAAAATAACATGCATTTGCTCTACACCCTCACTAGCCACGTTTACATGCTGACTTTTATTCATACCGATTCAAATCATTCCGAATGGAAATTTCACATCAGCTGTTTACATGTCACTTCATCTATTCCGATCCAGCGTTTACATGTGACTGCCTTTATTCCGAAAGGACGTTTGACAACTGCCGTCTGACATGCGCAGATTAATCAAAACAAAGCGTCACGTTGCAAAACATGGAGATCGATCGTCAGATCAGCTGCTGTTTTAACTTTTCGAGTGGAAACAAAACTTCAGAATGATACGCCGTTCATTTAAAAAGTTGTGTGGGTGCGCTGTGCGTGTGCTTGGAAGCCATGTTGCAAGTAACGTTACTTACGTCACCAAGTGACGTCACCACGTCAGTACGGAGCATGCGCAGAAAGAACGCAACCAGACACCATTCCGCTTCCCTGTTTACATGATATAATTTTACTTCTAATCGGTTTGGGAAAAGGAATATTCCACCCCTGTGAATCGGAATGAAATTTCATTCGGTTTGGGCCTGTTCATTCCGAATGAGGTGTTTATATGGAACACATTTATTCGGTTTGAACAAATATTCCGATTGTAATTGGAATATTTGGCTCCATGTAAACGTGGCAACTGTGTTGGTCGTCGCAATTCTATAATTCATGCAACATAAATGAGAGTAAAGAGTGGTGTACAAAACCACAGAATTCAGTTCTGACCTTTAGTGAAATATTCAGTTGTTTTTAAAACTTTTAATTCTGATGCTTGAATCAATTTATTACAGATTGCTAAACAAAAAGTGTGAAAAGGAAAACAAAGAATATTTTATTTAAGGCCAAAATTTAGTTTTTAAATATTCTAATGTATTTTTCTTAGTCTAAGCTCTTTTTTTTATAAGATTGAAATTAAAACTGTCTGTGGTCTTGCGCCTGTCCTTCACCACAAAAACCGACGTTACTTTGGAAGGGCATAAGTTTGGTCTCAACATTCGTAGGGACGATATAACAGCATAACCTGCATGTAGGTACACTTTTTGCTGGGGACGGGACATTTAGACCAAACAGATTGGATGAAGGGGGCAAAGGGCCACATTTCTCATGTATATGAACCTAATCAATTAATAGGCAAAATGATCAATGCAAAATAAATCCTTATCTTCTGATAACTTTTACATGCATTGGTTCAGATGATACACTGTTCGATTCAAACCTTTGTTTTCAAAAAAATACTAAAGAAACATTTTGAAAACTTCCTGAATAAATGTCTGGTTTTTATTAGCTAACATAAACATCATGAAAATAATTCACTTAATAATGGCAGGGTCAATTCTATCCTTACAACATATGGAACTAGTGAAAGATCTAAATTCTCTATATAACTGAACATTATATCATGCAAAAAAGGTAAGGTTGCTTAAAAGTTGGTGGGGACAATTTTAGCATCCTGAAAAGTTGGTAGTGTTATGTCCCTACCGTCCCTATGCAAACCTACGCCCTTTTTGTAAAAGTCCTCCTTATTTTCCTTTACTTTGAAAAAAAATCATCTCTCCGCCTCAATGGAGAGGATTGCTTCAATTAGATCGTTCTGTGTTCTATTTGACAAGCCAGAAAACACAGTGGATGTGTCCAAAAGTCTCGCTAACCTTTCATCTTTCTCAGCAAAACCATGTAATCGTTCTACGTATATGCCACGTTTAGAAGAGCTACATGCTCATCGTTACCACGAAATGTTAACTCCTGTTTAGCTAGGATGCAGGTTGCATTAATGAGGTCTTTCAAACTCTTTTTTTTACCTTTGCATTGAGGATGTTACCGTTGAGCTTCCGCTGTTCGTCGAAGCCAAATCGATCCATGAGCTTCCAAAAGTTTTTAAAGCAATCACGCTTTGAATGTGAGTGGTCGAGCTCTCATGTTTGCTGAGGCTTCGTGGTAGTTTTTGAATGTCACAATATCTCGTGTTAGTCCAGACATTGGCACAAGTTGAGAAGAAAAGGCATCGAAAGCAGCAAATGTGATTTTTCGAAGGACAGCCACATAGCCAGTCTTTTCGGGTGTACCAGTCCGTTTGAAAAGCGCGAGTTATCTTCTGTCTCGTAGTGTGAAGCAAACCTTTTAGCTCCGGTGTTGTGTTAACCGCGTCCACTTTTAACGGAAAGTCCAGTTTCACGTACGCCCCCTAGCAGTGTGCCTTTTAACTGCGGTTTTATTTCCCATCAGCAAAACTAAATATGTCGCTAACAAACATTAAACTTTAAGGGATAAAGACATTAGCCAGACTGTGGAAAATCAGGTCAAATAAACGTATCTGGAAACATTATAATGGCAGATGTACGGCAACCAGCACGCTCCAATTCCATGTATCAACCCAGTTTGTTGTGGATTGCGCAATCAGAGGTGAGGCTTTACTCATTGCTGCCGCACCTCTCGTTTCATTTCTTTATTTGAACAGGAAATAGGCAAATTCAGCGATTTTGACTATAAAAAATGTTTGAAATGAGTCATACATAAAGAGCAACGGACAAATATTAATATAAATTTGATGCTATAAATATTTTTTTGTCATGATGACAGTTGAGGCTCGGCCTCACCTGCCTCCCCTGACCGCACGTCACTGATGTATATATATTATATGCAAAGCAACTGACTGTCTGATGTGCTCAAAAAATAATTTTGACCCATTATAAAAATGATTTTTTTTGTTTGTTCATTTCATTCATTTTTGTTGCAGTTTTATTGCTTTACAACTTATATATAAAGGAAAGTCAATTACATGCAATGACACTTTTCGGCCACCGGGGGGCCTGCCCCTCCCTTAAAATCAGCTTATAACGTCTAGTGCCGTAAATGGCAGCCAATGAGCAAGCACAAACACAATTCTAGTGGAAGATTATGGTAGCAACCTGTTAGTTATTGCCTTTTTTTTCCTCCCACCCCCCAAATGGTGACACTTTTTAAAACGATACATTGATTCTTGGCAAGAGCATATCGATATGTTGTCACGCAATATGGCACTCGCAAATAATTTTTATGAATAATTATTCTCCCATATGGATTAGACATAACGGGTGGAAAGCAAAATAGCACCATATGGTGCCAAAGCAATATTTTTATACCTGACTGCATGAATTTGGCAAGTTTCTCAGCAGTGGTAGTTTACCCTGCATCCGCTGCATCCAAATGTTAGCGCGTAAATGGATTTTACATAATCCAGCACGAAAACAAACAAAGTGGTACATAAAGCAAGTGATAAACAGATAAAACCGCAGGACATCACATTAGCGCTCGCCTCCTGCTTTCACTTTTTTAGCAGCGGTAATTTTACAGGACTTTTTCCTGCACGCATTTATTTCAAGTCGCGATTGGACGCAAAGTGAACGTTCCCGACTTTGTATGCGTGCGGCGCGTCGGCCTGCGCCGGCGCGATTGCATCCTTGTTATTGTTGTGCTGGAGCGGAGGCCACCAGAGGATGCCAGGCAAAGCCGATTACCGGCGCCGCTGTCATTCAGCCAAAGGCTTCAATGCAACAATGGAAAAGGCACCTTTATTGGACCTTTGGTGGCTCCTCTTGCGCATTGTACACACACATGACGCCCTGAAGGTGACCTTCTCCAGACCTTTCGTATATCATACAAGCCTCTTTCCGGAAAGTCTATCAGGAGCAGCATTCACTGGCTTTATAGGGTCTTTCACGACTGCTTTAGTCATCCGTAAAATGCTTGAGAGACGACGCATAAGTGGTAGGAATTGCGTAAAACATCTACACGGACTAAATGCGTCTGTCAGAGTATATATTTGGTAGATTGATTGGATGGTTTATGCGGCGGCACGCACAAACGAAAATAAATCAATAAAAAGAGCTGCTTCCACATGCAAATGTATATTATGTTATGTAAATGCACTTATTGAATGCGTACATTTCATGTTGTGCTCTGTTGCTATGTTTTATTTTAGCTCTCGCTGCTGAAATAATGCTAGTTTTTGTCTAGCTTTGAGAAGCACTTTGCGGCTGTTCTTAAAGTAAAATATGACTAGGAATGCGAGCAGGACTGAACGGGCCGTCGCAGTATATCCTGAGATGAGAAATACATTCACACACCACGGTGAAAAAACCCCCTATTGAAAAGGGTTCTACAAAAAAGGATTTAATATAATATTAGGGCTGTCAAACGATTAAAATTTTTAATCGAGTTAATCACAGCTTAAAAATGAATTAATCGCAATTAGAACCATCTCTAAAATATGCCATATTTTTTTGTAAATCATTGTTGGAATGGAAAGATAAGACTGATACAGTATATACATTCAACATACTCTACATAATTACTGTATTTGTTTATTATAACAATAAATCCTCAAGATGGCATTAACATTATGAACATTCTTTCTGTGAAAGGGATCCACGGATAGAAAGACTTGTAATTCTTAAAAGATAAATGTGAGTTTGTATATTGTGACTAAATATTGCCATCTAGTGTATTTGTTGAGCTAAACGAAATGTTTGAATAGAGTTTGACCAAAGTGGGGGTATTATTTTGCATAGCTGTTTTGATTGGGAATGCCAGTTCTCTTTGCATTGAGCGCTTTTCTTTTTGTGAACATTTTTTTTGAGAGAGAGAGGAATATTATTTTTGTTGTGCTTTCAGTAAATGATACTGTAGCGACTTAACTGCTCCGCCCAAATGCATGATGGGAAGATGGGCGACCATGACTGTCAATGGTGGCTGCAAATGGTATGTCTTCTCTGCATTGTGTTCAATACAGGGTGTTAAGAAAAAGATACGTTTTCCCCACGTCGCTCGCCACAATAGATATAATTGTTGTGGAAGAAATGCCAAAGCTTTTGCCGATAAATACCGCGCCCCCAGTAAATGCCTGTGTCCACTCAACTTGCTTGTCTCTGCCTCTTAACTCTCACTATACATAAAACTGCGTGATTGTAGTCTGTTTGCGGCAATGCGTGAGTGGGTCGTTCTGCGCATGCGATAAATGCGCTCAATATTTTAACGTGATTAATTAAAACAATTAATTACCGCCCGTTAACGCGATAAATTTGACAGCCCTATATAATACATAATAAAGGAAATAATGTTATTACTTCAGCAGCGTGCAAAACAATGCTGTTGCGTGCTGCCAATTACTGGACGGGAGTAGAATTGCAGCCACTGAATTGTTTATTTCCACCAAAACCACTCGAAAATGATGGGTACAGATGGATTTTGAATCAATATGAGAATTCCGTGGTGTAATATCACGACATATCTAAGAAAAGATTTTTCTTTAAACACCCCCATCTAGTGTAGTCCATAATATGGAGCTGGAACGGGCATAGAATGACTCTAGAATAGGCTACCAAAGCCAGTGCTAGAGCAACAGGCTCCCGCTGCCAGACGCCATTTCTCCTGTTGAGACATCAAAATTGAGTGTGTGTGGTTAATCTAGCGATTAGTTAGTTGGAATAATCGAGTCATTGGTTTATAAACTTTTAATGCGCTGCTGAATACATTTTAGGACATATAAAACCAAGATACACCAAAGTATTTATGCTTGCAATAGCATTTATTTTGACTTGCCAAGATTGCACTTTCAAAAGGGCATGGAATGCGAATACCAAATCAAAGACCTGAGCGTTTTTTTCAAACACTGTAGAATTACACTTTCATTTCGCAAGTGTAATAGATGCACTTAAATAAATTTAAATACCTGAGCTTAGTGTCAAACAGTATAAAAGAAACAACTAAATGTGGATTTATGTACAACAAAAGAACAATTGGCTTACTTGTATAATGAAGGAATTTAGCCTTTGGCCTTTAGCCAGATTGCTGGAATCACGCCATGCAAACCACTGGACCCGCACTGGCACAGCTCAAGTGACCCGGACCGGCGACAACCCGGCCAAAAGGCCAAACTCCACGCACTCACCTTAGTCTTAACCCCTTATACTGACTCCATTCTAAAAGCTGGAGAAAGGCTTCGAAGCGAGTGTTGACAACTTATTCAGGTTGACAGCGATCAAACGGCAAGGCGAAACACTCAGGTGAGGAGGCAGACTCGTTCCAAGGTAACCATATCACAAATCAACAAAAGGTTCCCGAGAAAAAAATGACAATGCTTAGTTAGACATTAGTCAGTATTTTTAAGACTTTCGCAGGGCGGGCCGTGGGCAGGAAGAAGGGTGTGTTTAGGATTATGTTCGATTGGAGTCTGGGCTGTTTAGTTCGTGCGTCACAGTTGTTGAGTCACTGTTTCTGGGGCAACCGCAGTGGGAGATTTTGCCCGCGTCAGCGTCACAGGGGGTCTCGGAGTCTTATCAGTTGTGTTATCAGTTGGATATCGGACATTCTTTGGTGTTCCTTGTGTCGGGACCGGATGTCCCGCCATTTGTTCCGGACTGCCTGGAAGAAGTGACGTGGAGACGTGGCCTTGTAGATGTCTTGCCTATCACCTGGTAGTCAGCGTCAATCTTGCTCAGTCAGCTGCGAGATAAAAAGGCGTCGTGTATCTCTTACGCCCTATATTCTGCTTGTTTTCCTTAAACCATGGTATAAGTGGTATTTAGTTCATATTGGTTGTGTTAGAGTAATACAGTCAAACAGTAAATACGAGAAAAGATACTATTCCCTGATTCATTATATTAAATTTGTTAGAGAAATACAAACAATCGATCGGTAAATACGAGAAAAGATACGATTCCCTTCAATAGCAAAAGTCAGCTAGCTTAAATGCTATAAAATGCTAAAAAAAAAAAAAATTTTTTTTTTTACAAAGCTCTGAACAAATCATGCCAACACATATTTCCACAAATGACAGCTAAATTCAATTTTATTTGTATAGCTGTAAATCACAACAAGGTTGTCTCAAAGGGCTTTGTAGAGGCAATATGATACACAGTCAGAAACGGCAAATAAAGTAAACAAAGATGGATCAATAAAGTTCAAGTCCTGGGGAATCCCCCATGCTTGGACCCTCCATGTCGGCAAGGAAAAACTCCAAGCTCTTTGGGAGAAAATGAGAAACCTTGGGAAGTACCACAGTCAGGAGAGATCCACTCCCAGGACGGATAGACAGAATGCACCAGGACTGCTAATGGGAATTAGCAGACGGGGTTACAGTCTGTAAAGATGAAGTAGAGTAAAGGAACAAGAAGAGATCCATCTAGCTAGATGAGACGGGGGTGGCAACGAGGACGTCTGTCCAGCCATGGGTCCGGATAGTCAGGAGGCTGCAGCTGAAAAATAGCCCCTCCCGAATGGGGACACCGGGTGACTAGAGATGAAGAGACTAGACAACTAGATATTAACATTGGAAAATAGAAATAAAGTAAGACAAGTGGTAGGTAGAGTGAGAACTCAGTGGCTGTACTTCCCTCAGCATGATAGCTTCTAGTGCATCTTAGACTGAAGTGTGAGTCTAATCTGACTTCAACTAGCCTGACCATAAGCTTTGTCGAATAGGAACGTTTTTAATCTTAAATGTGCAGACTGTCTCGGCTTCTTTAATATTAGCTGGAAGCTGATTCCATAAAACAGGGGCTTGGTGGCAAAAGGCTCTAGCTCCGACAGTACTTTTAGAAACCCTGGGAACTACCAGTAGACCTGCATTCTGAGAGCGGAGTGTTCTGTTGGGGCGATATGGAACCAGAGCATCGGTGAGATAAGATGGCCCCAACCCATTAATGGTCTTAAATGTAAGAAGGAGGATTTTAAATTTCATTCTAAACTTGACTGGAAGCCAGTGAAGGGCCTGGAGCACAGGGGTGATGTGCTCTCTTCTATTAGTTCCTGTTAAAAGTCTTGCTGCTGCGTTTTGGACTAGCTGAAGACCTTTTAGAGAACTTTTAGGACAAGCTGCAAGTAGGGAGTTAGAGTAATCCAATCTAGATGTAACGAACGGGTGAATTAATTTTTCTGCATCGTTTTTAGATAAAATATTTCTAATTTTGGCTATGTTGCGCAGGTGAAAAAAGGCCGTTCTGCAGGTTTGTTTAATATGAGCTTTAAACGATAAGTCTGGGTCAAATACAACTCCTAGGTTTTTAACTGTGGTGCTGGAAGCTACACTTACATTGTCCAGAGTGACTATCTGGGCAGCTAAAGAGTCTCTCACACTTTTCGGGCCTATTATAAGGACGTCTGTCTTTTCAGGATTAAGTAGAAGATAGTTAGTGCTCATCCAGGTATTTATATCTGGGACGCAGGTGCTTAGTTTATCCACTTGCCTGATCTGCTCAGGTTTAATTGATAAATACAGTTGTGTGTCGTCAGCGTAACAATGAAATTTAATGCTGTTTTCTGATGATATTACCTAGAGGAAGCATATACAGTAAATATACTTCTAACCTAAATAACTAATGCATAAACAAACATATTATCCATCATCTTCCGCTTGTTCTGGGGTCGAGTCGCGGGGGCAGCAGCTTTAACAGGGAAGCCCAGACTTCCCTCTCCCCAGCCACTTCAACCAGCTTCTCCGGCGGGATCCCAGGGCGTTCCCAGGCCAACCGAGAGACGGTCTCTCCAGCGTTTCCTTGGTCGTCCCCAGGGCCTCCCACCGGTGGGACATGCCCAGAACACCTTTCCGGGGAGGCGTTCGGGAGACATACGAACCAGATGCCCAAGCCACCTCAGCTGGCTCCTTTTATTGCGGGTGAGTAGCGGCTCGACGCAGAGTTCCTCCCGGATGACCGAGCTTTTCACCGGGATCTTGTTCTTTCGGTCACGAGCTGTGGGTCCTGGATACGAGCGGCCGAAATGAGTTTCCTCGCAGGGTGTCCGGGCTCTCCCTTAGAGTGAGAAGCACAGTAATCTGAGAGGGACTCTGGGTCGAGCTGCTACTCCTTCGCGTTGAGAGGAGCCAGCTGAGGTTGCTCAGGCATCTGGTTCGGATGCCTCCTGGAGAGGTGTTCCGAGCATGTTCCACCGGCGGGAGGCCCCGGGGATAACCCAGGACATGCTGGAGAGACTGTCACTCGGCCGGCTTGGAAACATCTTGGAATCTGGTTGAAGTGGCTAGGGAGATGCAACTCAATCCCGTATTTAACGGTGGATAATGGATGGATGGGCTGAAACTGAGCTTTCCCCTCCTTGAAAGACCAACAACCGCCACTGCAGCAGAATAATTTTTAAAAAGCCACATGACTAGACATCTATCATCGTCAATTTAACTAACCTTCTCATTTCGGCAGCGCGACCTTGCTGGTGTTCCTGGTGGATCTCCTGAAGAGCTCCGTCGCCATGCAAGAGCAGATGCTTGGAGGAAAAGGCTTTTTGGTCATTGGCTACTTGCTTGAAAAGGTACCACAAGACATTTCTCTTCCTTTTTTTCCCCTCCTCCCTGAGAAATCAACGCACTTTGTCACTCAGCAAGGAAGTAAAGAAATGGCCTTTTCCCCTCCGTATTCTTCTCTCGCGACACGTTGCCAGGTTTCACACCCTGGTGTACGGCTCCATCTGTTCAAGATATGATTAAACCGCCACCTTTGCCTCGACTCTACCCTCATTTATCTCTTCTCTCGGCTTTGCCAGATCCCCCATAGGGCAGAGAACAGGTGTCAACGTTCCAGGCAAAGTCAAACTTTTAATAACGACGACGTGTCATTTTACACCGGCACGCTACTGAACTTTAGGCGTGCGACGGAGCTCGTTTGCTTGATTGATTAATTACCTGACAGCATTTTCAAAATACTGCTTGTTAGCACCTTGGCGTACATGGACACTTTTTTTGCTTTTGTTGTGAGGCAAAATTGGAGTAATAAATGAGCTTTCGCAAATAGTTGTTGTAGCCTTCTCGGTTGTCATGACAACCAGGACCGGTATAGCACACGAGATGGGAAGGCGAGCTTTTGCACGAGACAAACCCCCCCTCCCTTTGTAGAGATATTTGTTCCCATATGTTTGGTCATTTTAATTGACATATTCAGTTTGGTCTTCTTTTTGACTTTATTTGGATAAGATAAGAGTGCAGCTCTCTGAGGCAAGGTCAAAGCGCATAACATAGCTGCTTGTAAAAGTCCACTTTCTTGTGAGAAATGAATGGCGAATAGGCCCTTTGGAAATCAATGGGAAATTTTGACCATTAGAAATGGTACGTTTTTAGTTTAAAAAAAAACTGTAGGATTTTAGGTCACTTCGTGTTGATATCGGGTCAATTCCTGTTGATGTGGGGGCATTTCGGCAGCGGAGCCGAAAACGAAAAGTGGTATTTGCCACGTGGCATTTTTTGCCATGTGGCAAAATTGATTTTGCGATGTGGCATTTGTTTTATGCCATGTGGCAGAATGGAATTTGCCATGTGGCAGAATGGAATATGCCATGTGGCATTTTTTTTTTTTGCCATGTGGCAAAATGGATGTTGCCATGTGGCATTTTTTTGCCATGAGGCAGAATGGAATTTGTCATGTGGCATTTTTTTTGCCATGTGGCATTTTTTTTGTCGTGGCATTTTTTTTGCCATGTGGCATTTTTTTGCCTTGTGGCAAAATGGATTTTGCCAAGTGGTATTTTATGAGCCGTGTGGCAAAATGGATTTTGCCAAGTGGCATTTTTTGTGCCCTGTTGCAAAATGGATTTTTCCATGTTGCAGTTTTTTTGCCATGTGGCAGTTTTTTTGCCATGTGGCGGAATGGATTTTGCAATGTGGCAGAATAGATTTTGCCATGTGGCATTTTTTTCTGCCATGTGGCAAAATCGATTTTGTCATATGGCATTTTTTTTTTTTTTGCCTTGTCGCATTATTTTTGCCTTGTGGCAAAATGGATTTTGCCAAGTGGTATTTTATGAGCCGTGTGGCAAAATGGATTTTGCCAAGTGGCATTTTTTGTGCCCTGTTGCAAAATGGATTTTTCCATGTTGCAGTTTTTTTGCCATGTGGCAGTTTTTTGCCATGTGGCGGAATGGATTTTGCAATGTGGCAGAATAGATTTTGCCATGTGGCATTTTTTTCTGCCATGTGGCAAAATCGATTTTGTCATATGGCATTTTTTTTTTTTTTTGCCTTGTCGCATTATTTTTGCCTTGTGGCAAAACTGATTTTGCCAAGCAGCAGTTTTTTTGCCTTGTGGCAAAATTGATTTTGTCATGTGGGATTTTTTTTTTTGCCTTTTGGCATTTTTTTTTTGCCATGTGGCAGAATGGATTTTGCCATGTGTCACCCTTATGGCATTTTTTTGGTATGTGGCATTTTTGCAGGTCATGCACGTGTGGCTGTGAACTTTGACTATACACTTACCATTACAGTGCATTGACATTCAACTGGCACCCAAGTAAGGCTATGCCATTGACAGCTATGCATGTCCAAATTTTCCATTCATATTAAGTGGCAAAAAAACATGTGTGGCTGTGATTTATTTATTTATTTTATTTTTTTACCATTACAGTCATCCAAAAAGTATTGTCAAAATTCACAACCACTTGTTTTTCTCCCATTTAAAATGAATGGAAAATTTGGACGTTCATAGCCTTCAATGGCATGGACGTGCGTGGCCTGCAAAAATGCCACATACCAAAAAAATGTCACCAGGGTGACACATGGCAAAATCCATTTTGCCACATGGCAAAAAAATGCCACATGGCAAAACCAATTTTGCCACATGGCAAGAAAAAATGCTACATGGCAAATCCCACTTTTGGTTCTCACCGTCTCTCCATTTCGGGTTCACTTGTTGTTGACTTTGGGTCATTTCCAGTTGGTTTTGGGGCATTATGAGGTCACCTTCTCTTGGTTTGGTGGAATTTCAGGTTCTTGTTGTTGATATCAGGTCATATTCTGCTATGTCAGGTCACTTCCGGTTGATTTGGAGGATTGGATTTTTTGTTTTTTTTGTGCAAATACTGGCCATTGGAAATCATTGGGAAATTTGGACCATTAGAAATGAATGAGTAAATTTTTAGCAAACACTATAAAGAACTTTGGGGGGGGGTTCGGGGTCACTTCCTGTTATTTGGGGGCAATTTCATGGTCACTTGTTGTTGATATCAGGTCACTTCCTGTCGATATCGGGTCACTTCCTGTTGATTTGGAGGAATAGAAGTTTTTGTGCCATTGAAATGAATGGGGAATAGGGCCATTGGAAATCAGTGGGAAATTTGTTGTTGAAAGTTTTTAGCAAAAACTAAAATTTTGGAGTGATTTTGGGGTCATTTCATGTTGTTTTGGAGGAATTTCAGTGTCAATTGTTGTTGATATCAGGTCACCTTGATGTCTGGTCACTTACTGTTGATTTAGGGGAAGTGATTTTTTTTGTCCCATTGAAATGGCAAATAGGGCCATTGGAAATCAATGGGAAATTTGGACCATTAGAGATAAATGGTTACGTTTTTAGCAAAAACTGTATAGAACTTTTGGAGGATTTTGGTGTCACTTCCTGTTGATTTGGGGCAATTTCAATGTCAATTGTTAATATCAGGTCACCTTGATGTCGGGTCACTTGTTGATTTGGGAGAATTGATTTTTTTGTGCCATTAAAATGAATGGCAAATAGGGCCATTGGAAATCAATGGGAGATTTGGACCATTAGAAATGAATGGGTACGTTTTTAGCAAAAACTGTTTAGAACATGGGGGGGATTTCAGGGTCACTTCCTGTTTTTTGGGGGTGATTTCATGGTCACTTGTTGTTGATATCAGGTCACTTCCTGTCGATATCGGGTCACTTCCTGTTGATATTGGGTCTCTTCCTGTTGATTTTGGGCCATTTCTAGGTAACTTCCTGAAGATTTAGGTCATTTCCAGTTGGTTTTGGGCGTTGTGGGGTCACTTCCTGTTGGTTTTGTGGAATTTCAGGGTCACTTGTTGTTCATATCAGGTAACTTCCTGTCTATTTGGGGGTATAGAAGTTTTTGTGGCATTGAAATGATGGGCGAAGAGGGCCGTTGGAAATAAATGGGAAATTTTGCCTATTAGAAAAGTATGGATATGTTTTTGGCAAATTTTGGCCGAACCGCATGTTTTTAGCAAAAGCTTTTGTCCTCCTTAGCGTTCTGAATTTTTTTATTAATAAATATGAGATTTGGACAAAAAGTAGCGTTTCGAAACCCCCAACCCCAAAAAAACTCCAAATAGAAAAACACCCCCCCCAAAAAAAATTGGGGGGAGGGGGGAACCTTTTTTTTTTTTTTTTTAAAGGAAAGTGACTATGTCATGCGTCACTTTTCTTCCATTCCGTTCATTTTGGGGCATGAACAATGTGAATGGGTCAAATGGTTTTGCCTCGGAAAGAAATGCCTATTGGAAAAAAATTACATGCAAAGCTACCATCAATAAAAACAGAAATGCACTGTGGTTTTGGTCCCCAATAATCCTCTAAAGTTATTATTTTCAATTTCGCATTTTCATAATAATAACTCAATGACGGTAATTGACGTCCAGTTCATTTAATTTAGGAGAACTGGCTGTAAATGCTCATGTTTCAGTGCAGTTGACGGCTTTAGATGGCCAATTAATTTAGGTTGGAAGCGGTGTATGTTCAGTTTAAATGAACTGGACGTCTAGCACTGTCAATGGGAGCCCTTGAGTTAAAAGTTAACACTAGAAAACCCAGCAGAGGCCGACTCGGCCCTTCCTCAAGACAAAAATTCCTAATATTCCCAAGCAATGGCCGATTTGGCCTCTCTTCCTAAAAAACCCAGAGGTGGCCCAAATGACCCAAGTGCTTTTGAATTAGCAAGTCGTTGTCCGACAGACAGCAACCATTCATATGTAAATGCAACCACTAGACATACATTGTGTTAGAATGCGGCCCAACGGAGGGGAACACACCACGGTTGCACACTTCATGTGATAGTTTTTGTCAGTTCAAGTCAAGCTACATTTATTAATATACATTTATTTATGGAGTTTTACGCTTTTTACAAACTTTTAACTTCTCCTATACTCCACACAGAAAAACAGAAAAAAATGGCCCAAAATTGTACATTGTTTTTGCAACAAAAAAAAAAAACGTTTTAGAACTGCAATTTGAGTTTAAAGCAAGATCATGTGTATAGTTTAGAATGACTGGATCTAATGGAGCATGAATTGTGGCCATTTTGTCTGAAGTTAGTACGAGAAAACGTGTGAAAACCTTTGAGAAAAACAAACAGAATTTGTGTCATGAGAAGGTGGAAGGGAGCAGCCCTGAACAGTTTCTTTGAACACACTGAAATAATGACTGAATGTCCTAATAGTCCT
Organism: Corythoichthys intestinalis; assembly: GCF_030265065.1. Taxonomy (NCBI): domain Eukaryota; kingdom Metazoa; phylum Chordata; class Actinopteri; order Syngnathiformes; family Syngnathidae; genus Corythoichthys; species Corythoichthys intestinalis. The sequence goes on from NC_080400.1 coordinate 977,889, forward strand.
AATTATTATGAAGGGAATATGTACTGCACAGTGTTGTCAATCTTACCTCAAAAAGTAATTAGTTACAAGTTAATAACTAAATTACTTTTTGGGAGAAGTAACTCAGTTACCTCATTGTAAGAGTAATTTGTTACTCAGCAAAGTAACACGTTACTTTTCATGTTCTACACGTTATTACAAATAAACAATATAAAACATTTCACATCAAAGATGTTTATGTTAACTGATTGAATTGATTTTTTCATTCCTCCCCCAAAAAACGTAGGTCAGATTTTTTACTTTTTTTTTTTTAATTCACCTATATGAGAGTTAGCGGTATACAATCTCATTGGGCTGTCATGATAAATGGTAAAAAAAAATCACAGGGACCTTGATTACTTGCCATTGAAAATAAATGGGAAATTTGTTTTTATATGTATTTGTTTAAATTCCGATACAGGACATACCATCTTCATAAGTAGGACTCAAGACTCGAAAAAGGCTCAAGTCAGGCTACTTTAGCTGAGTAGGGGGTTGGGCGAAACCTTGCTGAGTGAGGCTGCTTTCTCTTTCGCCCAACCCCCTCATCAGCTAAAGTAGCCTGACTACTAGTCAGGCTACTTCAGACACGTATTTCTTACTTGCCTACTGTAGGTTGATAAATTTGTAGGTAGATTTGTGTATGTCTTAGTCAATCCAAAAAAAGGTTCCTTCAATCAAAGTATATATTTTCAATCGAAAACAAAAGTCACTTGAATGAAAGCAAAATGTGTTTGAATGCAAAAGTTGCCTGAATGATAGCTTGTTTCTGAACCAAGAGTGGTATTTACTAGTCTTGCATATTTTTTTTCCAGCTATTTCATGTGAGGTGTTTTTCTTGTTACCACTGTTGCTTGGTGTGCTTAGTTATAGTATTTCTGAATATCTATGTATATCAATGTATATCGACAGCAAATTGTTAACTGATCTTTTCAAAAATGTTTTTTTAACATGTAGAGGGTATTCAAACAAATACAGTGGGGAGAACAAGTATTTGAGACACTGCCATTGGGAAAACCCATTGGCAGTGTCTCAAATACTTGTTCTCCGGCAGTGTCTCAAATACTTGTTCTCCCCACTGTACATCCGAATAAATTAGAATTATTAAAATACTGTCAAAATATCCTCAAAAGTTTAGCAGTTTATTGTCAAGTAAATAGTGTCTGAAAGTAGCCTGACGCCCAACCCTCTTCCACAGGTAATGGCTGAAAAATTTCCCCCAACCTCCCCTCCACAGCTAATGGCTGGTTGCAAGTAAAGAAACAGCAGCCTGACTTGTTTACGTTTGCATTCAAACACATTTTGCTTTCATTTCAAGTTATTTCAAGTTATGTCTCTTTTCAAATTCAAGTTACTATTTTTTCTCGATTGAAAATATATATTTTGATTGAAATAACTTTTTTTTGGCTTGACCAAGAAATAAATCTAGCTACAAATCTATCAACCTACAGTAGGCTCTCAAAGCTGTGATTCTCATAAAATTTTGTCTGTCTTTAATTGGAGGCAATTTTTGCATTCAAACACATTTTGCTTTCATTCAAGTGACTTTTGTTTTCGATTGAAAATATATACTTTGATTGAAGTAGCCTTTTTTTTTTTTTTTTTTTTTTTTTGATTGACTAAGACATATAGAAATCTACCTACAAATTTGACAACCTACAGTAGGCTTTCAAAGCTGTGATTGATTCTAATAAAATATAAAAACATATCAAAAGCAAAATAAATATACCAACACAAGAATTGTTTTGTCTGTCTTTATTTTGAGGCAACTTTTGCATTTAAACACATTTTGCTTTCATTCAAGTGACTTTTGTTTTTGATTGAAAATATATACTTTGATTGAAGGAACCTTTTTTATTGGATTGACTAAGACATACACAAATCTACCTACAAATTTATCAACTTGCAGTAGGCAAGTAAGAAAGAAGTGTCTAGCTGAGGTGGGGGTTGGGCGAAAAAGGCTCAAGTCAGGCTACTTTAGCTGAGGAGGGGGTTGGGCGAAAGAGAAAGCAGCCTCACTCAGCAAGGTTTCGCTCCTGCCATGTAGTTCTAGGCTGAGCCCTCACTTTTCGCATCATGAGTGATGCCCCACGAGGAGAGATTTTACATGGAGCCCCAGTCCAAGGTAGATTATCAGTCATGTTTAGCCTTTTCCATTTTCTAACAATTGCTGCAACTGTTGATTTATTCTCACCAAGCTGCTTTCCAATTGTCCCGTAGCCTTTTCCAGCTTTGTGGAGCTAATCGAATCTGGTGCCTTTCGAAATCTCTCTGGTATTGCCCATGGTAGCGGGTGGATTATAACTGACTGTGGGGTGCACAGGTGACAATGATGAGCTCAAACGGGTGGGGTAAAGGTGGACTTTTTCTAAGGTAGAATGACAACTCTTTGAGTGTCATAATTATTGCTGATTCTCAGACGCACACATACTTGAACTGAACCCCAGTAGATAAAAATATATAAAAAATACATTTTAAAAATCATACAACGTGAATTCTGGATTTTTTTTAGATTGTCTCTATGAGTGGAAATGCATCTATGATTGAAATGTCAGACCTCCACCTCTTTTCAAAGTGAGTGAACTTGCAAAATCACAAGGAGTGCAAATAATTGCTCCTCATTGTATACCAAGTAGTCCCAGGAAAACAAAAAAATCTTGATAACCTTTCGACAAGTCCATTACAGAGGATAGAGGGTGTATAAGAGGTAAATTTATGTGTGTTTTCTATAGTATTTAATTGTTTTGACTTGATAGTTTTGATTTGCTGTGATTACTCTTGTTTGAATCCTGTGCATCAATAAATACCAGGAAGAAAAGACAAAAATTAACTTCATCAGACTCTTATTTCAGTTTTACATTTGATACTGATTCAATGTTCTATTTTCTGCAGGCATCACAAATATACTGTTATAACAAATATTGCTAGCATATAAAGGCCCCACAAATACACTGTCAGAGATATTTTTTCCGACAGTAAAATCGTAAAACAATGCACATTATTAAAATGTGCAAAACCCCATAAATGTAGCTTGACTTGAACTGACACATAATATTACATGAATAGTACTACTGTTGTGTGTTCCACTCCATTTGGGCCGCATACCAACACAAGTGGTTGCATTTCCATATGAACGGCTGTTGTCTGTCGGACAACGACTTGCTAATTCAAAAGCACTTGGGTCATTTAGGCCACCTCTGGGTTTTTTCGGAGGAGAGGCCAAATTGGCCATTGCTTGGGACTGTTAGGAGTCGCATAATTCTCTGGGACTTCTAGTGTTAAACATTTAGAAATACGAAACAAGTCGTGTCCCTCTTTTTTTGGGAATAATTTGACTTCTCTGGTCCCACAGTCGTCACGCGTTCACATCAGCAGGTCGGTCCTGGAGCAGTTCCTCTCCTTCGCCAAATATCTGGACACTCTGTCGTACGGGGCGCCGCTACTCAAACAGCTCTGCGACCACATCCTGTTCAACGCCGCCATCTGGATCCACACGCCCGCCAAGGTGAGCCCGCCGTCGTGGGTCCAAAAGGAGTGAGTTATCGCACGTGGAAAAGGTCTCCAGAAAGCAGCTGCCGCCGGGACCCGGCATGAATAAATATAAGGGGAAATAAACGCTAAATTGTCTGGAGGCTCGCCTCTGACAGTCCTCCAAAGTAGAGCACCGGCAGAGAGAGAAAAATGAGAGAAACATGGAGGTAATGAAGTAGGTTAGAGCACTTTGAGCTCCATTGGTACCCAGAACAGCGCTCGCTCCTTCCCTCAGGACGGGCCAGGAGTGCAGGCTGATGTAAAACGATGGCGGCGTGTTGCGTTTTCGCCAACACACTACACACTCTGGATAAATGTTGTGGAATTGTAGGGGGAACCGATTTCTCTCTACTTTCTAAATGAAACGTGCAGTAACTGGATCGTATGACATTTTGAAAGTATTATTTTGGCAGGGATTGTGAATTTGAGTTTGGCGATAATGCGCAAAAATAATCTTTTTTTTGTGGAAATGGGTACAATTTTTTTCAGATTTATATTTTTAAACTAAACTAACCACTATTTCCAACCTGGATTTACACACAAAAAAATACTAACAGCTCCCAAATACTGAATTACAACCAGGGGTGAAATTGGCTAGAATTTCTTGCGGGAACTCCCCGATGTGAAGGTCCCCACGGAGCCAGAAATTTTGTTTATTTATTTTCATTTTTTGGGGTGGGGTGGGGGGTCAAACCTCCTAAAACTATTGAAATGCAAAGAAAACTGTTTTGGCAGTTATTTCTATAACACATACAAATACTGATTTTCATTCAAAATTGTATTTTTTCAATGATTTGCAAAAGGAAAGTTAACAAAAACAGCAATAACCCAACCTCCATCTCCTAATTTTTATTTCCCCCCATTTCCTCACATACTAAATGCCAAATCTCAATTTTAACTACTTGTTATTTGTTTTTTGGTGTTTGGCGCCCTCTGCTGGCGCTTGGGTTCAACAGATTTTATGGGTTAGTACCATGAGTGAGCATGGTGTAATTTTTGACATCAACAATGGCGAGCTACTAGTTTATTTTTTGATTGGAAATTTTACAAATTTTAATAAAACGAAAACATTAAGAGGGGTTTTAATATTAAATTTCTATAACTTGTACTAACATTTATCTTTTAAGAACTACAAGTCTTTCTATCCATGGATCGCTTTAAGAGAATGTTAATAATGTTAATGCCATCTTGTTGATTTAATGTTATAATAAACAAATACAGTACTTATGTACCGTATGTTGAATGTAGGTATATATCCGTCTTGTGTCGTATCTTTTCATTCCAACAATAATTTATAAAAAAAAATATGGCATATTTTATCGATGGTTTGAATTGCGATTAATTACGTCGAATTAATTTTTAAGCTGTAATTAACTCGATTAAAAATTTTAATCGTTTGATAGCCCTAAAACATTTACTTTTACTTTCTTTAAAAAAAAAAAAATAAAGATATAAGTAACATACATTCAGAAAAATAAGTTCAAATGACTTATACTATGCAGAGTGAAATGGAATATATTTTGAAGATCACGCAAACATTGACTTTTTTAAATCATAAGGAAATGGATAAGTAATCTAAGCCTACCATAATGAACAATTATAAGTCCAAAGTGCACACTGACAGCTAAGATGTTCTGAACCTCCCCATCAGAGCAAATAAAACTAAATATGATAAATAAGCCTCCTCAACTCTTTCCCTGCTTTTAAAGATTTGATCCATTTTCTGTTGCATTGCCCTTTTTTGTTGCATCAATTAAACAAATTTTTTTTTTTTTTTTTTTTTTTTGCTGTTCCAGAAAACATGCACATTTGAACCAATCACAGACAACTATCTCTGCTGATCACATGTCAGTATGTCAGCCAACTGAACGGATAAATGAGTACAGGCATTTTGCTTTGCTGCGTGCATTCGCACATTGACGTGACTCATCATTGTCAGATCCTGATAACTGCAGCAGCTGGGGAAACCTCCATGCCGTCCATGGAATAAAATAAATAATAAATATCAGTGGAAACTGATGACGCTACACAAGCACTTTATTATGCTTGTTGTTAACACTTGTGTATGCAAATCTGATATTGGTAGATTGTTTTCTTCTCGGAGATGAAATGCATGTATGGCAGCTTAGCATTTAAAAAAAATTTTTTTTTACATAGCCTTTTGACAGTTGTCGTAATATTTTTGGGATCAAAGCACTGTGTACCAGAACAGCATTCCGACCCTGAATCTTATACCGGAACTGCATTCCGGCCCTGAATCTTATATCGAAACTGACCGTTCTGGCCCACTTTCACCCCTGGTTACGACGTACTCGACTTATGCGAGTTCGACTTTACGACGTCAGTCTCATCCACCATTTTGTCTCCAGTCTTTTTTTTTTTTTTTGTCGCATAAACAGTACCTTATTGTACTTCACAGTATCTTATTTTTTATTCTATTAATATGACATGTTCTGTCCTCACTAAATGTGAAGTTGTTCAGCTTGACAGACATCAAAAAAGGCAATTGGGCTTTTTGAAGCCTTTTACTTCCTTCACTAATGACAATTTGTATAGCTGTAACACACATACAGTGCTATGAAAAAGTATCTGAACCTTTTTTGAATTTCTGCATAAAATCACCATCAAAAGTGATCTGATCTTAGACACTTTTTTCATCTGTGTGATCTTGACAAGCTAAAACCACCCAAACATTTATAGGTTCTCATATTCTAATGAGGGTAATATGCAAACAATGACAGAAGGGGGGAAAAATAAGTAAGTGAACCATCCCATTTAATATTTTGTTATTTTATTATATTAGCTGAAACAATTTACAGCCTTATGTGGGCCAAACCAAAGTGCAGCTGTTTTTTTTATCCACGTCAGACAAGTCTGCTCCTAAGTCATAAGGCGACAGTCCAGCCACACCCAACGCTGCAGGGCAGTGTATCCTCCATCATTAAAGAAAATACAATACATTTGGTTTATGTCGCTAGCGCAGGAACGGAATTCGTTTGTAACCTCTTTGTTAGAATAAAGAGGACAAATATAAATGCACTCGTAGCGGAGTAAGAGTAGCGTTTCTTCACAAATCTACTCAAGTAAGGCATGGTAAAACTACTCTTAGAAGTCCATTTTTCTCCAAAAGTTATTCAAGTAAATATAACTGAGTAAATGTAATACGTTACTACCCACCTCTCATAATAATATGTACGATAATCATTTAATAATAATAATTATGCAGTAATAACTACACAAAGAATCAAATGCAAATTCATTTTCATTGAAAGTGCAGGACTTTTTCTTCTCTTGCTGTTACAATTTTTTTTAAACACCAGCATTAAGGAACACCTAAATCCTGACACTCCAATAAAGCAACGAATCAATCATGTGCGTGTGCTTGGTGGGAAGAAAAAACACAAGCAGCTCCCTTTGGTGCGTACTGCATATCTCAAGGAGGCTAATCATGCGCAAGAAAATTAGTGGAAATAATTTCAAATTATATTTTCAAAAAAAAAAAAAAAAAAAAAAAAAAACTCAAATGAATTCATTCAATCGTTTTTTTTGCCCAATGTAATCAACACCAATCAGTGAGTGGAAGGAAAACTGCATTTAATACTGATTACTCTAATCACACAAGAGCCACTCCATTAAAATGTCGTCACGGTCTGGGAGAACACAAGTTCTGTTTGTCTAAAATCTCAACCGCGGTTGACTTTTTCCCTTTTGAGTATGAAGTTTTCTACTTGCAATTTTGACGCATATGTCCCTCCCGCAGCTGCAACTCTCCTTGTATACGTACCTGTCGTCGGAATTCGTGGGCACCGCCGCCATCTACGGCACCGTCCGGCGAGGCGGCACGGCGCTCCAGCTGATGCATACGCTCAAGTACTACTACTGGGCCGTCAACCCGGCCGAGACCAGCGGCATCGGCCCGAAGGGTCTCGGTGAGTCCGTGTCTCACTTCGCAGATTCGAAAGGAAGTCATGGCTTGATTCATATTAAGTTTTTGTGATGTTATGTACCTATTACGGAATCGTTTAAAAAAATGTCCAGTATCACGTTTTTAGTTGATCGGATGCAAAAACGTGAAAATTATCATAAAGTGCTTTGAGCGCCTTGAAAGGGGGAGAAGCGCTATATAACACCATAACACCATATAAAAAGCTTCAAACGATCACGTAAAAACATGTTAAAACATGATAATGGCGATATGATGATCATGTAAAAACGTGTAAAAACATGATAATTATCATGTATGAACATGATAATGATCATGTAGAAACGTGATAATTATGTAAAGCATATTTATCATGTAAAAATGTAATATGATAAACGTGAAAACTCACGTAAAAATATATCATGTAAAAACATGATACTTATCATGTTGAAACATAATTTTCATGTTGAAACAAAATTTTCATGTAAAACATGATAAATATGTAAATGAAAACTGATAATTATGTGAAAATATGGTAATTATCATATCAAAATGAGGAACCTATCATATCAAACCGTGATAAATTCACGTAAAAACATTGTTTTTACATGATCATTATCATGTAAAGACATGATAATAATCATGTTAAAAAAATTGTGATTGTGTAAAAACAATAGTTACTTTGAAACTTAATTTTCCTGTAAAAATGTGTGAAACATAAAATGTAAATAGGCTACCATGTAAGAATGTGATAAATATCATGAAAACGTGATAAATAGGTAATTCCGTGAAAATGTGATAATTATGTAAAAATGTAACAATTATGTTGAAACATGATAATTATCATGTAAAAGCGTGAAAACTATCATGTGAAATCATGGTAATGACAAGGCGTGAAAATAACATGTAGAAACATTGTTTAAAAAATGTTAAAACATGATCATGATCGTGTAAATAACGTGATTTTGTAAAAACGCACAATTATCATGTTGAAATCTGATCATTTTCATGTAAAAATGTGAAAACCGTCATGTACAAATGTGATAATTATCATGTAAGAACGTAATAAGTTTGTGAAATCATGAAAACTGATAATTATCATGTGAAATCATGGTAATTATGTCAAAATGAGAAAACTCATGTCAAGCCATGAAAACATGTAGAAACATTGTCTTCACATGATCACAGGCATGTAAAAAACGTGAGTTATGTAAAAATGTAATGATTGTCATGTTGATACATGATAATTTTCATGTGAAAACATGAAAACTGTCTTGTAAAACTAATTATAATGTAAAACCGTGATAACTGCTAAACCATGAAAACCATTCAATTCAATTCAATTCAATTCAATTCAATTTTATTTGTATAGCCCTCAATCACAACAGAAGTCTCAAAGGGCTTTACAGAGGCAATATGATACACAATTAGAAATGAAGCAACAAAGATGAATAGATGCAGTTCAAGTCCTGGGTATCCCCTATCCTTAAGCCCCTCCATGCCGGCAAGGAAAAACTCCAAAAACTCCAGAGTCAATTGGGAGAAAAATGAGAAACCTTGGGGAGTACCACAGTCAGGAGAGATCCACTCCCAGGACGGATAGACAGGAACCCCAGAACGGCTAATGGGAATTAGCAAGCGAAATTATAGTCCGTAAAAATACAGTGGAGTGAAGGTGCAAGAAGAAGTCCCTCTAGTCAGATGAGACGGGGGTAGCAGCGAGGACGTCTATCCAGCCAGGGGTCCGGACAGTCAGGAGGCTGCAGCTGAAAAATGGGGAGGGGGGAAAGGGGACACCGGGTGACTAGTGATGAAGTGACTAGACAACTAGATATTAACATTGGAAAATAGAAATAAAGTAAGACAAGTGGTAGGTAGAGTAAGACCCATCATAATTATCAAGTGAAATCATGGTAATTATCATGTCAAAATGAGAAAACTATCATGTCAAGCCACAAAAACATCACGTAAAAAATTTTCTTTTAAAAATCATGTAAAATCGTGATGATGTAAATAATGTGATAATCGTGTAAAAAATGCTATAATTCCCATGTTGAAACAATAATTTTCATGTAAAACCGTGAAAACCGTGATAATTATCATGTGAAAACATGATAATTATCAAAATGTCAAAATGAGAAAACTATGTCAAGCCGTGAAAATTTTTTTCATCATCATGTAAGAAACGTGATAATTATCATGTTTAAACAGGATGATTTTCATGAAAAAATGTAAAAACCATAATGTAAAAATGATCATTCTCATGTCAAAATGTAATGAATATGTAAAGCCGTTAAAATGACAATTATCATGTGAGAACATGGTGATTATCATATCAAAATGAGAAAACTATCATGTCAAGCTGTGAAAGCATGATGTAAAAACGTTTTTCCATGATCTTAATCGTGTAAAATCATGATAATGATCATGGAAAAAACATGAGAATTATGTAAAAGCGTAATAATTCAACATAATAATCGAATGATAATTTAAAAATTATGATCATGTATAAACGTTCAACATGAAAACTCAGGTAAAACTGATCGTTATCATGTAGAAATGTGATATGTAAAACCATGAAAACCGTGATAAATTTCATGTGAAATCATGGTAATTATCATGTCAAAATGAGAAAACTATCATTTCAAGCCATGAAAACATCACGTAAAAATTTTTCAATTAAAAATCATGATCATGTAAATAATGTTATAATCGTGTAAAAAATGCTATAATTATCATGTTGAAACAATAATTTTCATGTAAAACCGTGATAAATATCATGTGGAAACATGATAATTATCAAAATGTCCAAATGAGAAAACTAACATGTCAAGCCGTGAAAAACATTTTCATCATCATGTAAGAAACGTGATAATTATCATGTTTAAACAGGATGATTTTCATGAAAAAATGTAAAAACTATCATGTAAAAATGTGATCATTCTCATGTCAAAATGTAATGAATATGTAAAGCCATTAAAATGACAATTATCATGTGAGAACATGGTGATTATATCAAAATGAGAAAACCATCATGTCAAGCTGTGAAAGAATGATGCAAAAACGTTGTTTTTCCATGATCTTAATCATGTAAAATCATGATAATAATCATGAAAAAACATGAGAATTATGTAAAAGCGTAATAATTCCACATAATAATCGAATGATAATTAAAAAATTATGATTTTCATGTATAAACGTTTAACAACATGAAAACTCATGTAAAACTGATCGTTATCATGTAGAAATGTGATATGTAAAACCATCAAAACCGTGATGAATATCATGTGAAATCATGGTAATTATCACGTCAAAATGATAAAACAATCATGTCAAGCCATGAAAACATCACGTAAAAACATTGTTACATGAAAACATGATAACGATAATGTAAAAATTTTATGTACTTAATAATATAACAATAAAAATTATGTTAAAAAAAAGTAAAAATGTAAAACATGATCATTATCATGTAAAAACGTAAAAACTATCATGTAAAAATGTGAAATGCCTGAAACGTATGCACTCTAAATCCCGCCTGAGTGTGCGCATACTTTTTGTAACACCACCCACATTGCTTAATACCTGTTCAATCTGGCAATGTCTAAACCCAGGAATAAAATAAAACTTCATCATATCGCTAGCCATTCTGCTGGCGGTTTCCTCTTTCAATGTTTCACCGTGATACATTTTCATGTTTTTACATAATTATCATGTTTTTTTAGAAGGTGTTCATCACGTTTTAGTAGTACATAATAGGCCTGAACGATATTGGAAAAAACTATTGTTGCGATTTTTTTTAGGTTTGCAATATATTGCGATATTATATTGCGATATTAAAAAAAAAAAGATCTATCTTTTTTAAAGAAATTTTCACTAAATGACTTGAATAGCTGTTTGGAAATACTTTACATAACACACCGTGACCACAGTGTATTCATATAATACAGTTTAATTTGTGAATGATGAAGATTTCTGTATGAAGGTATCCAGGAAGTCATGTCTGCACAAAATAGATCATTTATTGAATACAATATTTTACACTTCAACAGCAGCAAATAAATTAAATGATAAATAAAAGAGCAGGTGCATTAGTCCCCTAAGTTTTTGACAAAATATAACAATAAATAAAAACTTCTGTAAAATAACAACAAAGTTGTCAACATATTTGAACAAAAATATTAAATATGACAAATAAAAAAGTTGTTCACAAACTATAACAATAAATAAAAACCTCAGTAAAACAACAAAGTTGTCAACATATTTGAACAAAAATATTAAATATGACAAAAGAGTTCACAAACTATAACAATACATAAAAACCTCAGTTAAACAACAAAGTTGTCAACATATTTGAACTTAAATATTAAATCTGACTAATAAAAGTGCAAGTGCATTAGTCCCCTGAGTTGTTTACACAAAATATAACAATATAAAACTGCAAAACGGCAACAAAGTTGTAAAAATATTTCAACAAAAATATTAAGTATCAAAACTTTATGTGCAGCTGTACTATATATAGTTATTTGAAAAATACGGTTTACAATAAATTTAAATATAAAAGAAACAAACTCAATTGAACTTGTAAATAATTGAACTGAATAACTGCAAATAACTGTGATGAATAACAGAACCTGAATAAAAAGAAGAAAAGACATTCCTTCAGCTGTGTTATGTATTTGTCTGCATATCGTCCACCTTCCTTGCTCAGCAATTCTCAACTGGGTCTCATAGGTTTTTGGCCAAGACTATTAGTTTATCCACTATAGCAGGCTTGAGACAAGAACGTTGGCACTTAACAATGTTCCCACCTGTGCTAAAAAGCCTCTGATGGGGAGCTCGTAGCAGGAATGCATAGATACCTGCGTTTTAAATGGTCCCACATGTTTGACAGATTACTTCTTGTTGAGGCAACCATGGCGAGGCACTGTCGACAGGGCTGTTTTTTGTCCCTTATAGTCTTGTTCTTGCCAAAATACTTCCAAAACTCCTTTTGGATACAGTCTTCCTTGCTCCTCCAACGTGTTGATTGCTTGCTTTCACTTTGAGAACGGGCCCTCCTCCCTCCGCTCTGCTGTTCGGCCCCTCCTCCCTCCACTCCGCTGTTGCAGGGGGAGGGGGAGGAGCCGATGACTTGCTGGAGAGAAAGAGAAGCTGTGCGCTTTTTCCCCCTCTCCTTCCTCAAAACAAACGTTTGTGGATTAAAAAAAATGAAATAAAAAAACTATCGCACGTCCTTGCGATGGGACTATTGCACATGCGCACATCGCGATGGCGATGTTTAAACGATATATCGTTCAGGCCTAGTACATAATTCCTTTGCCCGCTTCCAGTCAAAATGGATTGGCCAAAAATAAACGAGTCTGGCCCGCATGAGATGTAATTCCCACAAAAAGTGTGTCCCGCTAAGCAAAATGCGTTTGACACCCCTACTTTAAAGAAACTTGTCTTTGTTAAGGGCTCCCCAAGCTCCAATCAACAGCGTGTTGAAAGTGTCCTTGAATTGTCACTTCCACTCTTCACTCCCATTCGCCTTTTTTATTAGCGCCCTATCACATGCCATTTTTTTTCTCTCGCCTTCCAACAAAACGTGGGCTTACCCGGCGTGGCGCCGTGATGCAATCTCGCCGCCGGTGGCGACTTTGATTCCGATAGCGTAACACTTGTCACGCCACCGAGAGGTCTTTTCTTCCATTGTTAGCGGTGCGCTTCTCTGCTAATTTCTCCGAATAAATTAGCGGGATGAAGACGGATTCCCACAGGCCGTGCCAGAGATGTGTCAAGGCCTATATTCCTTTAATTGATTCCCTGCTAATAATGACGCTGACCTTTTTAGCTTGGGGTTATGCTGACGACACACTCGTAGCTTAGCAAATGAGCTCTTTACTCTTTTGGAATGCCATACAGAGTAAAACTTACAGGATCACAGGTGTGATTTAGCTTGTGTATCCATTTTTTATACGATGCTGCACTACAATCTGTTCCTCTGTTAAAAATGAAGCTTCAAATGGGTAAACGCAACGCAAGCTAATGTGAGAGCTCTGCCCTAGAATTTGCCTCGTCTTACAATTTGGGGCATGAGTGTTTGAGACTAGTGGATCCTGTTTTGTACGTTTCCAGCCAGTGGTGGGTTGTAACGCATTACATTAAAGTGTATAAGACATGATATTTTTTTTAAGTAGCATTATGATTGGAATTAAAATCATATTTTGAGACGATTCGACTCCATACAACAATTTGGCATATGACGAGAAATGCGTCTTTAAATCTGACGTTTAGCTCCTCCTTTCATATTAGTGCTCCGGCGCCTCCATCTTGGCGATGACGGCAGACAATGAGCGATTTTAATTCAATTCAGTTTTATTTGTATAGCCCTATATCACAACAAGGTTGTCTCAAAGGGCTTTGCAGAGGCAATATGATACACAGTCAGAAACAGTAGATGAATTAAATAAAGTTCTAGTCCAAGTCCTGGGCATCCCCCATCCTTATACCCTTCCATTTCGGTAAGGAAAAACTCCAAAAACCCTTTGGAAAAAATGAGAAACCTTGAGGAGAACCATAGTCAGGAGAGATCCACTCCCAGGACGGATAGACAAGATGCACCAGGACTGCTAATGCGAATTAGCAGACGGAGTTAGAGTTTATAGAGATGCAATAGAGTGAGGGAACAAGAGGAGGTCCATCTAGCCAGATGAGATGGGGGGGGGGGGGGGGGGGGGGGCAACGAGGACGTCCATCCAGCCAGGGGTCCGGATAGTCGGGAGGCTGTGGCTGAAAAAATAGCCCCTCCCCAGAGGGGAGTGGGAAAAGGGGACACCGGGTGACTAGTGATGAAGAGACTAGTCAACGAGACATTAAAAATTAGAAAAGAGAACTAAAGTAAGACAAGTGGTAGGTAGAGTGAGAAAAAGGAGATAGGACTAGTGGCTGTACTTCCCCCAGCATTATAGCTTCTAGTGCAGCTTAGATTGAACTGTGAGTCTAGTCCGATTTCAACTAGCCTTACCATAAGTTTGTTGAATAGGAACGTTTTTTTGTCTAACCTTAAATGTACAGACTGTCTCGGCTTCTTTAATACTAGCTGGAAGCTGATTCCATAAGAAAGGAGCTTGGAAGCTAAAGGCTCTAGCGCCTACTGTACTTTTAGAAACCCTGGGAACTACCAGTAGACCTGCATTCTGAGAACTTAGTGTTCTGTTGGGGCGGTATGGAACCAGAGCATCGGTGAGATAGGATGGACCCAAAACATGAATGGTCTTAAATGTCAGGAGGAGGATTTTAAATATAATTGTAAACTCGACTGGAAGCTAGCGAAGGGCCTGGAGCACAGGGGTGATGTGCTCTCTTCTATTAGTTCCTGTTAAAAGTCTTGCTGCTGCGTTCTGGACTAGCTGAAGACCTTTTAGAGAACTTTTAGGACAAGCTGCAAGTAGGGAGTTACAGTAATCCAATCTAGACGTAACGAACGCATGAATTAATTTTTCTGCATTGTTTTTAGACAAAATATTTCTAATTTTGGCTATGTTGCGCTAGTGAAAAAAGGCTATTCTGCAGGTTTGTTTAATATGAGCTTTAAATGATAAGTCTGGGTCAAATAGAACTGATAGGGTTTTTAATTGTGCTGCTGGAGGCTCCACTTACATTTTAGCAGATTTAGCATTGAGCCCAATGGAGGAGGAAGCGTTTTTGAATGGCTCGACTGGCTCTACGTTGTCGCTACGATATGAATAGGAGGTGGATCTGGTCCATCACTGATGCACATGAACTATGTTTTAGTCCAGCTCAATCAAAATCGAAAAATGACCCATAAATGCTATATAATCAACAGGAAGTTACCAAAAACCAACAGGAAGTGACCCAAGATAGAATAGAAAACCTTCACTGTCAACGAGTATTTAAAGCTATGCCATAAGGTGCATCGCATAAAACAAAAGCACAATAGACAGAATAAAGTGAAGAAAGTGGTGAGGTAGTAGTTGTATAGCAGTGCGTATTTGACAATTTACAGTACTCAGACTAAGAAGCAGATGGCTGACTGGATATTGATGTATGAGTGCAAAAATGCTATAATTGAACAGTGCAAATATTGCATGTGCAATACTCAGATTTTGACAGATGTTTGAGAACATTACTTGGTGGGATTGCATGTGACAATGTTGTGGCATGAGCAATGCAACGACAGTGAACCACATGAAGTGCCCCAAAATCAACTGGAAGTGACCTAAAACCAACTTTAGTGATTTGGGGGCGTGGGTCGGTTCGACTTACCTTCCCTCCTCTTTCTCCTCAGTTATCAGATTGCACCACTGGAAGTCGTATCTCTGATCAAAGAGGAGCAGTGTGGTTTTTGTCTAGGCCGCTGAACAGTAGATCAGCTCTATAACCTCAGCCGGGTTCTCAGAGGGTCATGGGAGTTCGCCCAACCAGTCTACATGCGTTTTGTGGACTTGGAGAAGGCATTCGACTGTGTTTCCCGGGGAGTCCTGCAGGGGGTGCTCCGGTCCCTGTATGACCGGTGTCAGAGTTTGGTCCATGTAGCCGGTTGTAAGTTGGATCCGTTTCCAGTGAGAGTTGGGACTCCGCTAGGGCTGTCTTACGTCCCTGCTTCCGTTCATCAGAATATCTAGGTGCAGCCGAGGCCTTGAGGGGGTCTGGTTTGGTGGCCTCTGTATTGCATCTCTGCTTTTCGCAGATGATGAAGTGTTGTTGACTTCATCAAGCCATTACATTCAAGGGTTCGCAGACTGAGTGTGAAGTGTTCGGGATGAGAATCCGCACCACCAAATCCGAGACTATGGTCCTCAGTCGGGAAAAGGTGGAGTGCCCTCTCCGGTTCAGGGATGAGATCCTTCCCCAATTGGAGTTCAATCATCTCGGGGTCCTGTTCAAGAATGACAAAAAAATCGAGCGGGAGATCGACAGGCGAATCAGTGCTGCGTCTGCAGGTATGCGGACTCTGCATCGGTCCGTGGTAGTGAAGAGGGAGCTGAGCCGAAAAGTGAAGCTCTCTACTTATCGGTAGATCTATGTTCCTGCCCTCACCTATGGTCACGAGCTGTGGGTCGTGACCGAAAGAACAAGATCCCGGATACGAGCGGCCAAAATTAGTTTCCTCCGTAGGGTGTCCAGGCTCTCCCTTGGAGAAAAGCTCAGTAAGCCTGGAGGGGCTTGGGGTAGAGCCGCTGCTCCTCCGCATCGAGAGGAGCCAGATGAGGTGGCTCGGGCATCTGATTAAGATGCCTCTGGGACGCCTCCCTGGTTGAGGTGTTGCGTGCCACGTCCCGCGAGGAGGAGCCCACGGGGCTGACCCAGGACACGCTGTAGAGACTGTCTCCCGGCTGGCCTGGGAACGCCTTGGGGTCCCCCAAGAAGAGCTGGCTGGGGAAGGGGAAGTCTGGGCTTCCCTTTTGCAGCTGCTGCCCGTGACCCAATTTCGGATAAGAGGGAGAAAATGGATAGATGGATAGCACCACTATTTACATAGGTAACATAGACGTATAATAATGTACTGTATTTTTGTTTGTTTGTTTGTTCTTCTCCTCTTTTGTCTGATCCTTCCTTTTTGTCCCTTCCTGTTGGCTGCTGTCCTCTATAAAGATAACGAACAACCACTATGGGAGTATATCAAACTCTCATGCGATACATTAAAAGAAGCTCAGACCATGAGGACACCCAGATTCCTATTCTTCGTCTCAGGTAATAAGATAAATGGAACGTTGGCGTCATTGGCATCCAGCGAGTTCACTGGATGAAAGCGCAACGTCAAGACTTTTCCTCCCTTTTCGTCAGGGAACAAGTTTGTTCATTCTGTGCATGAGCCAGGCGCGCTGCTTGATTGCCTCAATGAGCGCGAACAGATGGGAGGCATACGGATCCGGCGCAAAGACGTAATGGACTTGATTGGTTTTCCTCCCAGCGCGTTCTCCAATTAGGCCCGCCTAATGCCGACTTCTTTTTTAAACAAAGGCGAAAAAGACGGCGGGGCCAATCTCCAAAACGGATGGCTTTCTTCCGACGGGTTGCGCGCGCCGGGTCCCGCCGCCATTAATCCTCAGCTTGATTTGGCAGGGCCGTCATTGTCGGCTGAAAAATGAGCAAACAAAGGCGCTTATAAAGAGAGCCGAGCAGGTAATGAAGTGTTCAATTATAAGGACACGGGGAGGACGTTGAAGCACAGCCTGGGCTTTTTAATAGTGAAGCCTTTCAAATGAAAGTCGTACATCATTCAGTTATGCGCAAAAGCCACGAGACGCCTCGGCCTCTTTCAGGCGCTTCGAGCCGACCGACGCGTCGTCTGTCTGGATCGATAGCCCCGCCGCCTTTGTCTCGCTCGGTAATGAGCGATGAAAAGCCGTTTTGCTCTTCGGGTCCCTCGCCGAACTCCACTTTGCTGCCTCCGAGGGCTAATGTCGCTTGAAAGCTCGTCGTTGGAACTATGCGGCCACACAAGCTGATGGATGGCTTCACGGAGGCTACGCACGGCTGATTGGGCTACTGCTTGAGAGGGTCTGCGTTTACTCCAGTGTTATTTTTGGAAGCCCTTTTAATTTTCGTCTTAGTCTTTTGGACGATAATACTTATTAGTCTTAGTCATATTTTAGTTATAGACTTCACTATCAGTTGACGGGAAACGGGGCGCAGGGTGCTCCGTAGGGGGCCTATTTTCAAAAACTTACATTTCAAATATTTTTAAAAACCAAAGATGCTAGTGACCTAAAACCAAAACAGGCACCTCCCTTAGGCATATATGGCTAGGTTAATACCACAGGTCTTAATGCACGAATCCGATTTTTTCGTGTTTTTCCGACTCGAGTCAGGCATTAACTTGACGGTCTGAACGGGACAAGTCACATAGAAGTGGACCATTTCAAATCCGATCTGAGTCACTTTCGTATGTGGTTCAAATCCGATCTGGGCCACATTTTTTCAGAACGTGACTGGCGGTCTGAACTGTCAAACTCCCAAATCGGAATTCGTGCTGCAATGACGTCAGCAAAAAGCAAGAGGCGCGGAGGACGGCAGCCATGTAGACATTAGCGCCTAGCTTGAACTCTGCTATTAAGCACGGAGCGGGCTTGACCACAGTCATAAAAAAATAAAATGAAGAAAAGGATAACCCTCCATATAAACTTTGAATATAAGACTAAATGGGGATTATTAATGTCTGTTATTTGTGTCCTCTTTTTGGAAATCAAAATATGATCACTCTGTAATGACATACAGCTTGCATGTGTAATTTGTTTTGATGCTTCTGCACATGCGGGTCTCTTTGCTGAGTGCATCTCGAACTGCAAATTAGTGCGCATGCGTGATATCGAACGGTCTCAATGGACAAAGGCAGTCTGAACAGGCACGCAAAAAAAACAGATCTGGCAAAAAATCGGATTTGTGCATTAAGACCTGTAGTATGAACCTAGCCTATGAGTCTCCGTGATCTGCAGCATCAAAAAATTCAAAGTCGTTCCCTAATCCCTAAAATATGTTTTAACATAAGTATAATCAAACTTAAAATGGCGATAAAATTCTCAGATTTGACGCTAGGTGCACAAAAATCACCAAATTCAGAGGTACTCACCTATACACTGCGGGCCAAAAGTAAACATGATTGCAATTACAAATGCTTTGGTAGTAATGTCTTCATTTTATTTAGCTTGCAATGAAAAAACACAAATGAGAAAGAAAACAGCGTTGGTGCAGTTGGTAGCTCGAGTTGTCCTGGGACACCGAAGGGTTAGCGGTTCGATTCTCGGCTATGACTGTCCACTATCGAAGTGCCCTTGGGCAAGGTACTGAACCCTAACTTGCCCCCAATGGGTTGGCAGCGCATTTCATGGCAGCACCATTGGTGTGTGAATATGTCCGTGAAAGGGTAAATGTGTGCTAATGTAAAGTGCTTTGGGCATTTTAACAATGTAAATAAAGACCTATATAAGTACTCCCCATTTACCATTTTACCATTTACAAAAATTAGATCATTATAATTTTACACAAAACTCCAAAAATGGGCCGGACAAAAGTATTGGCACCCTCAGCCTAATACTTGGTAGCACAACCTTTAGACAAAATAACTGCGAACTACCACTTCCACTATCCATCGATGAGTTTCTTAGTTCTGCTCAACAGGAAGTGACACAACATAACAGGAAGTAACCTGATATCAACAAGTGACCCTGAAATCTCCCCAAACCAACAGGACGTGACCCCGTAAAGCCCCAAAACCGTCCTCGGCGTCCCCTCTCCCTTCCGGCGCCTGACCCGCACGGCGGGACTGCTTGCTGGGAGGTGTTGGAGCCATTCTCCCCTCGCCCCCAGTGCAGATAACTCGATCCCGCCGACGCTTCCGCAGCTGAGCGTCCATCGGGACTCCTTGCCGGGGTCACAGCAGGGGAATGACGAGCCGTCATAGTCCGCTGAAACTCCCGCTGCCGTGTGTGACATGAGTCGGGCTAGATTAGTGTGATTTTTTTTTTTTTTTTTTTTTTTTTCGTGTTTGAAAGGCGAGGAAGAGACTTGGAAGTGCTGCTCGGTTTGAGTTAGCATGTAACCTAGCTCTCATGCCTCCTCTTTTGTTTACGCTCTTTCCTTCGTCTCCGAGTCCCCGGCAGGGAAATGACTGAGATTTTTACAATGCTCTGCTGGAATTTTAGACCATTCTTCTTTGGCCAACTGTTCCAGGTCTGAGATTTGAAGGGTGCCATTTTCAAATCTCTCCACAGGTGTTCTATGGGATTCAGGTCTGGCCACTTTAGAAGTCTCCAATTCTTTCTCTCAAACCATTTTCTAGTGTGTTTTGGGTCATTGTCCTGCTGGAAGACCCATGACCTCTGAGGGAGACCCAGCTTTCTCCCACTCAGCCTCACATTATGCGGCAAAATTTGTTGGTAGTCCTTAGACTTCATCATGCCATGCACACGGTCAGGCAGTCCAGTAACAGAGCTAGCAAAGCAAGCCCAAAACATCAGGGATCCTCCGCCATGTTTGACTGTGGGGACAGTGTTCTTTTCTTTTAAGGCCTTTTTTTTTTTTTTTTTTTTCCTGTAAACTCTATGTTGATGCCTTTTCCCAAAAAGCTCTACTTTTGTCTCATCTGACCTCATTCTTCCAAAACGTTTTTGGCTATCTCCAGCCTGGCTATTTTATGTCTTTGGGTCAGAAGTTGGGTCTTCCTCGGTATACTACCATAGAGTCCCTTTCATTCAGATGCCGACGGATAGTACGGGTTGACACTGTTGTAACCTCGGACTTCGGGACAGCTTGAACTTGTTTGGATGTTTGTCGAGGTTCTTTATCCACCATCCGGACAATCTTTCGTTGGAATCTTGTCAATTTTTCTTGGGAGGTTAGCCACAGTGCCATGGGCTTTACACTTATTGATGACACTGCGCACGGTAGACACAGGAACATTCAGGTCTTGGGAGATGGACTTGTAGCCTTGAGATTGCCCATGCTTCCTCACAAGTCCTCAGACAGTTCTTTGGTCTTCTTTCTTTTCTCCATGCTCAATTTGGTAGACACAAGGACACGGGACAGAGGTTGAGTCAACTTTAATCCATTTTAACTGGCTGCAAGTGTGATTTAGTGATTGCCACCACCTGTTATGTGCCACAGGTAAATAACAGGTGCTGTTAATTACACAAATTAGAGAAGCATCACATGATTTTTTTAAAGGGTGCCAATACTTTTGTCCGGTCCATTTTTAGAGTTTTGTGCAAAATGATAGGGTTTTTTTTTTTTTTTTTTTTGGAGAAATTGAGCATTATCTGACAGAATTGCAGGGGTGCCAATACTCATGGCCAGTAGTGTTTTTTTCAGGATCAATAGCAATATTTAACATTATAAGTTTTTGCCCGAAATACAGTAGCGACTTTATCTAGTATAATTTTGACATGAGTTTTGAGTGAATCTTTGAAACCGTGTTAAGACAAATTCCAAACACACTATGTAGCGCCCCCTAGCAGTCATTCTTTGTCCCGCCGATGCGTTGAGCCCTACTTTGACCCCCTCAGAATGCTTCAAAACTCACCAAACTCAACAGTCAGGTGAACACTGGTGAAAACTTTGATAAAATGTGGGGAAAAAAAAAAAATCAAAATATGCGTTAATGTGTGTAGCTTTGTGTTTTTTTTTTTTTAGGTGAAAGAGTAGGTAACAACACAAATGTTAAAACTTAGAACACATCAGTACAACATGAATAGGATACCATATGCGGTGTCCAGACTACAGTTAGGACTACATCCAGTTTTGTTTGGGCAGAGCGTGTCCGTGGGTGCCCCCCCCCCCCCCCGGTAACGCCCCCTGGTGCACATCACAAAAATAAGGGCTTTTTAGGTTGAAAATTCTTGTAAATAATTGCGTAAATCCCTGAATTTCTTTAGGTATGAACGTAAAACAATCTAGATTCTTGGTTAAAAGCAAAAAAAAAAAAAAAACGGGCAGTTATCATTTTATGTCAAGTGAGCAGTGTTGAGAATAACGCCGTCATAAATAAAGCCGTTACATAATGGCGTTATTTTTTCCGTAACGGGGTAATCTAACTAATTATTTTTTCCGCCGCTACAACGGCGTTACCGTTACTGACGGTCAAAAGCGGTGCATTACTTACTTTGAATAAATTGAAGAAACAACCAGCCGTAGCGAGTCTACTCTGCTCTGTTTGTCATCCAAGACTTGGGAGGTGTGTTCCGGTTCATGGCAATGAAAATAGTAAACACACATAGCCTACCTTTGCAAGAACGATGGAGTTGCCGTTTGATATGGTCATAATGTGCAGGTCCTGCACCCATCCGCAGCAAAAGTGTTCGTAGCTTTGTAGCGATTTGTAATTGCGGAATCGCTGATGAGTTTAGTAACATAGACCAAACAATAAATACAGCAGAATGTCCATTTCGCGTCATTGTGGAAGCCTGTCGACATCTTTACTCCATTTGTCTTCGGCTTGCTCGTAAGGGTCAACATTGTTCACATCCTTAAGTTTGATCACATATCTCTTCTTCGCCTTAGTAACGAGTTTGTCTCTTTATCGAACTGGCAAGTTAAAGTTTAATGTCCCGCGAGCCAGACCTGCTTCAAATATGGCTGCGTTTTTGTCAAATCTCACGTGATCCCCCATTCTGTGACGTAAACGCTCGAGCCTAATAGCGCACGTGTATTTGTTGTTCATAAACTTTTGTTTATTTATTTATTTTTTCAACAAACTTTAGCGCCGGTGTTTTCACACACAAACCGGAACAGCGCGTGCGGCAAACACACACACACGCAAAATAGATGCAGAGGGATATGATGGCAGAGCATTCAGAGGAAAATTTGTCCTTTTACGAGGTGGAGATATAAACACTATTTCAAGTTGGTCGAAATTCAAGAAAGAACGTGCATGTAAAGTGTAATTTATGTCCCGGGGCAAAGCTTTTGTCAACATCTGTGGTAAGCAATTCAAATCTGTTTATTTTTGTTGCACTTCAAGTGTAGGCTAAATCTGTTGCTGGTGAGGTGCAATAAATATTACAAGGTTCTGTAACACAACTACCTGTCTGTTCTTCTCTATTCAACTGACGCGAATACTGCTCAGAAAATTCTTTTTAAAGTAACAGAAATAGTTACTTCCCCTGGTAAGTAGTTACTTTTATTATAGAGAAATTCAGTTACTAACTCAGTTACTTTTTGGAAGAAGTAGTGAGTAACTAATGACCTTTTTAAAGTAACGTGCCCAACACTGCAAGTGAGTCAAGTTGAGTCGTTGTAGCACCACCCTGCCTTTCCTTCTTTTCAACCTGAACGTCTGTTACATTACCTTCAATAGCAGCAAAAGACTAAACTTGTCCTGTACTTTAACCTATTTTGTTCCACTTCGACAAACCCACGAGGTGCTTGCACGCCTCGGCGGGATGCGGGATTTCCGTCCGCGTCGTGACACAACAACCATCCATTACAAGGCCAAGACGACGACTGCGTTAATCGCACGGAAATAAATCATTTTTCAATAAACTAGCCGTGCCCTCGGGTGACGCCGGGAGCTCAACGTAATCTGCCACCGGGAGAAACAAGAGGCGCGAAGCTGTTCAACATAATTACTTGTGAATAACTCCGACGCATCGGCGGCCAGTAATAACGCTCTTATCGGCGCTTCCCTGTCAGACTCTCGTTTTTTTCCCGTCCTCTCTATTAATCACGGTGGAGATACTTAACCATTAGCCTCGTCCTCGGGGAGCCTCGTCATTGATTACTGTTTGTCGGAGCTACTGCGGCTTTTGGCTTTGTCGCGGCCAAAGTGCAGTTGTCGATGGGTCGGCCGAGCGTCATCTCATCGGTAGTAAATGAAATATTTGTAGGACTATCAAAGTTAAGGTACTGGATGATTATCCTGTGGTGTTTCACTTAAAAGATTGTAGTTTGGCCTGTTAATGTGATTTAAAAACTATGGTTTGATATATATGTCCAAAAGATTGACTGATTATCCTGTGGTGTAGGGTTTGTTAAGTATGATTTTTGAAAAGATGATCCTAAGTGATCATTTTGCGCTGCTGTGTGTGTTAAGAATGATTTGTGAAAATGTCATATTCCATGTGATTATCTTGTAGTGTGTGTTTTTGATCCTGAGCAATTATTGTGTTTTGTGTACTGTGTTAAGAGTGAATTGATGAGATCCTGAGTGATCATCCTTTGGTGTTCGAATAATTTGGGAAAAATGTAATCTTTGGATTTGTCAAATCTGACCGCAAGAATGATTATCCTGTGGTGTGCTTTTTGAAATGATGATCCCAAGCGATTATTATTATTTTTTTTGGTGCTGTGTGTTGAGTCATTTGTGAACATTTTTTTGACATGAGATTATCTTGTGGTTTGGGTGTGTTAAGAGAATTATTTGTGAAAATGTTATATTCCATGTGATTATCCTGTGATGTGTGTTTTTGATCCTGAGCAATTAGTTTTGTGGAGTGTGTTAATATTGATATTTGATGAGATCCTGAGTGATTATCCTGTGGTGTTCGAGTGATTTTAAAAAAGTAATCTTTGGATTTGTCAAATAAGTCGGCAAGAGTGATTATCCTGTGGTGTGCTTTTTGAAATGATGATCCCAAGCGATTATTTTTTGGTGCTGTGTGTTAATGAACATTTTTTTTTACATCAGATTATCTTGTGGCGTGGTGTGTTATGAGAATTATTTGTGTATATAATCTGAAGCAATTACATTGTGTTGCAGGTTAAGAGTGATTTGTGAAAATTTTATCCCAAGCGATTTACCTGTGGTGTGGCTTGTTTTTAAAGTGGGTGTGTTTTTTTTTTGTTTTTGTTTTTTTTTTTGAAAAAGATGCTGAGCAATAATTTTTGTGTGTGTGTGGAGTGTGTTAAGAGTGAATTTTGGCGAGATCCTTAAGTGATCATCTTGTGGTATTTGAGCGATTTAAAAATAGTCTTTGTACGCGTCAAATATGTCTGCAAGATGATCGTGACCGATTATCCTGTGGTGTGCTTTTTGAAAGATGATCCCAAGTGATTATTTTTTTGGTGCTGTGTTTTAAGAGTGATTTGAACATTTTTATGCCATTAGATTATCTTGTGGTGTGTGTGTTAAGAGAATTATTTGTGTATATAATCCGAAGCAAAAATTTTGTCCTGCATGTTAAGAATGATTTGTGAAAATTTTATCCCAAGTGATGAACCTGTGGTGTGGCCCGTTTTTGAAGTGGGTGTTTTTTTTTTTTTTTTTTTTTTTTAATTTTTTTTTAAAGATGATCCTGAGCAATTTTCTTTTTTGCGGAGTGTGTTAAGAGTGAATTTTGATGAGATCCTGAGTGATTTTCTTGTGGTGTTCAAGCGATTTAAATAGTCTTTGGATTGGTCGAATAAATCCGCGAGATGATTGCAACTTATTATCCTGTGGTGTGCTTTTTGAAAAGATGATCCAAAACGATCATTTTTGGTGTTGTGTGTTAAGAGTGAATTGTGAACATTTTTATGACAAGAGATTATCTAATGGTGTGGGTTTGATTTAAAAATATATACATATATCCTTGGACTTGTTGAATATGTCCACAAGGTCATCGCAACTGATTTTCCTGTGGTGTGCTTTTTGAAAAATGATGATCCCAAGTGATTATTTTTTGGTGCTGTGTGTTGAGTAATTTGTGAACATTTCTATGACAGGAGATTGTTGTGGTGTAGGTCTGTTAAGATAATTATTTGTGTATATAATCCGAAGCAATTATATTGTGTTGCATGTTAAGAGTGATTTGTGAAAAATTTCTCTTGAGCGATTATCCCGTAGTGTGGCCTGTTTTTAAAGTGGGTGTTTTTTTTTTTTTTTTTTTAAGATGGTCCTGAGCAATTACCCTGTTTTGTGGGGTGTATTATAGAAAAAAAAAAAAAAAAAAAGATCCAGAGTGATTATCCTGTGGTGTTCGAGTGATTAAACAATCTTAGGTTTGACGAATCTTTCCAAAAGAGGATCCCAATTGATTATCTTGTGATGTGAAGTGTGTTAAAAAGATAATTGCGCTAAAGAGATTATTTTAAAAGGTAACACAATATTCTGATTTTTAATCCTATGGTGTGTAATGTGTTCAAAGTGATTATCCTAAAAGATTATCCTGAGTGTGTGTTAAGTCTTTTTGACAATATAATCCCAAGCAATTATCTGTGATTAGGGTTTTCTTTCAAAAGATGGTCATTAGCCAATATCCTAAATGTTTGTTCTGTAATCAGTCTGATGATCGTGAATGTTAGACCGCTTCCATATTTACAATGTTTGGTCTACTGCAAGTTCAGCTCAGCCTCAAATTTACAGTGTGAGCGACAATGACCAATCGCCTCAAGTGCTTTTAAAGAAAATAACATGCTGGTTATTCACAAAGAATTTGGCCAATCATTTATATGGATGGAACATACTGTTTTAGTATTTAGTCTCACTAAAAAACAATTCTTTTGTGGAGCTTTCAGAGCAAGGGAGGTAGACGGATTGCCATCATTTGACTGTGGCCCAGCCTTTCCAATTTGGCGTCGTTCGTGACCGCTTGATGGACAGGCTTGACCTTGACTTTTTACTGCCGCTGTGTCGAGGCTGCCTGAGATGCAACGCTGACATTTTCATACAACATCATTTTCTAGAGTGCTTGTCCTCATTAGAGTGGTGGCTAACAAATTGGGGTACTCCCAGATACTTGCAGGGCATGTGAGGACAAAATACTCTCAAATTCACCGCAATTTTGTGTTGTAATATGCATGTTACCTCAGGAGAAATGATGGCCGGGTTTGAAATTTTTTATGGTAGGTGCTTGTGAACTCTGAGAAACAATCTGAAAAAAAAAATCCAGAAATCACAATGTAGGATTTTCTTCAAAACATTTTTTGTGTTTATTGAAAAATGCTAGTTGGGAGTGCAGGTAGGCGGAGCCTGCTGAGCATTACTGCTTGCTGCACTTCCGACGGTGCCAGTGGGCCCGCTGCAGGGTCATCAGCCTGGAGCCAACCCTCATTGATGTCTCGCCTCTTTCATCCTGGAACATGGGGCGATTCTTGGTTAAGGGCAAAGAAACCATGCAGTTAGTGTTTATTTTACGTATATTGTCGAAGTACGATACTACTATGTTAGCAAATGAGGCTAGCGGCCGCATGGCGTAAACAGAACATTTGTGGTGAAAATTCTTGTGAAGAAACTCTTAAATCCCCAAATTCTTCATAGATATGGACGTAAAACAGTCTCGATTCTCGGTTAAAAGTAAACTATGAGGCTAGTCAGTTATGAAAATTAGCCGCCTCCATGTGTAAACAAAGAAGAAAATTCCTGTGAATAAATTCTTCAATCACCCATGCATGGTACGAAAAATATTTACCTTGAATCCTTGAACAAATCACTCCGAGACAATCCTTCCCGTTTGTATGCTGTACAGTTTTCGTAGTTAAATCCAATCCTAAGTAAATCCAAGCTTAAATCCAACATGAGCGTGTGCCGTCTTCGGCTATTACTAAATGAAGCTCGGCCCCTTCTGATAAGGTGTTACGCAAAGAATGACGAAGTGACACGTCAATAGTAATGAAAGTCTATGCATGTGACAATGTTGTTGCATTAGAAGTGCAATGACAGTGACAGTTTTAGTAGGCTTTGGAACAAATGAAGCGACTTGTATATAAAAATGGCTTCATGATATGAAAGCCACTCCGGAACGAATTCATTACGTATCTTGAGGTGCTACTCTATTTCACTCATTGGCTGCCATTAACGGCGCTAGACGTCAGGGTGAATGAAACCCATATTTATTTTCCCTACTTTTCTATTGTTTTTTTTTTTTTTTCCAATCGATAACAACCTTGATATAAACACATCATCGCTATGTTTTTCTTTTTAATGATCCTTCTCCAATAGTACTTCACTACTTGCCATGTTTTTCAAGTGAATTTCACAATATGTGAGCGTTAATTCATGAAAATGTCTTAAAAAAATTTGTTTTTTTAATCACGACTCACGGAGCTGAAGGAAAACGCGTGTAAAATATGTAGCTGTTTCTTCCCCACGCCGAGCATCAGTAGCTCATTACGGCGACTTCAAACGCTAACTTCGCATCATTAAAACCAACCAAGAGTAAAATAAGAATGAACAACAGCCACGTAAACAAGCAGACGGCTGCACATTATGTTCCGGCGCTTTACCTCTCTCTCTTCCTTCCTTCTCGCTGCAGATGGTCCAAGGCCGACCCAGAAAGAAATCATCTCTCTGCGGGCTTTCATGCTTCTCTTCCTCAAGCAACTCATCTTGAAGGTATCTCACAGCCCCCGCCGAGCCTGGCCCAACTCGTCCTCTAAAGGCTCCATTTCTTCATCTTTCTTTCGCTCTGAAATACAAATGCCGATTGTCACGCCGTGTTTTCTTTTCAAGTGTACACCAAATATTTATGAAGCCATTTACAGTTATTGAGTTCAAGAAAACAATTGGGTAACACTTGATTTGACTGTGGCGTCATAAGACCAGTGTTGTTAATAACGGCGTTAGAATATAACGGCGTTATTTTCTTCAGTCGTGAATAATCTAATTACTTTTTCTCATCTTGGCAACGCCGTTACCGTTACTGAGGCGGTAAAGGCGTGCGTTACTATCTTGGTTGACTGACGCGAGAAAAGTCTGAGAAAGACGGACTCACGGAGACGAGAGAGCAGAGCAGGAGTGGGGAGGAGGCACGGAGGGTGACGCTGTTGCAAACGTGATGCTAGGTGGCTCCAATAATACCTGACTGTAGCTGATAGCCTACAAACTACGTCCAAATGATGCTTCGGTAGATATCACATATATACAGAACTAGATGCAAATGACAGACACGGCTGCATTAGCAACATGTATAATAAAGAACTAGATGCATTAGTCAACAGCCGCCATCTTAAAGCAGTAGACCTTTCAGGAAGGCTCTGTTGTAGAGAACCTTCCTAGTGAACCTAAGTAACTTTTTATCTAAAATGCTCCTAAATCGGCAAAATCTTGACTTAAATTTATCTTTAAATGATGATTTTAAAACTTAGGAAGGATTCAAAAAAATCTACCTTGATGAGACAGTCGGTGACGGCCACAACGACGTCAGGTTCCACACGCGTTCTGCGGAGCTCACGTTGCGTTACTCCTGAGTCCGAGCATAAAACCAACGATGAAGATGATAAAAAAGTGAAACCGATCTTGATCCGGACTCATCAGATTACTGGGAGCCACCTCATTCTACCGGGAGCAGCCGAGGGCCTTCCCCGTTGTGATGTGCGCAAATAGTTTGGTTATGTGTAAATTAGGGCTGTCAAAATTATCCCGTTAACTGGCGGTAGTTAATTTTTTAAATTAATGACATTAAAATAGTTGAAGTAATTAACGCACATGCGCCGCTCAAACAAATTAAGATGACAGCACAGTGCAATGCCAACTTGTTACTTGTGTTTTTTGGAGTTTTGCCGCCCTCTGCTGGCGCTTGGGTGCGACTGATTTTATGGGCTTGAGCCCCCATAAGCATTGTGTAATTATTGACATCAACAATGGCGGGCTACTAATTTATTTTTTGATTGAAAATTTTACAAATTCTATTAAAACGAAAACATTAAGAGGGGTTTTAATATAATATTTCTATAACTTGTACTAACATTTATCTTTTAAGAACCACAAGTCTTTCTATCCATGGATCGCTTTAACAGATTGTTAATAATGTTAATGCCATCTTGTTGATTTATTGTTATAATAAACAAATACAGTACTTATGTACCGTATATTGAATGTATATATCCATCTTGTGTCTTATCTTTCCATTCCAACAATAATTTACAGAAAAATATGGCATATTTTATCAATGGTTTGAATTGCGATTAATTACGATTAATTTTTAAGCTGTAATTAACTCGATTAAAAATTTTAATCGTTTGACAGCCCTAGTGTAAACAAATTGTTACTTTGCGATCAAAAGCTCTATTTGTCTTGTTGTTTGTTATTTTGTTATTTTTGGGGTGTCACAAAAGCACAAAAATAGCTGTGTTAAAGTCAAAGTTCTGTTTGAAATGTATGCTTTTACAAAAAGCTCAATTTCTCTGTTTTTTCATCAGAAATTGGAAAATTGCTCAAACTAAGCTATTTTCTAATGCTAATTTCTAAAGAATGGAAAAATATATGAACTTATTTTTTTTCCTGCTGAAAGAAGAGAGTCAAATCTTTCTTTTGGTGGCTTCCATGTTTATATAGCAATAGAACAGAATTTTCTGTGGGCCTTGCAAAATCCGAGTCCAGTAAAACGGCCGGGAGCGAAGGGCCTTGCTCCGGTGAAAATGGCTGGGAGTGAATGAGTTCATGAAACTAAATACCCTCTATGTTGAAGGTCATACGTTTTATTGGTTAAATTTACAAAGAAAAGTACAAATATTTGTTGGTGCTATGACAAATTTTCATAAATGTGTTCAATAAGAGCCCCGCCTGCATAATGCCTTATCAAAATGCCTTTTCTTTTGAAATGAACGGCATTTCTTAATCTGAAACACAGCTTGTGTAGAAACGTTTCAAGTTTTTGTGTGTACCGTTTGGCATTTCCATCTTTTCAGGTTAAAAAATGAAAAGCTATGAATGTTTGGGTGGTTTTAGTTCAAGCAGACATTATTTTTTCATCTGTGTGATTTTGACAAAGACCAGATCACATTTGATTGTGATTTTATCGAGAAATGTCAGAAATTCCAAATGGTTCCTACTATCTCCTGTGTTCTTTTTTCAGGACCGAGGTGTGAAAGAAGACGAATTGCAGAGCATCCTTAACTATTTGCTAACAATGCAAGAGGTACACAGCCGCATACATTTTTTTTCTTTCTGATCTTCACACACCCCCGTACGTTAAACCGACAAGTGCCGGGATGCCTATTCACATGAAGCTGAGAGTGATGAAAATATGGACCGCTCGCAGCTCCTTCAGCTTCTACTTGTCTGGAGAGAATTAACAAGATTACGGGAGTGTGGGAATTTTTGCCAGTTCACCCAGGACATGTTAAGCCACGGGCATCCCAGAGCCAGTAAACCCTCTTTCCCACCCTCGTCATTCACCCTAAAGTCAAAGTAAATTTGTTGTTTCAGTGTTTCTGAATAGAGAAATCAATACGTTCATAAAAAGTGGAAAAGACAGCAATGAAAGTTGTATAGGCCTTGATTTTTTTTTATTGAAGAACATCCATTTGGAAGACAGCGTAGGTAGAATATATGATAGAAATGATCTCACGATATGGTGGTACAAAAATGTTCTACAAAACGACAAATTAACAGAAAAACTAGCTTTTTAAAATCCTTCTGCTCTGAGTTTATCGCTAGTAGACATTCATTTTAACTGGGAGGGATGCAGCCCTCTCTCCTACTTCAAACGGATTGGACGTCTATAGCTGTCAGTGGCCGTCAATGCCAAGAAATAAGTCCATTTTGGGGCATTTTACATCATTTCCTGTTGATTTTTGGGCACTTCCGTTTTCCTTCGGGGCATGTCACTTCCTGTTGTTTTTGGGGAATTCACAGGTCACTTCCTTTTCATTCTGGGGCATTAACAGGTCACTTCCTGTTTATTTTGAGGCATTTCAAGTCATTTCCTGTTGATTTTCTGTCACTTTTTTTTCTTTTGGGGCATTTGCAGGTCTTACGGGATTTTCTGTAACTTTTTTTTGGGGGGGGGGGGGCATTTACAGGTCACTTCCTGTTGAT
Source organism: Corythoichthys intestinalis (assembly GCF_030265065.1). Lineage (NCBI taxonomy): Eukaryota > Metazoa > Chordata > Actinopteri > Syngnathiformes > Syngnathidae > Corythoichthys > Corythoichthys intestinalis. The sequence continues at coordinate 1,009,538 of NC_080400.1, forward strand.
TTTGGGTTTACTTGGTCACTTCCTGTTGATCTTGGGTTACCGAAAAGGAAATGACTCAAGATTGTTCCTTTTGGGGCATTTACTTCCTGTTCATTTTGGGGCATTTCACATCATTTTCTGCTGATTTTTGGTCACTTCCTTTTCCTTTAGGAATATTTACAGGTACCTTCCAGTTGATTTTGGAGCATTTATAGTTCACTTCCTGTTGATTTTGGGTTACCGAATAGGGAGTGACTCAAAAATGTTCATTTGGGGGCATCTACAGGTCACTTCCTGTTTTATTTTGGGGCATTTCAAGTCATTTCCTGGTGATTTTCGGTCAGGTTTTTCCTTTGAGGCATTTACTTGTCACTTCCTGTTGATCTTGGAGCATTTATATTTCACTTGCTGTAGATTTTGGGTTACCGAAAAGCAAGTGACTCAAGAATGTTCCTTTTGGGGCATCTACAAGTCACTTCCTGTTCATTTTGGGGCATTTTACATCATTTTCTGTAGATTTTTGGTCACTTCCTTTTCCTTTTGGTGCATTTATTGGTTACCTCCTTTTCATTTGGGGTTACTGAAAAGGAAGCGACTCAAGGATGCTCATTTTGGGGTCATTTACAGGTCACTTCCTGTTCATTTTGGGGCATTTACAGGTCCCTTTTCTTTTTGGGACATTTCCCGGTCACTTCTTGCTGAATTTGGGGAATTCACAGGCAGCCACCTGTTGATTTTGGGTTACCAAAAAGGAGGTGGCTCAAGAGTGTTCCTTTTGGGGCATTTACAAGTCACTTCCTGTTAATTTTCGGTCACTTACTTTGCCTTTTGGGGCATTAACATGGCACTTCTTTTTAATTTTGGGGCATTCCTCATCATTTCCTGTTGATTTTGGAACTTTTTTAGTTCACTTCCTGTTGATTTTAAGTTTCTTAAAAGGAAGTGACCCAAAAATGTTCATTTTGGGGCATTAACATGTCACTTCTTTTTAATTTTGGGGCATTCCTCATCATTTCCTGTTGATTTTTGGTCATTTTATTTTCTTTTTGGGCTATTTACAGGTCACCTTCTGCTGATTTTGGGTTACAGAAAAGAAAGTGACTCAAAAATGTCCAAAGAGAAGAGGAAGTGACTCAAGAATGTTCATTTTGGGGCATTTACAGGTCACTTCCTGTTCATTTTTGGGCTTTTCACGTCATTTCCTGTTGATTTTTGGGTTACTTAAATGGAAGTTACTTAAGAATGTTCCTTTTGGGGCATTTACAGGTGACTTCCGGTTAATTTTGGGGCATTTCACATACTTTCCTGTTGATTTTTGTTCACTCCCTTTTCCTATTGGGGTATTAACAGGTTACTTCCTGCTGATTTTGGAGTGTTTATGGGTCACTTCCTGTTGTTTTTGGGTTGCTGAAAAAGGAAGAGACCCACAAATGTTCCTTTTGGGGCATTTACAGGTCACTTTCGGTTAATTTTGGGGCATTTCACATACTTTACTGTTGATGTTTTGGTCACTTCCTTTTCCTCTTGGAGCATTTGGGGCACTTCAAACGGATTGGATGTCTATAGCCGCCAGTGGCAGTCAATGCCAAGAAATGAGTCAATTTTCTGTTGATTTTTCAGTCACTTTTCCTTTTGGGGCATTTACAGGTCACTTCCTGTTGATTTTGAAGCATTTACAGTTCAGTTCTTGTTGATTTTGGGTCACTGAAAATGAAGTGACTCAAGACTGTCCCCAAAGGAATAGGAGGTGACTCCAAATCAGCAGGAATTAACCTGTAAATGCCCTAATAAGAACAGGAATTGACCTGTAAATGCCCACAAGACTGGCTGTAAACACACTGGTTTCAGTGTCAGTGATGAATGTTTGGTACCTTTTTAAAGAAATACATCAATACCTGGTTGGAGCATATCGATAACCTTTTAGCCTACAAAGTATCACTATATATCACCTTTTTCGATATAGTCACACACCCCTACTGTGCACTGTTGTCTGCAGGATGAGAACCTACACGACGTGTTGCAGCTGCTCGTAGCGCTCATGGCCGAGCACCCGGCCTCCATGATCCCAGCATTTGACCAGAGAAACGGAATACGGTGAGGAAGTCGTGTCTTCATTACATTTCAGATTTAATTTTACATCGGAATGGTCTTTTTGCATGCAATTAATCATATTCGTTTTAGATGACAATTCCTTGGATGATTTCTCGGCTGATTGAATTGTCTGTAGATGTGCGCGATTGGTCGTTTGTCCTTTTGTGCCATGCGATTGGCTGGCAACTAATTCAGGGAGTTCCCCGCCTACTGCCTGTAGTTAGCTGGGATAGGCTCCGGCACCCCTGTGACCCTCATGAGGATAAATGGTATGGAAACAAGCATCTTGAAAATTTCTGTAGTATTTTTCGTTCTAATTTTATTTTATTAGAAAATGTATGTATAAAATGTAAAATCTCGCAACTGATGTTAAATTCTAACTGCAATTTGTTTCTAAAGTTAAAATATTAGAACTAGAGGAGTGTTCCGAAAGAGCCTTCCACCTAAGCAGCAAAGTTCAAAGCATCGCCATATATCTGACCTCTGTGACCTTTGAGCCCTTCTATTGTCATCATTTCACCTACCTGGCAAATTTGCAGTGAACTAGGCTAATCTGTTATCACGTAATTGTGAAGTTCCTTTTCTGGCCTCTGTGACCTTTAACCTCATGACCCCAAATTTTAATCAAGTCTCCCGTGTCATGGAATTCACTTTGAATTTGTTCTGAAATTCAACTAGGTGTTTCAAACCAAAAACTAAACGATCCTAACTAAAGGTCGACCGATATATCAGCTGATATATCAGGTAGATGAATGGACCTTTTGCCAGATCGGCCAATATATAGCCGGTATAATAGAATAACTTATCTTGGCTGCTTTTATGCTAATCTTTCTCATAATGGTCGATCAGTATGTTGGCGAGCTGCTATATCGGGCCGATATATGGACTTTTTTTAAAGATCGGTCGATATAATAAGATAACTGATATACTCACTGTTGGGTGTTGATTTATCTCACTAAGGTGAACCGATTAATCGGGCTAATGCATGGACTTTTTTTCAAGATTGGCCATCAGCCAATATATAGCTGATATAATAGAAGACCTCATGTTAGCGCCTTGAGTACAAATCTTTCTCATAAAGAGCAACTGATTAGTTGGCTAGCTAACATATTAGACTGATATATGGCGGAAAACACGCAGGTGACTTAAAGTTTCGCTCCGACACCCCCAATTTGGCCAAATTTCAAAATTGTCTGATATGCATGTGTGATACATCATTGGAAAGCTTAAAATCTCAATTTTCTGGGGGAAGAAAAATTTTGAACAGTAGGGCATTTAAAAAAAAAAAATTAAACAGCAAAACTCTAATTGGAGGCGAGAGCACGCGAGGGCAGAATTAAAGACGCCACAATTTTAACGAGATATTATCGCGCACTTACCTTGTTTCGATCCAAAAACTCCATGTAGCATGTATCACCGAGTGTCAAGACACAGCTGTGAATGGCCACAGCCAGATTTTTTGGGGGATTTTATGGGTGAAACGTGGTGATATAACAAGGGTCGTGATGTAGAAATCACAGACAACAAGGAGTGGTTGAGATTTTCCTTTTCATATAGTTACTCTTTTAAATGTTATTTTTCAAATTTTCTTTGTTTGGATCGATTACTTATCATCTAACATATCGGAGATAATGCGACAGTAACAAAAAAAAAACACAATTAAGCGATGGTTATGAGGTAGATATCCGTGACTTTTTTACAGACGCCAAATTTTTCATTGTGACGTAATTTGTTTAAAAGTTTAAAACCTGTGAGTGAATAATTTTTAAAAGTTGTTTTCTTTTTTCAAACTAAATATTAGACATTAATTAATGATTCTAAGCTAAAAATGACAGACATTTTGAATAATAAATATTACTTCTTTTTATGGCTAAGTTAAAACAAAAGCGGTTGCGCGACATCTGTAAACGGGGGTTTTCAGGGTAAAACGGACAAATTAAAAATAGTGAATCTGCTATGGCAGCATATAGACATACTGTTCTATCAAACACAACAGTTGTTTTGGCTTAAAATACTGCAGTTTCTTTTAAAGAGGAGTGCAAGAGCAGAAACTGCTTTTTCAGTCTTGTCAGTGTTTTCCGCCATATGGACTTTTTTCAAGAACGCTTGATTTCAGTTGATATAATAAGATCTTTCTTATAAAGGTGAACCGATATATTGGCCGATAGATGATGATCGACTTTTTTTCCATGATTGGCTGATATCAACTGATGTATAGCAAATATAATTGAATATCTCTTAAGTTTAATGTTTGGGTGATGATCTTTGGAAATTGTGTTTTTTGCTAATTGTGATTTTTGCACCACCTAGTGGCCAGTGTTACAAAAGGAAGTAGCAGAAGAAAAATTCAACCTCGTATATACCCTACCCACCGACGTCACAAAACCACGTGCTCGCTGTGTGGTTCCGCCCACTTGTCCGTCATTTTGTCTCTGTATTAGCATTGTTTTCAATTGATCGAGGAATTTAAAATGCATTTCATTTAAGACCCGGTGCTTTCTGATGCCGTAAACTCACTGGATGTGTTGCATAAAAGGCGTTAAGTGGAAAAGCTTCGTTCTATACAGTCGCCAGATCCATATTTGATGCCCAAATCGATGTTTTTCGACCCACTGTCTTCGCCCTGTCTGCCTGACATCTGCTACGCTGATATTTACAATTATCTTGTCCACACAAAATCAGCCTATTCTCACGAAAATTTGAAAAACTTCAAGAGCTTGGAGGCTTATAAATACTTCGTTGCTGGTTGGGTGAAACAGGTCCTCGTTCGGCAGGAATCTATTTTGTGCTTGGAAAGGTGAGTTACGAAATTTTCAATTCAAAATCTTTTATTCTCGCTCACATCCACTGTCAAGTCTAATGTATTTCATGTCGTTTGTCAATGGAGCTAAGGCTTTTAATGTTTATATGGTTTAGCGATAGCACTCTCACTACATACATACGTGTATGTTGTCGGCGATTAGCCTAGCAATGATCTTAATTGTGGTTATTTGTCAGCCCCGTAGACGAGGCCAGTTTCTTTCACTTGGTACCAGCTAAATATTATTCAAAAAATAACGATGGTGGAAGAAAGGGAAGTCACAAACATCTTGAATTTGAAACTACGTCGTATGTTGTCGGCGATTAGCCTCGCAATGATCTTAATTGTGGTTATTTGTCAGCCCAAAACCCTCTAAGTATATCTTAAATGCATCTTACCGGATATAAAATGACTACTACATAGTCTGTGGTGATTTTTTTTGGTGCCCAGTTTTCACGTCGAATTGCAGCCGTCCATTTCGCTCTTTGGATCCCTCGGAATACGGTAAAACTTAAGTCTCTCCTTCCATCTTCTCTGTTAGTGCAACCAACAGCCACACACGCCTTCACCATTTTGATTATTAATGTTAAGGAGCAGAAAAACACGCCGTAAATAGGAGAAATGTACGTAGCCGTAACAGGTTAACACTATGTTTTGACGGACAAGTGGGCGGTACCATTCAGGAGAGCGGAGTTGTGACGTCACGTGGGTAGGGTCTATAGACATTTTTATAATGAGTGCTTCCTTTCATAATCAGCCTGCTTTAAAAAAAAAAAAAAAAAAAAACACCGACCTCAAATATTAGTGTACAAAATCGGCTTTAGACGTTGGCAATTTTATTAAAAATTGGTTTCGGCATCGGCCTTTGAAAATCCATGTCAATCGACCTCTAATCCTAACTTTGCGCAAGCTAACATTTGCTGCCCAGCTCAAGTGACTTGGGCATCCATCGCCGTCAATGGCACAGAAACTCTTCTTTTGTGTGTCTCGCAGGGTAATCTACAAACTGGTGGCGTCCAAGAGTGAAAACATTCAAGTGCAGTCCCTCAAAGTCCTCGCCTATTTCCTCAAACATTTGGGACACAAGTAAGTAATCCCCAGCAATAATAAATACAGTTACAGTGGATTGAAAAAGTATCCGAGCCTTTTGGAATTTCTTACATTTCTGCATAAAATCACCATCAAATATGATGTGATCTTTTTCAAAATCACACAGATGAAAAAGTGTCTGCTTCAACTAAAACCACCCAAACATTGTAGGTTTTCATATTTTAATGAGGATAGCATGCAAACAATGACAGAAGGGGAATTATAAGTAAGTGAAACCTCTGCCTAAGAAGACTTAAAGAGAAAGGGAAACCAATTTTTAACCAATCAATTTAAGTCAGGTGTGTGTCCGATCACTAGTGAGTGGTTTCAAGCTGCCCTGCCCAGTATAAAACATACACCTGGTAAGAATTGTCTGAATGAGAAGCATTGTCTGATGTGCATCATGGCTCGGTCAAAAGAGCTGTCTGAAGACCTGTGATCAAGGATTGTTCATTTGTATAAAGCTGGGAAAAAATACAAAACCATCTCTAAAAGTCTGGATAGTCATCAACAGTCGTCTACAAATGGAGAGAGTTTGGCACTGTTGCTTCTCTCCCAAGGAGTGGCCGTCCACCAAAGATGACGCCAAGAGTTCAGCGCAGAATACTCAGAGAGGCAAAAAAGAACCCTAGAGTGTCTGCTAAAGGCATGGAGGAAGCTACTGCTGTTTAAAAAAAAAACATTGTTGCTTGTTTAATGTTTGCAAAAAGGTACTTGGACACTCCACAGCATTTTTGGCAACATATTTTGTGGACTGATGAAACCAAAGTTGGTTTGGGACTCGGGAGTAACACACAACGTCATGTGTGGAGGAAAAATGGAATAGCTCTCCTCATTCCAACCGTGAAGCATGGTAGAGGGAGCATCATGATATGGGGCTGTTTTGCTCCCTCAGGGCCTGGACAACTTGCAATCATTAATGGAAGAATGATTTCTAAAGTTTTGCAGGAAAACTGAGGCTGTCTGTTAGACAGTTGAAGCTAAAAAGAGGATGGATGCTGCAACAAGAAAATGATCCAAAACACAGAAGTAAATCAGCTGGTTTCAGAAGAACAAACTACATGTTCTGGAGTGGCCAAGTCAAATTCCAGACTTGAACCCCATTGACATGCTGTGGCATGACCTAAAGACAGTGATTCATGCCAAACATCCCAGGAATCTGACTGAACTACAGCAGTTTTGAAGAGAAGAATGGGCCAAGATCAATGTGCCAGACTGATCTGCAGCTACAAGAAGCATCCGGTTGAAGTTATTGCTGCCAAAGGGGGTGCCACAAAATATTAAATGTGATGGTTCCCTTACTTATTTTCCCACCTTCTGTCTTTGTTTGCATACTATCCTCATTAAAATATAAAAACCTATTCAAGTTTGAGTGGTTTTAGTTAAAGCAGACAGTTTTTTTCATCTGTGTGATTTTAACAAAGATAATATCACATTTGATGATGATTTTATGCAGAAATGTGAGAAATTCCAAAAGGTTCAGATACTTTTTCATACCATTGTATTCTGTTCCAGCGTACCCCAAAGCAATAATACATTTTTAAAACAGGTTTTTACCAACAAAAGTAAGGGGAGTCCTCGAGTTAGGTTGTTATTGCTTTACAGCATTTTGGCTTTACAAACCCCTAGCTTCTTCCGTTATTTAGTCCCCAGCGCCATAGTTTCTGCTTAGATGGTGCAATATATAACTGGAACAGGACAGGTCAAGTACATGACAAGTATGGCCCAAATACGGCACACATGTTACCCAATCTGGGACAGATTTGTACCAAAACCGTTTCCAGTATTAAATTTGGGGTCCATTTTGTACATTGTATCATACTGTAATGCAGTGCTTCTCACTTATTTTCTGCGACGCCCCCCCAAGCAAGACGTAAATGTTTCGCGCCCCCCCAAACTCTCTGCCGCCACTGTAAATAGTATTATTTGTCTATAAAATTACTATCATAAATACGCATCTGCCTAATATTGTGTCCCTTTTTTCTAATAAAGAAAAAAAGTAACATAGATCAACTTATAATAAAGTATAACTTTATTAACATTGTTTTTTTGTAACAGAGAAGACTTGACGTGCATCAATTTGCCTGAATTTAAAAAAAAAAAAGTCACATTCAAACTGTAAAAATACACTCAAGGTACATTTTTGACCATTTGATACTGAAAAATAAAATGTAATAAAATCAGTAAATAATAACAAATTCAAATTGATTAGAAACATTCACTCATGAGGACAATATGCCAAAAAATTTGACCGAAAAAACAAAAATGAATAAAAGAAAAAAAAGAGTGTCCTTGGACAAAAGGACAGTTTTTATTTTTGCTGCTCACACTCAGTATTACCTCCTTTGCAATGGTGTGGAGTCATTTTGCAATGAGTATGCTAACAATGCTCACTGGTTTACTGATATAACACTGAAGCAATAATGACAACACTTTTTCATGCCATTCATAAATGCTAACATATTAAAGCACCATAACAATACAACATTGTTCTTTCACAAAATATTGGAACAAGCAACTCCGCATTAAAGATGATCAATTTTTAGACTGTAAACAACACATTGTATTTGTTAAGGTTCTGGGGTAACAGGGTACCAAAGTGCAGAGACAGAGGCAAACTGGCGGTGGTAACAAGAATTTATTTATGATGAGAGGGAGTGGCAGATAGTGACCGAAGAATCGGGAACGGGAAGGCAGGCAATCTGGCAGGCAAGCAGTACAGGATCTACAGGAAAAAAACAAAAATGAGCTTAGTATCAGGATTACCGGATTCTTTGTTAGCTGAAAGTCAGGTAGTTGAGTTGTTGATCTGGCAAGGACCGGTTTAAGTAAGCTGCTGACAATGATCACCGGCACCTGGTCCAAGGCTCACACATCTCATCCCTTTATAGGTTGTTAGGCAACAAATTTTGAATTACTTAACTTGAAGAAAAGGCAACTTGTTTAACAGTCAAGCAGTGTCTTCAAAACGCGCTAATGACTTTGAATAAAGCACTTACCATGAAAACGTGTCTCTACTTAAAGAAGTTACGAAACCATTTCCAGAACACATTCATTTTGTAATTAGAGGCACCACTGTACTCCATGGTATTAATACTGAGAAATTAGGCTTTAATTCTGAGTTAACTTACCAATGAATTAACACAGATGCTCAAAATTCAAGAACAGAAATCTCACGCCCATCCTGGAAGAGGTGACGTGCCGCTTCATCTCGCACAACAACCACCTCGGCTTCTTACGCGCTTCCGCTCCTTTCGCCACGGTCGTTTGTCTCCGCCGAAGCCGTTTACTTCCTCTGCGCCTCAGTTACATCTTGATTCCGCGGGACAGGCTACCTTTTGTGATTCCGCACCCCTCCCCGCCAAGCTCAATTTATGACAGCGAGCGCTTGCTGACACGGTTCCCGGTGGGCTCTTTTACAAGGCGTTTTGCCGCAACAGCCCCGCCGAGTGCTTTGCACATTTTTTTTTAACCTGTGTTGGCTCATGCATTTGATATGTGACCCAATTTTTCCATCATTTAATGACACCACTAGCATGTAGCGATCATAGGAATCAGTACAAATGATAGAAAAGCACATTTTAACAGTATGCAACTGTGCCATCTTGGCCAAGTTCAGAATTAAGGTTGACTGATGTATGGACTTTTTTTTCTAGATTGGCCGTTGGTGGATATATACTAGTGATGCACGATAATACATTTTTCAACCGATATCGATAACCGATAATTTCCTGCCCCTTCCACCCGATAACCGATAATGTCACGCCGATAATTCTATTTAAATATGTATGGTAAATTTTAAAGCATATAAAGATCAAATGTTACTGTGCAAAAATGTAATTTAGTGCTATTTTTTTCCACATCAAATGTGAACAAGTAGTAAATTCCAACAACTAAACAATGGCAATGACGTGTAATGGTAAGCTTTTGGCAACAATTACTTAGAGAGTAAACACCCAAGTTGCACAAAAATGCCTTTAAAAGTAAGCCATTCCTAACATATATCACATTACTACACTGCAAAAACACCTCCTTAAAACTAGCAGAATTGGACAAAACTGTTGATTGCGCACATTTGGAGGCTAAATCAAGTATATAATTATCGGATTGCATTATCGGTTGAATTTCGTTTTATCTGAATTATCTGTGTGACGTCATAATTGCCATTATCGGCCGATAATTATCGGTGACCGATATTACCGTGCATCTCTAATATATACGTAGTTTATATAACAGGATAACTGCTATGTTCACTATTTGGGTGACATTGGGCTGATATGTTATGTTCACTGTTCGGGTAATGAGCTTTCTTATGAAGGTTTACCGATATATTGGGCCAATATACTAGTCCTTCTCAAAAAATTACCATATTGTGATAAAGTTCATTATTTTCTGTAACGTACTGATAAACATTACTTTCATATATTTTAGATTCATTACACACAACTGAAGTATGTCAAGCCTTTTATTGTTTTAATATTGATGATTTCGGCAAAAAAGTCAAGAAAAAACAAAAATCCCTATTTTAAAAAATTTGCATATTTAATCCGACCAATACAAAAAGTGTTTTTTAATACAAAAAAAAAAAAGTCAACCTTCAATTAATTAGATCAGCTCAATGTGACGTGGCATGGAGGTGTTATGGATGCATGGATAGCGGCCTTAAGCTCATCCACAGTGTTGGGTCTGGTGTCTCTCAACTTCCTCTTCACAACATCCCACAGATACTCGATGGGATTCAGGTCAGGAGAGTTAGCGGGCCAATTGAGCACAGTAACGCCATGGTCAGTAAACCATTTACCAGTGGTTTTGGCACTGTGAGCAGGTGCCAGGTTGTGCAGAAAAATGAAATCTTCTTTGAATATTAGTGTATCGACCTCAAATATCTGCTTACATAATCGACTTATCGGCAGAATTATTTTTGTTTAAATCATCATAGGAATCTGCCTTTGAAAATCCCATCTCGGTCTAACTACTTCCAAATCAATGTTGATCTATTATGATGAAAAATATCTTGAACTTCTGGAAGTAGCACTGCTTTTTTCCACCTAGGAGGAAGGTGGAGATCATGCACACCCAAAGTCTCTTCACACTTTTGGGCGAAAAGCTCCTGCTGCACGGAGGCGCCTTGACGATGACCACATACAACACGCTGTATGAGGTAAGCCACGCCTCCGTCGCGTTGTCATCATTTTTACGTCCGTCGGTGACATCATCTTCTTGTCCGCCTCAGATTCTTACAGAGCAGGTGTGCACCCAGGTGGTCCACACGCCGCACGCCGAACCAGACTCCACCGTCAAGATTCAGAATCCAAGTATGACTTTCTATTTGAATTACAAGGAGTCCTGGGGTTACGATGTCCTCGACCTACGACTTTACTGCAACCGTGCCTTACCTGCCATTTACTCCTGAGCGCCATAGTTTCTGCTTAGCTAGTGCATAGTGCTCGCCTGTTTTTGTGCAGGCCACGTGTTGACGTTCACGTCGACGGACTGTGATTGGTCCATTCAGAACGTTGTTTCCGACTCAGCACAGCATACTTCTGTGCTGGTGACTTCTGTGTCACCAACACTTCAACATTTGTATTAACAGCGTTTTAAACCTGTCCTGTTCAGCTATTTGACAGAATGGAAGTCTTAGTGTCCGGTTGGTCGGAACAGTTTTAATGTTTCACATTGTGATCATTCCACATATCTTTTTTTTTTTTTTTTTTTTTTTTTTTTTTTAAGACAAAGCAGCGAACAGGAAGGGGTCATGGGGGAACAGAAGAAAAGAAGGGGGAGGGAGGGAGAGAGAGAGAGAGAGAGAGAGAGTGAGAGAGAGAGAAGAAAGACAAGAAATACATTGAACGCCTACACTAACTATGAATATGTTTGTGTTATCATCAGCTAGATGTATTTCCGGTTGACACCATGTGGGGGGCCTGTTAACCAGGGAAAGAAGGTGTGGTGGGGTAGAGTCTATAAGATAAGTGATTGGGAGGGGTGAAGTGTACACAAATCAGTGATCTAGAATCCAGTAATCGTGTGAATCCCTTGTGAATGTGAGGCTGTTGGCAACCCACCCTACGCCGCCCCATCCCCAATCCTGGCACCGAGGTCCCCCACTCGAGCACGCCCAATCACATCCAGCCATGCGCGAATCCCATCAAACCTCCGATAGACACGCAGACGAGTGGGTGCCAACCAAGGGCCATGCCCCCCCCCCCCCCCCCCCAGCCAATCTCCACCCTTGCCCACCATGAAAAGTAAAATCAGAGAAACTGAGAGCTGTTGAAGAAGAGCTTTGTGTGTTTCTTCAATTCCTGCCAGAATACTGGCTTTGTTTATCTAAGCAGGCTCAAGTTTCACACCGAGTAAGTGTAAACATTGAGAAATTAGTTTATAATGAAATATACTGTACAAAATGTAATTTGTAGACATTTTTGGTTTGTGTTGTGCCGTCAGATTTTTTTCCAATGTAAAAACGTGCCGTGAATCAGAAACAGTTGAAAAACACTGCAATAAGGAGCTGTTTATTGGACCGAAAAAAAAAATGACTGGAGACAAAATGGTGGATGATACTCCTGCGTTTTCGAGTACGTCGTAACCCGGGGACTACCTTTACATGCTTATTGTTCTCTTAACTTTGACCATAGACTTCATAAAGTATTGGTGGGACACGGGACGCGGGGCCAATTCATAGGGGGCCTATCACCGTCAAAGCTGACCGAGTGGAAACACAAAGAGCTTTTTCTGTTGAAAAGTTTTGTGAATAAATGCTTAAATCCCTGAATTCTTTATAGACATGGACTCGAAAAAGTCTAAATTTTTAGTTAAAAGCAAAAAACATGCAGTTAGCATTTATTTTACATAAATATTGCAAACTATGATGCTAGTCAGTAAGCAAATTAGCGGCCGCCATACGTAAACAGCTTTTTTTGTTGAAAATTCTTGTAAATAAATGCTTAAATCACTGAATTCTTTATAGATATGGATGTAAAACAGTCTTGATTCTTTGTTAAAAAAAGAGAAAAAGAACAATGGTCGGCTAGCATTTATTTTACGTATATATGTCGAATGTGCAGCTAGTCAGGTCACTGTTGCAGGTCCCTTAGTACAACAAAGAGCTTTTTGCATTGAAAATTCTTGTGAATACTTAAATCCCTGAATTATTTATAGATATAGAAGTAAAACAGTCTCGATTCATGGCTAAAAGCGGGGGAAAAAAACCCCTGCAGTTAGTATTTATTTTACGTAAATATGTCGAAGTACGATGCTAGTCTGTCAGTTAATGTGGCGGCTGCCATATGTAAACAGAGCTTTTTCGTTGAAAATTCTTCTGAATAAATGCTTAAATCCCTGAATTCTTTATAGACATGGATGTAAAACAGTCTCAATTCTTTGTTAAAAGAGCAAAAATAAATACATAAAAAAACGGCCAGTTGGCATTTATTTTACATAAATATGTCGAATGTGCTGCTAGTTAAGTCACTGTGGCAGCCCCCTTAGTACAATAAAGAGCTTTTTGTGTTGAAAATTTTGAATAAATACTTAACTCCCTGGATTCTTTATAGATATAGAAGTAAGACAGTCTTGATTCTTGGTTAAAAGCAAAAAAACTGGCAGTTAGCATTTATTTTACCTAAATATTGCAAACTATGATGCTAGTCAGTAAGCAAATAGCGGCTGCTTGAAAATTCTTGTGAATAAATGGCTTAAATCCCTGAATTCTTTATAGATTTGGACTTAAAACAGTCTTGATTCTTTGTAAAAACAGCAAAAAAGTGGGCAGTTAGCATTTATTTTCCGTAAATATGTAGAATGTGATGCTCGTTATGTCACTGTGGTGTCTCCCTTACCGTTAGTACAACAAAGCTTTTTGCGTTGAAAATTCTTGTGAATAAATGCTTAAATCCCTGAATTTTTTAGAGATATGGACGTAAAATAGTTTCGATTCTTGGTTGAAAGCAAAAAAACGTGCAGTTAGCATTCATTTCACGTAAATATGTCGAAGTACGATGCTAGTCTGTCAGTTAATTTGGCGGACGCCATATGTAAACAGAGCTTTTTTGTTGAAAATTCATGTGAGTAAATGCTTAAATCCCTGAATTTTTATATAGACGTAAAACAGTCTCGATTCTTGGTTAAAAGCAAAAAAAAAAAAAAAAAAAAACCTGCAATTAGCATTTATTTTACATAAATATTGCTATGTGTAATGCCAATGCTGTAGCGGCTAATTTCTCCCTTTGATTTTTTTTTTTTTTTTCCCACAACGTTTCAAAATGCACGCATTGTACGAAAAATCTAATAATTACCTTGAACCCTCGAACAAATCACTCCTGAGACAATCCTTCCTGTTTGTATGCGGTACAGCTTTTGTACTTTTTCAACCTAAATCCGGCGTTGGATCCCTGCATGCGTTGACTAACTGCGACCGACTGCGAATAACTGTAGTTGACTGTAAGACGGCCCCCTACTTGAAGGCGTTGCGCAGTGGCTGACGGATGTGACCCGACAATACAATTATGAAGTCTATACTTTGACATTCTTCTCACTAGTAGTGTTGATTTTCCCAAATGCTTTAACGGAGGTGTTTGTCCACTCGTTTTAACAGTGATCCTCAAAGTGATAGCGAGCCTTTTAAAGAAGTCGTCCCCCGGCGCCGAGCTGATGGAAATTCGCCGCCTCTTCCTCTCCGACATGATCAAACTGTTTAGCAGCAGCCGAGAGAACAGACGGTAAGCCGTCACCGGAGTCTGATGTCTAATAAGTCGTCGCGTGTTATTCTAGTGTCGGAAGAGATGAATGAGGCCTCCCACTGTTAATTAACAATAAAACGAGCCATTGCTTTTTTTTGCTCCTTTTCACTCTGCTCACCACGCTTTGTACTCTTGACAACTTAATTTATTTTTTCCCCGAATTTCTCACTACTCTCTCCGTATTTATTTTTTTAAAAACCTGACTGACTGAACACACAGTAAAGAGAAAATAATTCTTTTAATAGGTCATTTGTTAACGTGTGGGTGTTTTGCTGAAACGTTGCAGATGTCTGCTTCAGTGCTCCGTGTGGCAGGACTGGATGTTTTCTCTGGGCTTCATCAACCCCAAAAGCCCGGATGAGCAGAAGATCAGCGAGATGGTCTACAACATATTCCGGATCTTGCTCTACCACGCCGTCAAACACGAGTGGGGGGGCTGGCGCGTCTGGGTCGACACGCTCTCCATCGCCCACTCCAAGGTGACTCGCTTATATTCCTGGCGATACATGTCCAATCCGTTGTTTATTAAATTTTTAATTAAACGACCGAAATTCTTGTGCAACGCTTCCTCGCTTTTGTTTGACAACACAATAATCACCGCGGGTTTTTTATCATAAAAATAAAGGCCAGGCAAGGCAAGGCAAATTTATTTATATAGCACAATTCAACACAAGGCAATTCAAAGTGCTTTACATCACATGAGGATCATAAAAATCACATTTAAGTTAACACAACGTAAAAACCAAGACAAAAGATCGCATTTAATCACAGAATAAAAAATAAATAAATAAAAATAAAACAAAAATAAAAATAGAACAAAAACTACTACAAATAAAAATAATTGAAATCAGCAATGGAGATAAGCACAAGAGGAATAGAAAGCAGGTAGATTGAAATATATAGACAGTTATGGATATGCAGTGCTAAACAAAAGCGTTTTTAGCCCTGATTTAAAAGAGCTAACAGTTTGAGCATACTTCAGACGTTCGGGTAACTTGTTCCAGAAGTGAGGAGCATAATAACTAAATGCTGCCTCACCCTGCTTGGTTCTTGTTCTCGGAACATGCAGATGACCGGTTCCAGACGACCTTAGGGGTCTAGATGTCTCATAGGAATCTAACAAGTCAAGCATGTATTTTGGTCCAGGCCATGAAGTGTTTTGTAGTATTTTATAGTCTATCCTTTGACTCACTGGAAGCCAGTGTAGCGATTTCAAAACCGGTGTAATGTGGTCCAGCTTCCTTGTATTTGTGAGGACTCTGGCTGCAGCATTCTGTACTAGCTGCAGCTTCCTGACTGATTTTTTATCAAGACCTGTAAATATACCGTTGCAGTAGTCCAATCTGCTGAAAACGAATGCATGCATAAGTTTTTCCATGTCTTGTTGAGTCAGAAGCCCCTTAATTCTGGTTATATTTTTTAGGTGGTAATAAGCGGATTTAGTGACGGACTTTAGATGGCTATCAAATTTTAGGTCTGAGTCATTAATTACGCCAAGGTTTCTGACTTGATTTGTAGCTGTAAGTGACATTGTGCTAAGTTGGCTGCTTATCGTTGACCTTTCCTTTTTTGGCCCAAAAATGATCACCTCTGTCTTCTCCACATTTAACTGGAGAAAATTCTGGCACATCCATTCATTGATTTGATGAACGCATTTGCTCAGGGAGACTAAGGGACTATAATCATGTGGGGACACAGAAATATACAGTTGTGTGTCATCTGCATAGGTGTGATAGGAGATGTCATACTGTTCCATTATCTGAGCTAACGGAAGCATATAGATGTTAAATAAGAGTGGTCCAAGAATTGACCCTTGAGGGACTCCACACGTGAATTTGGTTCGTTCTGACTGATAGTTTCCGATTGACACAAAGAAATCCCTATCATGTAAATAGGATGTGAACCACTGAAGAATAGTGTCAGTAAGCCCTACCCACTGTTCCAATCTGCTGAGTAGTATGTTGTGATCAACCGGGTCGAATGCGGTGCTGAGATCCAATAGTAGCAGAACAGATGATTTGCCTGCATCGGTATTCCGACGAATATCATTTAGGACTTTGATAAGCACGGTCTCGGTGCTGTGTTGTGGCCGAAATCCAGACTAAAATGAGTTAAAAAGATTGTTTTGCATCATAAAAGTCTGGATCTGTTGGAACGCAACCCTTTCGATAATTTTCCCCAGGAATGTCAGATTTGATATTGGCCTGTAATTACTAATGGTTGAGGCATCCAGATTAGGTTTTTTTAGGGGAGGTTTTATTACTGCAGTTTTTAAAGTCAGAGGAAACTCTCCTGTTTGTAGGGAAGTATTTATAATCTGAAGTATGTCTGGGGCGATGCAATGAAAAACAGTTTTGAAAAAGTTTGAAGGAAGGATGTCAAGGCAGCATGTTGTGGGCTTTAATTTCGACACAATTTCTGTTAAAGTGGCATAGTCCAAGAGGCTAAACTGTCTAAGATTGACGTGGGGGACATTTTGGGAGGCATTTAGTGTAACATTTGTTAATCTGGAGTTGCACACAGTCTGTCTAAATGGAATTTCAAATCCTATTCATCCTGCAAATTTAGTCCAAAATTCTGGACGTCAATAGGCACAAAAGATCTAAACGGTTTTTGTTAAAAACCTACGGTTCAGTCAAAATTAGCCAAAAACATACAAAATAAAAAATTTCCCATTAATTTCCAATTGCCCTGTTCACCATTCATTTCAATTGCAGACAATTTTCCATTCATTCCTATTGATGAATAACCTGATATCAACAGGAAGTGACCCAATATGAACAGGAAGTGAACCCAAAATGCCTTGAAAATCAACAGGAATTGATCCTGAAATGTTTCAAAATCAATAGGAAGTGACCCAATATGTACAGGAAGTGACCCTGGAATGCCGAAAAATCAACTTATCAACAGAAAGGGAACCCAAAATGCCTTGGAAATCAACGGGAATTGACTCAATATGTGCAGAAAGTTTGCCTGGAATGCCTAAAATTAGTAGATCAACAGGAAGTGAACCAAAAATGCCTTGGAAATCGACAGGAAGTGATCCTAAAATGCCTCACAATCAACAGATCAACAGGAAGTGACCCAATATGTACAGGAAGTGACCCTGGAATGCCTCAAAATCAACAGGAAGTGACTGTAGAATGTTTCAAAATCAACAGGAAGTTACACTCGAATGCCTCAAAATGAACAAGAAGTGACCCAATATGTGCAGGAAGTGGCCCTGGAATGCCTAAAATCAACAGATCAACAGGTTGTGACCCTGAAATACCCCCACATCAACAGGAAATGACCCTGGACTGCCTCAAAATCAACAGGGATTTACTGAATATATAGAGGAATTGACCCTAAAATGCCTAAAATCAACAGTAAGTGACCCTGAAATCCCTCAAAATCTACAGGACGTGACCCAATATGTGCAGGAAGTGATCCTGGAATGACTAAAATCCACAGATCAACAGGGGGTGACTTTGAAATGTCCCCAAATTGATAGGAAGTGACCCTGGGATGCCTCAAAATCAACAGGAAGTGACCCAATATGTACAAGAAGTGACCCTGGAATGCCTAAAATTAACAGAACAATAGGAAGTGACCCTGAAATGCTCTCATCTCAACAGGAAGTGATCCAATATGTACAGGAGGTGACCCTGGAATGCCTAAAAATCACCTGGAAGTGACCCTGAAATGTCTCAAACTCAACAGGAAGTGACCCAATATGCGCAGGAAGTGACCCTGGAATGACTAAAATCCACAGATCAACAGGAAGTGACCTTGAAGTGTCCCCAAATCAACAGGAAGTGACCCTGGAATGCCTCAAAATCAACAGGAAGTGACCCAATATGTACAAGAAGTGACCCTGGAATGCCTCAAAATCAACAGGAAGTGATCCAGTAAGGACGGGAAGTGAACCCGAAATACTCCCCATATCAACAAGAAATAATCCAGTATGAACATGACTCGATACACTAACCATAACAGCAAAGCTACCATCGCAATTTCTCCAGAAATTGCAATTTCTAGATTGTTATTGTTTTTTTTTTTTGTTGGTCGCTCTAAGCCCCTCCCAGTCTAAATGGATTGATATGATTACTCATATCTTTTATTTATTGATTGATTTTTTTTTTTAAACATAATTCGGCCATTAAAAAAAAATAATTTTTTTTAAAGCTGTATAAAACAAAATGTGTGTATTTCCGAGCTAGATCAAATGGAAGGTCAAAGGTATATTAGTGAAGTCAGTCCATGGGAAAATCAATTCCACATGCTCGTAAATTGATTGACTTCATGAGCAATCTGGTAACTCGATTAGTTGTGAATCAAATCAATTTCCTCCATTGGAAATAATTAAAATGCCGTTACTACGTTCCAGTCAGCACGCACAGGCTTGGTCATAAGTTCAGTTTTTGCAAAAGTCTTTCGTCAGTTTTAAAATGTTTTCTTGCCCGGAAGATTAAAATTTTGGAAATCTGTCAAAAATCTTCCTTCAAAACCATCACCGAATCACTTAAATCTGGATTAAATTGAATGAAATCGACCTAAATCAAGTTCTTTTTCCTCAGGGCGGACTAACGACAAGAATTTATTGTGGACTTATTGTTTCCTGTAGGTTCCGAGTTATCCACTAGAGGGCATGCGCGCTCTTTGCTTGTGCTTTTAATGTCACGGGCTGATGAGATGTTTTGGCGAGCCAGGTGGTAAATGTTAATTTTCCATGTGTAAATTCTGATAATTTTGCGACCTTGCGAAAAACTGAATGGTTCAACATCGACCACTTTAATTTTTCAAAAAGGCTATTAGGTTTTTTCAATGTAGAGTGATGAAAATTGGGGAGTCGATACCTTGTATAAAACTGCACCAAAAAGTTTCTTGGACCAATATCCCAAACCCAACAGAAAATCGGGTATTTTGGATTGAATGTGAAAAAAATGTATAATTTTCGACGATTTGCAGGGTGGACATTTTAGACATTGGCCACCAAAGAGTTTGTTGGATCCTCCTCAAAATTGGTAAGACTGTTCATGAGACATATGAGATCTAAAGTTATGAAAATGGTGAGATTACCTGGACGGAGATCCAAAGTCTGCCTTTTTATTTGCAAAATGCCAAATTCAGTAAATGACCAATAACTCCCTGATCCAAGGTTCTCTATTTTCTTATATCTGGCATGTATGAGAGGTATCTCAGCCTGAACACAACTGCATTGAAATAACACCCTGGCGCCCCCTGCTGGGAATAGGAAACTTTTTTTTTTTTTTACTGGACAAGCTCCTCCTCCAAGGAATGATGATGATGAAACTTTTTTATTTCGAGCATGCACACACAAAAGAAATACTAATAAATTAACCTTAAACCTGCATCAGGGGAACTTTAAGACATATGTTCAAGTGCCTGGTGAAAAATATTGAGGTTTTGTTGAATTAGAGGATACCAAACACAAAAGTGAAAGTGACCGTCGCCATTTTGTTTTGAACAGTCATCACTTGGCAAATACAATGGGGCAAATAAGTATTTAGTCAACCACCAATTGTGCAAGTTCTCCTACTTGAAAAGATTACAGAGGCCTGTAATTGTCAACATGGGTAAACCTCCACCATGAGAGACAAAATGTGGAAAAAAAAAAACTGAAAATGACATTGTTTGATTTTTAAAGAATTTATTTCCAAATTACAGTGGAAAATAAGTATTTGGTCACCTACAAACAGGCAAGATTTCTGGCTGTCAAAGAGGTCTAACTTCTTCTAACGAGGTCTAACGAGGCTCCACTCGTTACCTGTATTAATGGCACATGTTTTAACTCATTATCGATACAAAAGACACCTGTCCACAACAATCAGTCAGTCACACTCCAAATTCCACTATGGCCAAGACCAAAGAGCTGTCGAAGGACACCGGAGACAAACTTGTAGACCTGCACCAGGCTGGGAAGACTGAATCTGCAATAGGTAAAACGCTTGGTGTAAGGAAATCAACTGTGAGAGCAATTATTAGAAAATGGAAGACATACAAGACCACTGATAATCTCCCTCGATCTGGGTCTCCATGCAAGATCTCCACTGGTGGCGTTAAAATGATAACAAGAACGGTGAGCAAAAATCCCAGAACCACATGGGGGGACCTAGTGAATGACCTACAGAGAGCTGGGACCTGAGTAACAAAGGCTACTGTCAGTAACACAATGCCGCCAGGGACTCAAAACCTGCACTGCCAGACGTGTCCCTGTCTGAAGAAAGTACACGTCCAGGCCCGTTTGTGGTTCGCTAGAAAGCATTTGGATGATCCAGAAGAGGACCAGGAGAATGTGTTCCGATCAGATGAAACCAAAATAGAACTTTTTGGTAGAAACACAGTTTCTCGTGTTTGGAGGAGAAGGAATACTGAATTGCATCCAAAGAACACCATACCCACTGTGAAGCATGGGGGTGGAAACATCATGCTTTGGGGCTGGTTTTCTGCAAAGGGACCAGGACGACTGATCTGTGTAAAGGAAAGAATGAATGGGGCCATGTATCGAGAGATTTTGAGTGAAAATCTCCTTCTGTCAGCAAGGGCATTGA
Source organism: Corythoichthys intestinalis (assembly GCF_030265065.1). Classification (NCBI taxonomy): domain Eukaryota; kingdom Metazoa; phylum Chordata; class Actinopteri; order Syngnathiformes; family Syngnathidae; genus Corythoichthys; species Corythoichthys intestinalis. Next base: position 1,030,792 of record NC_080400.1, read on the forward strand.
TGATGAGACGTGGCTAGGTCTTTCAGCATGACAATGATCCCAAACACACAGCCAGGGCAACAAAGGAGTGGCTTCGTAAGAAGCATTTCAAGGTCCTGGAGTGGCCTAGCCAGTCTCCAGATCTCAACCCCAAAGAAAATCTGTGAACGGAGTCGAAAGTCCGTGTTGCCCAACGACAGCCCCAAAACATCACTGCTCTAGAGGAGATCTGCATGGAGGAATGGGCCAAAATACCAGCAAGAGTGTGTGAAAAGCTTGTGAAGAGTTACAGAAAATGTTTGGCCTCCGTTATTGCCAACAAAGGGTACATAACAAAGTATTGAGATGAACTTTTGACATTGACCAAATACTTATTTTCCACCATGATTTGCAAATAAACTCTTTAAAAATCAAACAATGTGATTCTCTTATTTTTTTCCTCCAAATTCTGTCTCTCATGGTTGAGGTTTACCCATGTTGACAATTACAGGCCTCTTTAATATTTTCAAGTGGGAGAACTTGCACAATTAGTGGTTGACTAAATACTTATTTGTCCCATTGCATACAACAACTTCCCGTGCTTGATGAGAGTCGTACCCTTGAATGTTTAGTAGGGTGATTTGCATCAACGCTACAGCGCCAATTAGTGGCAACAGCAAGTCACTCATTTTACTTATAAATATCCAGCTACTTTCAGGTTGGTCATTGTCACATGGTCACAAGAGCTTTTGTAATCCTACATTTTAAGGCCCATGTCCACATGTCTGTCTGTTGCCGTGACGACCCTTTGTTAGAAGGAAGTAAATTTGTTCAGGGACTTGGCAGCTGATGGCGCCAGAAAATTTGGCTCACTTGGTCGAATTGGCCCAATTAGAAGATTCATTTTGGTTTTGAATAACGGCGTGGCTGCACAGCTCAGTAGCGCCTCCTTTTTTGTAGGACCCTCTTCAATAGGTTTTTTTTTTTTTTCACCTAGTTGTCTGAATGTATTTGTCATCTCAGGACAAAAACATAGGGCCTAGTTTTGTTTGATTCTGTTCTTAACTCATTGTCTGGAAGTTATTAGTCTTGATCTGTTTGACAGGTGACATACGAAGCACATAAGGAGTACCTGGCCAACATGTACGAGGAATACCAGCGGCAGGAAGAGGAAAACATCAAGAAAGGGAAAAAAGGCTTGGTCAGCACCATCTCGGGTCTTTCGGCTCAGCCCGGCAGCTTGACGGACATGGCGGAAATGGACCGCAGCTCCCATTCGCCGGGCAGCGACGGGGCAGACCCGCAGAACCCGTTGACAGAAGGGCGAACCCGGAAAGAGAGCGCGGCGGCGGCGGACGGCGGCGGATCGGAGGTCCTCCACCTCCTGGTGGACGTCAAAGCGGAGAAGGTGGAAGCCACCGAGGTCAAGATGGACGACGCGGACGTGGCCTCGCTTCTGGATGACGTTTATTGCGCCGCGTTGCTGCCGAAAAACATCTCCGCTCCTCTCATTTCATTGGACGAGGACAAAGATGGCGGCGCCCTCTTGTTCCAAGAGGCTCCGTCTTCCAAAGCGCCGCCCGGCAACGATCTGGGCTTCCTCGACGGCTTACCGAGCGTTTTGGAAAAGGGGGACTTTACGCCCCGAAGCGTCCGTTCTGGCGAAGGGGTCCAGACTCCGGTGGAAAACATGGCGGTGCCCCCTAAAGGTGACGTTCCTTCTGTTTGGAAGCCCTCGGATGCGGAGGGAGCGGAGGACGGAAAGAAGATCAAGATTCAGACCATGGCGAGCACGCAGGTTAGACGCCTTTATGCCGCATGAATCATACTAATGCTGCTGCTGCTGTTGAGAATTTATTAGTTAAAACAATGAAAATAGAGCAAGGAGAGCTGGTTAAAAGATAAAACACGAGCAGTGTAGATTGGATAAAATAATTAAACAAGCAATTGAGATGTCGAAATCTTCGGAAAAGCAAAATATGGTAGCACTTTATAATCCATTCTAACTATCTAATAGATCATTAGTAAACTGTTAATAAATGATTTGTTTTGTTATGGGTTTGTTAACAGTTATGACATGACACTATCATGGACAATAATAAATGCTTATGAAGGATATCTTGAAGTGTCATCTGGCAAATTATGTCACTAACTCCATTTATGTTCAGCTTGGATCTTTTACATCCATTCAAAAGTGAGATAATTTGCCGAATGACATAAAATGACATCTGTCATAAGTATTCAATAAAGCTCATGACAGTGTCATGTCATAATTATGACTGTCTTATGACAGTCTTATAGCGCCATTGTCAAAGTGTTACCAGATACCGTAACTTGCAATTGATGAAACAACTGGAACAGCAACTGAAGAAATAATTAGCACAGAATATGAATTTTGATTGTTCTATAGCGCTGCAATGCATGCTAGGAGGTCAATTGATTCAAAGCTTCATGGTGGTTCATTTGGTCTCATGACAGTCTTATGATACCGCTGTAAAATAAAGTGTTAATGTTTAATATCTTTTGGTATAAATATCCCATAATACAGTGAGGACAGCTGAGGCTTATAGTCCAGCGCGGCTTATCTATGAACAAATGTCGTTTTTGTGTCAAATTTGGTGGGTGGTGGCTTATAGTAAGGTGCGCCTTATATTCCAAAAATTACAGTATGGCACTAACTCCATTTATGTCCAGCTCGGATCCTTTACATCCATTCAAAAGTGACATCATTTGCCTGATGACATAAAATGACACCTGTCATAAGCATTCATTAATGCTCATGGTAGCGTCATGTTACAAATATGATGGTTCTATGGCGCCACTGTCAAATGTGTTACCAAAATACCATACGTAACTAGCAATTAATGAACCAACTGGAACAGTAACTGAAGGAATAATTGGCACAGAAAATGAATTTTTATTGTTGTTTATATCTGTAGCACTGCAATGCATGCTAAGAGGCATGTTGGACGAAAACAGTCTTGAGAGCAGGTGGCAGCAGAGGTTGACTGTGTCCCCCAAGGGAGCAGTGATGGCCAAATGAAGCTTCTTGAAGCAATGAAGCTTTGCAGCCAATTGGTTTAAAGCTTCATGGTGTACAGGTTCATGCGACTTATCTATGATCAAATGCATTTTTTGTGTCAAATTTGGTGGGTGGGGGCTCATAGTCAGGTGCGCTTTATAGTCCGAAAATTACGGTAACTAATGACCTATTAGGTATCAGCTGATATTTTATGTTATTGGGACATTATTCTAAAGTTGCAACTACTCCTCATTAAACCTGTCGCGATATGCAATAAATCCATTTATCGCACGGTAAGTGGTAAGTAAAAATGTGGGCGGTACTATTCCTGGCTGCAATTTATTGCTGCGTTCGCATGTGTTTGCGTGTGCTGAGTGCACACGTGCGTGTTGATTGCATATGAGACTACAGTTTTTTTCCACAGATGTTTATTGGTCTTCAACATGCCATAGAAAGAACGTTAAGAAATGAAAAATAAGGAAACATGTTTATATATTATATGATATGTATGTATATGGCGGAAAAGACTCAGGTGACTTGAAGTTCCGCTCCGAGACCCCCAATTTGGCCAACTTTCAAAATTGTCCGATATGCATGTGTGATACTTCATTGGAAATCTTAAAATCTCAATTTTCTGGGGGAAGAAAATTTTTAAACAGGAGGGTATTTAATTTATTCATTTATTTTATTTAAACAGCAAAACCCTAACTGGAGGTGAGTGCACGAGAGAGTAGAATTAAAGACGGCACGATTTTAACAAAATATTGTCGCGCGCTTACCTCGTTTCGATCCAAAAACTTCATGTAGCATGGACCATCGAGTGTCAAGACACTGATGTGAATGGCCACAGCAGGATTTTTGGGGTATTTTAGGGGTGAAACATGGTAATATAACAAGGGTCACAATGCAGAAATCGTAGACATCAAGGAGTGGTCGAGATGGTCTTTTTCATATATTTACCCTTTTAAACGTTTTTCTTTGTTTGGATCGATTATTTATCATCTAACATATTGGGGAAAATGCGACAGTAACAAAAAAAAAAATACAATTAAGCGGTAGTTATGAGGTAGATATTCGTGACTTATGTACAGACACCAATTTTTTTTCATAGTGACCACAGACATCATTACTATTGACGTGTCACTTCGTCATTCTTTGCGCGACGCCTTATCAGAGGGGGCCGAGCTTCATTTAGTAATAGCCGAAGACGGCACACCCTCATGTCGGATTTAAGCTTGGATTTACTTACGATTGGATTTAACTACGAAAGCTGTACCGCATACAAACAGGAAGGATTGTCTCAGGAGTGATTTGTTTGAGGATTCAAGGTAAATATTATATTTTGCGTACCATGCATGCATGATTGAAGCATTTATTCGCAGGAATTTTCTTCTTTGTTGACACATGGAGGCGGCTAATTTTCGTAACTGACTAGCCTCATAGTTTACTTTTAACCAAGAATCGAGACTGTTTTACATCTACAGTGCTGCTCGAAAGTTTGTGAACCCCACAGCGATGGTCAGATTTTTTGTAAAAAAAACTAAAATAACCTTATTAAATGTTAAGTTATACCCAAATCCACAATACTGACATTCCAAATAATGGACTGAAACAAAAGAAATAGTTATATTGTCATTCTTTATTTAACAAAAGTGGTTGATTTAAGAAAAACTCAGATATCATGTGTGCAAAAGTATGTGAACCCCTTCAGTTAATAGGATATTGCGCCTCCTTTTGCAGAGATTACCTCAACCAAACGGTTTCTGGAGTGACTAATCAGCCTCTCACATCTACTTTGGGGGATTTTTGCCCATTCTTCCTTGCAGAACGCAGTCAGTTGAGAGAGGTTTGATGGGCGTCTGGCATGAACTGCTCGCTTCAGGTCCCGCCACAGCATTTCAATGGGATTTAGGTCAGGACTTTGACTGGGCCAGTCCAGAACACGAATCTTCTTCTTTTTCAGCCATTCCTTGGTTGTATTGCTGGAATGCTTTGGATCATTATCATGTTGCATGATCCACCTTCTGCCAAGCTTTAACTTCAAAACAGATGGCGTCAGGTTATGTTCTAGGATTTGACAATATTCCTCAGAATTCATGATTCCCTGGACTATGTGGAGTTGTCCAGGTCCTGAGGATGAAAAGCAAGCCCAGATCTTGACATTCCCACCTCCATGCTTCACTGTTGGGAGAAGGTTCTTTTGGTGGTATGCAGTGTTGACTTTTCGCCAGACATGGCGGTTTTGGTTGTGACCAAACAGTTCAATTTTGCACCTACATCAGTTGATGAAAACTCTTTTTAATTTAGTCTCGACAACACAACTGTTAAAAAAAACAAAGAAAAACTACTGAATTGATTGATTAGGAAATCAGGTTGAAATAATAGAAAATTCCAAAATGTTGAGGGGGTTCACAAACTTTTGAGCAGCACTGTATATCTATGAAGAATCCGGGGATTTAAGCATTTATTCACAAGAATTTTTGCCACAAAAGCTCTGTTTACACCAGGTGGCCGCGAGCCTCATTCGCTAACATAGTAGCATTGTACTTCGTCAATATACGTAAAATAAACACTAACTGCACGGTTTCTTTGCTTTTAACCAAGAATCGAGACTGTTTTACGTCCATATCTATGAAGAATTCGGGGATTGAAGCATTTATCCACAAGAATTTTCGCCAGAAAACCTCCTGTTACGCCAGGCGGCCGCTAGCCTCATTCGCTGACTGTATATAATGTATAATGATAATAAAGGGCTATTCTATTCTATGATAAGTGGTGATTGCATATAGAATATATTAATAATCTACTGTGGTGACCCTTTATTATATGACATAATTCACCCACGGAACTTGTGTGTGTATATTTGGCCGAGCGCGTTCCGGCTACGCCACAGTCACGTAATAGACACTAAAGAGTTAACAGACACTTAAGAGCCGTGTGCGTTCCGGCTGAGTGGCAGAGAGACTTAGCAGTTGCATGAGTGGCCGGACACGGCAACACGTTTACTCATCAGGCCATCGAGACTCATAACATTCATCCGCTACACTATTTACATATTATTTAATTGATTCTGCATGCTTTCCTTAAGTATTAAGTTTCTGATGTTACATTGAGTGATTTATTAGCTGTTGAAAACTTGCAGTAAATAATTGAAAAAAATAAGTTGCTATTTTGGTCAAAAACTGATATATGTTAAATATTGCTATTGATCCTAAAATTTTGGTGATTATCTCTGCATTTGGTGATTTTTGTGCATCTAGTGTAAAATCAGACTTTAATAGCCATTTTAAGTTGTGTTATACTGATATAAAAATAATTCATCGAGATTTTATAAGGGAATGACTTTGAATTTTTTGATGCCGCTGCTCATGGAGACTCATATATGGCTAAGGTAGGTGCCTGTTTTAGTTTTAGGTCGGTAGCAGCTTTAATTTTGAAAATATTTGAATTTTTCTAAAATAGGCCCCCTACGGATCGGCCCCGTTTCCTGTGTCTTGTCAATAGGTTATGAAGTCTATGTTGTGACGTAATTTGCGTAAAAGTTTAAAATATGCGAGTGAATATTTGTTTAATTTTAAACTACATATTGGACATCAATTAATGATTCTAAGGTCAAAATTCAAATACTAAATATACCGTAATTTTTGCACTGTAAGATGCGCCTGACTATAAGCCGCCACTCACCAAACTTGACACGAAAACGACATCTGTCCATAGACAAGCCGCACTGGACTATAAACCGCAGCTGTCCCCACTGTATAATGGGATATTTACACCGTAAGATATTAACTGATAACACTTCATTTGACAGCGGTATCATTAGAGTTTCATAAGACCAAATGAACCACCATGAAGCTTTGAACCAATTGGTTGCAAAGCTTCATTGCTTCAAGAAGTTTCATTTGGCCATCACTACTCCCATGGGGGAGAAGGCCAACAGGCAGCAGAGCCACCTGCTACCAACACTGATTTGTCATCCAATATGCCTCCTAGTAGGCCTGAACGATATTGGAAAAAACTATTGTTGCGATTTTTTTGAGGTGTGCAATATATTGCGATATTATATTGCGATAGTTTAAAAAAAAAATATATATATATATATATATATAATTTTTTTTTTTTTTTTTAAAGAAATTTTCACTAGATGACTTGAATAGCTGTTTGGAAATACTTTGCATGACACACCGTGACCACAGTGTATTCATATAATACCGTTTCATTTGTGAATGATTAAGATTGCTGTATTATTATGAAGGGATCCAGGAAGCAATTGAACACAATATTTGACACTTCAACAGCAGCAAATACATTAAAGAGCATATGACACCAGAAAAAAAGTCTTAAATGGCATTATTATGTGAATTAGAATCATATTTTGAGACGATTCGACTATATACAACAATTTAGCAAAGTGCAGATGACGAGAAATTAGTCTTTTAATCTGCCGGTTAGCCACGCCTACCATTATAGGGCTTTAGCGTCCCCAACAGGTGGATGACGTCAGCGGTAGACTGGGCTCATCGGTTTTACTATTCAGCCCATTGCGGGGGAATTGTTCAGAACGAGGAAAACGCGACGAAGAGAGCCGCAAAATGTCATTGTTTCTGTCTCTTTACTTCCATATTTTTACAGGATATTCTTTTTATCCAAGTATTTTCCCCAATTGCTAAATAAATGGCATGATCTTGTGCTAAATGGAATATGAAATAATAAAAATCCATTTATTCAAGACGACATGGCAAAATTACTACATAATGGTCAAAACTGTCGGCTTCACCTTTACTGTCGCACCTCCCAAACGATATTTTATGACACCTAAATCGGACATATGTCATTTCCCTTCCCCGGCTTCGGAGAATGTAAACAAACCAGAAGGAGTGACAGCTAGCCGACATGCTAACCCGAACCGAGGGATGTTTCAAAGTCTTCGAAGTGGAAAATCACACATAACTAGCCTGGATTATTTGACATGACGACCCGGTTGTCGATTGTCTTCGCGGATCGGCAAAACGCCCGGCGGAGAGCAATTTACAGTTCGTTCCCGGGAGGAGGGTGGCTGGAGTTGTTGTGCAGCTAACGTGCTAACAGCTAACTACTAACGAGCATGAGGAGAGCTTTTTACATGCCTATCAATGATCAAATGTAAGTAGTCCTTTATTTAAAGGAATTTTGTAGTGTTTACTTTGTAATCACTGTATTCGTATTTGACATAACACAAAACAAGATGTTTACTCACTTCCTCGTAAGTCCAATGGTCCCACAGTAAATATCCACGGTGAATGGGAACCTTTTGAAACTCCAAAAAGGCGCATACGCCTCTCCCGCACACAGAATGATTTTTCTGCAGCCGTTTGGCTGGCGTGATGCGAAAAATAAACGTATTAATCCGCAAAATCAGCTGAATCCTTCGTCCTCATACACAACAGTACACTGTAGCGTGAAGAGGACGTCTTCTACCGTACACGTCACAGCGCCCTCCTCCTCAATGCAAGACCGAAGCCGGAAGTCACTCATTTTCCTGGCGCGGGATTCAAAAAACTAAATATATATAGCGATCGCTTCCACACACATCCAAGCGGTCCATATCATTCAGGAGCATAAAATACCGCGTGTATTATGAAATAAACATGCTTTTTCGTGTCACAGGCACTTTAAATGACAAATAAAAGAGCAGGTGCATTCGTCCCCTAAGTTTTTGACAAAATATAACAATAAATAAAAACTTCTGTAAAATAACAACAAAGTTGTAAACATAGTTGAACAAAAATATTAAATATGACAAATAAGAGTTGTTCACAAACTATAACAATAAATAAAAACCTCAGTAAAACAATAAAGTTGTCAACATATTTGAACTTAAATATTAAATCTATCAAATAAAAGTGCAAGTGCATTAGTCCCCTGAGTTGTTTACACAAAATATAACAATATAAAACTGCAAAACTGCAACAAAGTTGTAAAAATATTTAAAAAATATTAAGTATCAAAACTTTATGTGCAGCTGTACTATAGTTATTTGAAAAATACGATTTACAATTCATTTAAATATAAAAGAAACAGAAACTCAATTGAACTTGTAAATAATTGAACTGAATAACAGCAAATAACTGATGAATAACAGAACCATTTTAACTCCCAAATTTCCTGCCTTTCTGATAGCTGTCACATGAATAAAAAGAAGAAAAGACATTCCTGCAGCTGTGTTATGTATTTGTCTGCATATCGTCCACCTTCCTTGCTCAGCAATTCTCAACTGGGTCTCATAGGTTTTTGGCCAAGACTACTAGTTTATCCACCATTGCAGGCTTGAGACAACAACGTTGGCACGTAACAATGTTCCCACCTGTACTAAAAAGCCTCTGATGGGAAGCTCGTAGCAGGAATGCATAGATACCTGCGTTTTAAATGGTCCCACATGTTCGACGGATGACTTCTTGTTGAGGCAACCATGGCGAGGCACTGTCAACAGGGCTGTTTTTTGTTCCTTATATTCTTGTCGATAGCCAAAATACTTCCAAAACTCCTTTTGGAGACAGTCTTCCCTATTCAACGTGTTGCTTGCTTTCACTTTGAAAACGGCCCCTCCTCCCTCCGCTCTGCTGTTCGGCCCCTCCTCCCTCCACTCCGCTGTAGCAGGGGAGAGGGAGGAGCCGATGACTGCGAGTTGGAGGGAATGAGAGAGCTGTGCGCTCTCCTTCGCGCTCCTTCCTCAAAACAAACGTTTGTGGATTTAAAAAAATGAAATGAAAAAACTATCGCACGTCCTTGCGATGGGACTATTGCGCATGCGCACATCGCGATGGCGATGTTTAAACGATATATCGTTCAGGCCTACCTCCTAGCATGCATTGCGGCACTACAGATATAAATGACAATCCAAGTTCATGTTCTGTGCCAATTATTTCTTCAGTTACTATTCCAGTTGTTTCATTACTTGCTAGTTATGGGATTTAGGGTAACACTTTATAATAACTAACCGTTTTACTAGTTAATAGATAATTGGTCAACTGTTGATAAATGATTTATTTTTGATTTATGAAGTATGTGTTAACAGTTTGTTAAGCATTTACAGGGTGTTCCAATATGGTTGACCCCATTCTAAATGCCCATGCTAGTTGATGGATCTTAATAAAGCTATATACACTTTATGTTGAAGGTCATAAGTTTTATTGGTTAAATATACAAAGAAAAGTACAAATGTTTGTTGGTTCTACGGAAGATTTTCATAAATGTGCAACATGAGTGCTGCCTGCAAAATACCTTATCAAAATGCCTTTTCTTTTGAAGTGAACGGCATTTCTTAACCTGAAAAGATAGAAATGCCAAACGTTTCACACAAAAACTTGAAACGTTTCTACACAAACTGTTTCAGGTTAAGAACACCCTGTAAATGCTTAAAACTGTTAACAAATACTTCACTAATCAACAATAAATGATTTATCAACAGTTTACTAATCATTTATTAACTAGTAAAACGGATAGTTATTATAAAATGTTACCGGATTTAGTAACACTTTATTTGACAGTGGCGCCATAAGACGGTCATAAGACCATCATACCTATGACACAACACTGCCATGAGCCTTAATGAATGCTTATGACAGATGTCATTTTTTGTCATCCGGCAGATTACCTAACTTTTGAATGGATGTAAAAGATCCAAGCTGCACAGAAATGGAGTAAGTGAGATAATTTGCTGGATGACACTTAATGACATCAGTAGTAAGTATTCAGTAATGCCTATAATAGTGTCATGTCATAATTTTGACGGTCTTACGGCAGTCTTATGACACAGAGTGTTACCTATTAACCCAAATAAATCAACAAATAAGCCGCACTGGACTATAAGCCGCTGGATCCAAAATGAAGGAAAAAAGTAGCGGCTTATAGTCCGAAAATTACGGTAATTACTAGAGGTGGGAATCTTTGGGCACCTAACGATTCGATTATTGATGACACCCACAAACCCCCCAAGTTAATAGCTGCTTTCAATGTTTCGTACATTAGTTACAAAAATTGTACAAAAAGCCTCTCAGGCTTAAATAAACGACTATTTCAGTATCAAGTTAAGAGTTCAAAACAGTAAATAAAATATTCAAGTCCCCATTCTGTATCAGCAGCTTTGAACTACATTTATTTAATTTAATGTTGTGAATCAAACGTTAAAGTTGTTAAGATTGCTCCCATTATTCCATAATTTCCCTTCTGTCTACTTTAGACATGTGAAAGTTTTAAAACTGTTTTAGAGATAGTTGCTGATTAAGGAGTATTTTAGATCAAAAGTTAATTAAATTCGCTACAACAGAGCCTTCTAGAGAAGTCTTCTGCTTTAAGATGGCAGCTCTTTACCAACGCCGGCAAGTCTGTCATTTCGCATCCACTTTTCTTTTTTTTTACCCTGTCCTGTTCAGCTGTTTGACACGGAGACTGAAAGTCTAAGTGCCCGGATAGTCTGAACAGTTTTAATGTTTCACATTGAGAGTCCGACATACTCCCTTTGTGATCATTCAACATACCTCATTTATAATGACAAAACAGCGAACAGGAAGGGGGTATGGGGGAACAGAAGAAAAGAAACACAAGAGAAGACAGAGAAGAAACACAAACAACAACAAGAAATACATTGAACGCCTAACTACACTAACTACCAATATGTTGGTGCTAAGTGTCAGCAAAATATATTTCCGGTTGACATCATGTGGGCGGCCTGTTGACCAGGGAAAGAGGGGAAAGAAGGTGGGGGAGTCTGTAAGCTAAGTGATAGAAAGGGGTAGAGTGTACACAAATCATCTCTGTGATCTAGAACCCTGTAATCGTGTGAATCCCTTGTGAGTGTAAGCCCGTTGGCGACCGACCCTACGCCGCCCCATCGCCAATCCCGGCACAGGGACCCTCCGCCCGAGCCCGCCCAATAACATCCAATAGCATGTGAAAGTTTTAAAACTCTTTTGAAGATATTCAAGTCAAGAGTTTGCCGATCTAGGAGTATTTTAGATAAAAATTTAATTAGGTTCGCTTGGAAGGTTCACAACAGCCTACTAGGGAAGTCGTCTGCTTTAAGATGGCGGCTGTTTACTAACGCATCCAGTTTTCAATACATGTGCTTCTAACGCCATTGAGTCTGTCATTTTGTATCGAGTTCTGTATACAGGATATCTATTACCTACCGTAACATCATATGGACGTAGTTTGTAGAGGCTGCCGGCAGCAGTCAGGTATTATTGTTTTTTTTATCTAGTGGCATGAGTTGAGCCAGAGCCGTGAGTTGAGCATTGTCATTAGCGGGTAATGACAAGCATGAGGTTTATTCTCGGGACACAATGCGGTCCGTTCCTCATTGCGTCCCGAAGATAGCGCTGACTGTGTTTAGTTCCGCTTTACTTGACATATTTCAATAATCGGAATTTGGATGTTTGTGAATCGTTCTCGAATCTTGCACGGCCGAATCGCGAACAATCTTAGAATTGGAAATTTCGCACACCTCTAGTAATTCTTTTTATGGCTACATTGAAACAAAAGTGGTTGCACGACATCTGGAAACGGGGGTTTCCAGGGTAAAACGGACAAATTAAAAAATAGTTCGGGGACTTAGTGTCCCATGAATCTGCTATGGCAGCATACAGACATTTAGTTATATCAAACACATCAGTTGTTTTGGCTTAAAATACAGCAGTTTATTTTAAAGAGGGGTGCTAGAGCAGAAACTGCTTTTTCAGCCTTGTCTGTGTTTTCCGCCATATATATTAAATTTAAAAAAAAAAAACATAGTCGAATGTAACATTTTTTCCATAAAACATCACTCATTTAGAATAGTTTTTTTTTTTTTTTTACTACATATTAATAAATGCTACCTATGCATTTTTTATACAATCATTTTTATTTGTATTAACTTCAGCCTTAATTAAGTCGCTAAAACGTAGCAGAGTGCCTTGGATGTATTCTTTAGCGCTCATGTTGGATGCGTTTTAACAGGCTTTCGGCGGCGTCTTGTTGATTTGTTCATTTGGTGTTTATCGCTGGCGCCGAGGTTGTTGTTATTGTAATTTTTTATTGAGCCGGAGGTCGTCTGAGGACTCGTTGTATTTTCATCATCCGTTGCGAACCGACCGAATAATTGAGTCATTCATCAAGCGTCAAGGTAGTTATTTGACGCTCGTGCTTGGGTGGGACAGAAAACGAGACCGCGGGGACCGAGCGCGAGAGGCTGAGTGAATATAACGGATGTTTTTTTTGTCTTCTGTTGTTATCGCGGATTACAAAAGAGGTTTTTCTATCAGAGTCTAAACGACGGCGCCCCCTCGGGAGAGGAGGACCCGCAGCGACGGCAGCAGCGCTTCAGCCCTGGGCCTCGCACCACCATGTTCCGTATTCCCGAGTTCAAGTGGTCACCGCTGCACCAGAGGCTGCTGGCCGACCTGCTGTTCGCCCTGGAGAGTGACGTGCACGTCTGGAGAAGGTGCGCTCCCACACGTACTGTACCTAGGCTGCTTATCGTTGTCTCCAGTGATTTTCAATTTGTGCATCTGAATCATTTGTGCTTACAAGTGAATATTAGCCATGTGCCCCAGGAAAATGGCAACCAAAGATAGAAAGAAAGCAAAAAAATAATAAGAAAACATGTTAGCGATTTTTCTAAGGAGTATGGATGGAAACATCTGGGGACCTGACGATTTGATATACGATACAAGGCTCACAAAAACGATCTCACGATATAACGATTCAACAAATATCCATACATGGCTCGGGAAATCCTTCTACTGCTGCGAATGAGTTGATCACGAGTAGACGTCCAATCCATTTGAAGTTCATTGACTGTGATCCCTCCTACTTGAAATGGATTGGATGTCTATGGCCGTCAGTGGCCAATGCCAGGCAACATTTTGGGGCACATCACATCATTTCCTGTTGATTTTTGGTTACTTTGTGTTGTAACTAAAAAGGAAGTGACTCAAGAATGTTCATTTTTGGGCATTTCACGTCATTTTCTCTTGATTTGAAGTCACTTCCTGTTGATTTTGGGGCATTTATGGGTCACTTCCTGTTGGTTTTGGGGAACTTGAAAGGAAGTGTCTCAAAAATTTTACATTTAGGGCATTCACATGTCACCTCCTGTTCATTTTGGTGCATTTACAGGTCGCTTCCTGTTCACTTAGAAGCATTTCATGTAATTTACAGTTGATTTTCGGTCACTTCCTTTTCCTTTTGGTGCATTTATGGGTCACTTCCTGTTCAATTTGGGGCATTTCATCTCATGTTCTTTTGATTTTTGGTCACTTCCTGTTCCTTTTGGGGCATTTACAGGTCACTTCCTGTTTACTGTGGGATATTTACAGGTCACTTCCGGCAAATTTTGGGGCATTTCCCATCATTTCCTGTAAAATTACGCTTACTTCCTGTTCATTTCGGGCCATTTCACATCATTTAATGTAGTAATAATGTAATTTCACGTGATTTCCTGTTAATTTTCGGTCACTTCTTGTTATATAACAGACATTTCCTGTTGATTTAAGGGCATTTAAAGATCACTTCCTGATTGTTTTGGGTTACTGAAAAGGAATTGAGTCAAGAATGTTTCTTTCGGGGCATTCAGAGGTAATTTCCTGATCATTTTGGGGCATTTCACATCATTTTCTATTGGTTTTCAGTCACTTTCTCTTGATTTTGGGTATTTACAGATCACTTCCTGTTGATTTTGGAGCATTTACAGGTCACTTCCTGTTAATTTTAGGTTACTAAAAAGAAAGTGACTCAAAAATGTTGCTTTTGGGACATTTGCAGGTCACCTCCTGCTTAGTTTGGGGAATTTCACGTGATTTCCTGTTAATTTTCGGTCACTTCTTGTTATATAACAGCCATTTCCTGTTGATTTAGGGGCATTTAAAGATCACTTCCTGATTGTTTTGGGTTACTGAAAAGGAATTGAGTCAAGAATGTTTCTTTCGGGGCATTTATAGGTTATTTCCTGATAATTTTGGGGCCTTTCATGTCATTCTCTATTGGTTTTCAGTCACTTTCTGTTGATTTTGGGTATTTACAGGTCACTTCCTGTTGATTTTGGGTATTTACAGGTCACTTCCTGTTGATTTTGGAGCATTCACTGGTCACTTCCTGTTAATTTTAGATTTCTAAAAAGGAAGTGACTCAAAAATGTTCCTTATGGGACATTTGCAGGTCACCTCCTGCTAAGCTTGGGGCATTTCACGTGATTTCCTGTCAATTTTCAGTCACTTCTTGTTATATAACAGCCATTTCCTGTTGATTTAGGGACATTTAAAGATCACTTCCTGATTGTTTTGGGTAACTGAAAAGGAATTGAGTCAAGAATGTTCCTTGTGTGGCATTTACAAGTCACTTTCTGCTAGTTTTGGGGTATTTCATATCATTTCCTGTTGGTTTTCCGTCACTTTATGTAGATTTTTTGTATTTAGAGGTCACTTCTTGTTGATTTCGGGGCATTGACGGGTTACTTCCTGTTTATTCTGGGTTACTGAAAAGTAAGTGACTTAAGAATTTCATTTGGGGGCATCTAACATCATTTCCTGTTGATTTTCGGTCACTTTCTGGTGATTACGGGGGCATTTACGGATCACTTCCTGTTGATTTTGGTTTAGTGAAAAGGAAATGACTTAAAATGTTCCTTTTGGGGCATTTACAGGTCACTTCCTGTTGATTAAATGGCATTTATGGGTCACTTCCTGTTGGTTTTGGGTTACTGAAAAGAAAGTGACACCAAAATGCTACTTTTGGTGCTACTATTCATTTGGGGGGCATTTATTGTCGTTATCTGTTGATTTTCGGTCAGTTCCTTTTCCTTTTTGGGGCATTTACGGGTCAGTTCCTGTTGATTTTGGGTTACTTAAAAGGAAATGACTTAAGCATGTTCCTTTTAGAGGGCACTTCCTGACAATTTTGGGGCATTTTACGTAGTTTCTTGTTGATTTTTTGTTGCTTACTGTTGAGTTTGGGGCAATGACAGGCCAATTCCTGTTAGTTTTGGGGCCTTTCTGGGTCACTTCTTTTTGGTTTTGGGTTACTGAAAAGGAAGCGACTCAAGAATGTCCCCGGATAAATAGGAAGTGTCTACAAATCAACAGTAAGTAAGCTGTAAATGCCCTAAAACAAACAGAAAGTGACCTGTAAATGCCCACAGGACTGGCTGTGAAACTCTTGTTTCAGGGCCATTGACGGCGCTAGACATCCAATCCAGTCAAAATGCATTGGCCGTCTGACGCTGTCAGTGGCAGCCAGTAAGATAATGTGGACACTATTCTTTTAACTAATAGCAGCGCGTTCCTAATTTCACGTCACTTGCTGTCGTATTTCATCGCACCTTTAAAGGGTTAACGGCTTTCTTCCTCCTATTAGCCACTCCACCAAGTCGGTGATGGATTTTGTCAACAGCAGCGAGAACATCATTTTTGTGCACAACACCATTCACCTCATCTCCCAGATGGTGGACAACATCATCATCGCCTGTGGCGGGATTCTGCCTCTGCTCTCAGCCGCCACCTCGCCTACTGTAAGGCGGCAGTGACATCTAGCGGTTGAGTGGGTGCTGCGCTGATATTTATTCAATCATTGTCTGCGTCTGAGGTGGAGAACATCGAGGCCACGCAAGGCATGTCCTCGGAGACGGCCATCACCTTTCTGTCACGACTGATGGTGATGGTGGACGTGCTGGTGTTCTCCAGCTCGCTCAACTTCAGCGAGATCGAGGCGGAGAAGAACATGTCGTCGGGCGGGCTCATGCGTCAGTGCCTCAGACTGGGTAAGTTCTGGCCGGAATAAGCTTCAGCACCCCCGTGACTCTTGAATGAATGAATGAATGAATGAATGTATGAATGAAAGAAGTATATACTTGTTGAAATAAAAAACCAAATTAAATAAACATGTAAATAATACAGTATATGAATCAGTATTAAAATATTGAAATAAATAAATCAAGACTGAAATAATAACATCCACCCCTGGATAGGGCAGGTGACTATTTTTTAATAAGAAAAAAATAATTAACTGCATGGACATCATATTTTGTAGGCCACAATATTAACATTTTGGTGGCCAACGTTACCGTATTTTATGATTCAAGATTATTGTAATTTGTAGATATTTTTGATTAACACATTTAATTTAAAAACAAATAAATAATAAAATAGTATTGTAATTTTTGCATTTATAACATTAAATAAATAATAATAAATTAGATATAAATAAATGATATTGTATTTTTTGTAATTTGTATATATTTTTGATGAGCGCATTTATAAATTTATGAAATAAAAAAATAGAAAATTATGTATAAATATATTGTAATTTTGGTAATTTGTATATTTTTGATGAACACATTTACAAATTCATAAAATAACAATAAATTGTATTTGACTAAATATATCATCTGATAATGTTTGTATTTTGTATATATTTTAACACATTTATAAATGTATAAAATGTATAAATAAATAAATGTAATTTTTGTAGTTTGTATTTTTTAATAAATTTATAAATTTGTAAAAATAAATAATAAATTGTACAGGATATAAATAAATGGTATTGTAATTTTTGTCATTTGTATATATTTTTAATGAACACATGAATTTATAAAACGAAAAATGATAATTAAAAAAATATATTGTAATTTTGTCATGAACACATTTATAAATTAATAAAGTGAAATGAATTAAACAATAAATTATAAATAAAATGCAATTTATTTAATATATGAAATAAAATAAATGATAATAAATTTCACATAAAAATTGATTTTGTAATTTGTATGTATTTTTAATGAACACATTTCTAAATTAAAATGAAATAAAAAAATAACAATAAAAAATTATTACAATTTTTAAAATTTCTATAAATTTTTAATGAACCCTTTGTTAAAATAAAAAAAAAAAACATTATATATAAATGGATAATATCGTCATTTTTGTAATTTTTATATTTTTAATGAACACATTAATAAATTCATAAAAAAAAATATTGATTGTATATAAATAAATATAGTATTTTAATGAACAATTTATGAATTTATAAAATGAAAAAAATTCTATGTGAAAAAATGATATCCCAATTGACGCTCCTTTAAAATAAGAAAAAAGGGTATACTACTCAGTTCTTGCCACTGACAATAATATATGTGAATGGCATTGTTGGGGCTGGACGTCCAATTCACTTTGACTCCTCCCAGTCAAAATGGATTGGACGTCAATGGCAGCCAATGAGTGCCCTATAAAAATTTAACGACACATTTGATCATTTATTTGACCTCGAACATAATATAAATCAGTAATTAAATTGCATGTCATCAACATTCCCGTTCATGTGTCATTTTTGTTCAGTGTGCTGCATGGCGGTAAGGAGCTGCCTGGAGTGCAGGCAAAGGCTGGGCGATTACGGAAACAAGTCGCCCCATCCGAACGACAACAAGTGTCAGGACGCTCCGCCAAATGCTGGCACTCCGGGCAAGGTATGACTTGAAATAACATGAATCTAACTTTGATTTTCTTTGAGGTGTCGGTTTTTCAGTACGTTTTTTTATCTACTAGCTTTCCAGCACGTTTGAAAGCGTCCCTTTGAACCTGTCTCCCGTGAAGGACCCCGATCGCCTCTTGCAAGACGTCGACATTAACCGCCTGCGCGCCGTGGTCTTCCGTGACGTGGTCAGTACGTAGGACAAAAAAAAAAAAAAAAAGATTCTGCTTGTTCGCTTGAGGGTGCTGGAGCCGATCCCAGCTAACTAAAATACTTAACAAATTTAAAATAATCTATAATGAAATCCTTGGCCGCCAATGATGGCAGTAGACAAGTTTTGTTCAAATGGAATGAACGACGGCAGATGTGAATGGCATCCAATGAATAAAAAGACAATTTTAAGTCTGGTTGGGCTTTCAGCAGGGCCTAAACGGATTTTGCCATGTGGCATTTATTTTTGCCATGTTGCATTTTTTTGCCATGTGGCAAAATGGATTTTGCCATGTGGCAATTTTTTTTGGCTATGTGGCAAAATGGATTTTGCCATTTGGCATGTTTTATGCCATGTGGTAAAATGGATTTTGCCTTGTGGCATTTTTTTTTTGCCGTTTGGCTAAATTGATTTTGCCATGTGGCATTTTTTTTTGCTATGTGGTAAAATGGATTTTGCCATGTGGCATGTTTTATGCTATGTGGCAAAACGCATTTTGCCATGTGGAGTAATGGATTTTGCCACGTGGCTTTTAAAAAAAATTTTTTTTTTTTTTTTTGCCGTTTGGCTAAATTGATTTTGCCATGTGGCATTTTTTTTTTACTATGTGGTAAAATGGATTTTGCCTTTTGGCATGTTTTATGACATGTAGTAAAATGGATTTTGCCATGTGGCTTTATTTTTTTTTTTTGCTATTTGGCTAAATTGATTTTGCCATGCGGCATTTTTTTTGCTATGTGGTAAAATGGATTTTGCCATGTGGCAATTTTTTTGCCATGTTGCAAAATGGATTTTGTCATGTGTCATTTTTTTGCCATGTGGCAAAACGAAATTTGCCATGTGCCATTTTTTTGCCATGTGGGAAAATCGATTTTGCCATGTGGCATGTTTTATGCTATGTGGCAAAACAGATTTTGCGATGTGGAGAAATGGATTTTGCCATGTGGCATTTTTTTTTTTTTTTTTTTTTTTGCCGTTTGGCTAAATTGATTTTGTCATGTGGCATTTTTTTTGCTATGTGGTAAAATGGATTTTGCCACGTGGCAATTTTTTTGCCATGTTGTAAAATGAATTTTGCCATGTGCCATTTTTTTGCCATGTAGAAAAATGGATTTTGCCATGTGGCATATTTTATGCTATGTGGCAAAACAAATTTTGCCATGTGGCATTTTTTTTTGCCATGTGGAGAAATGGATTTTGCTATGTGGCCTTTTTTTTGCCGTGTGGAAAAGGGATTTTGCCATGTGCCATTTTTTTCCATGTGTTAAAATGGATTTTGCCATGTGTCTTTTGCCGTGTGGCTGAATTGATTTTGCCATGTGGCATTTTTATTGCCATGTGGAGAAATGGATTTTGCTATGTGGCATTTTTTTTGCCGTGTGGAAAAGGGATTTTGCCATGTGCGATTTTTTCCCCCATGTGTTAAAATGGATTTTGCCATGTGCCTTTTGCCGTTTGGCTGAATTGATTTTGCCATGTGGCATTTTTTTTTTTGCCATGTGGTAAAATTGATTTTGCTATGTGGCATTTTTTTGCCATGTGGCATTTTTTTTGCCGTGTGGAAAAGGGATTTTGCCATGTGCCATTTTTTTCCACGTGTTAAAATGGATTTTGCCATGTGTCTTTTGCCGTGTGGCTGAATTGATTTTGCCATGTAGAATTTTTTTTGCTATGTGGTAAAATGGATTTTGCCATTTAGCTTTTTTTGCCTTGTGTAAAATGGATTTTGCCATGTGGCATTTTTTTTTGCCATGTGGCATTTTGTTTTGCCATGTGGTAAAATTGATTTTGCTATGTGGCATTTTTTGCCATGTGGCATTTTTTTTGCCGCGTGGAATAGGGATTTTGCCATGTGCCATTTTTTTCCACGTGTTAAAATGGATTTTGCCATGTGTCTTTTGCCGTGTGGCTGAATTGATTTTGCCATGTAGAATTTTTTTTGCTATGTGGTAAAATGGATTTTGCCATGTGGCATTTTTTTTGCTATGTGGTAAAATGGATTTTGCCATTTAGCTTTTTTTGCCTTGTGTAAAATGGATTTTGCCATGTGGCATTTTTTTGCCATGCGACAAAATGGATTTTGCCATGTGGCAATTTTTTTTTTTTTTTTTTTTTTGCTATGTGGCGAAATGGATTTTGCCATGTGGCATTGTTTTTGCCATGTGGTAAAATGGATTTTGCCATGTGGCGTTGTTTTTGCCCTTTGGCTAAATTGATTTTGCCATGTGGCATTTTTTTTGCTATATGGCATTTTTTTGCCATGTGGCAAAAGGGATTTTGCCTTGTGCCATTTTTTTTTGCTAAGTGGTAAAATGGATTTTGCAATGTAGCATTTTTTTTGCCATACGGCAAAATGGATTTTGCCATGTGCCATTTTAAAAAATGTTTTATTTTTGCCGTGTGGCTAAATTGATTTTTACATGAGGCATCTTTTTTTGTGGCAAAATGGATTTTGGTTTTTCACATTTTTTAGGGGGTATGTGGCATTTTTGGGGGGTATTTGGCAGATTACAAGGCCATGCACGTCCATGCCAATGACGGCTATGCACGTCCAAATTTTCCATTCATATTAAATGGAAGAAAAACATGTGTGGCTGTGATTTTTGACCATACACTTTACATTACAGCGTATTGACATTCAACTGGCACCCAACTCAGGCTTTGCCATTGACAGTTATGTCACGAACAAAAATGCCACATAGCAAAATCCATTTTGCCACATGGAAAAAACCGCTTTTGGTTCAAGCCGTCTTCCCTTTCCAGGCAGCCAGTAAAAAGTAAATTGTGTTTGCCGCCCTCTGCTGGTTGGTTGAAAGTTGTGCATAACTACTTCCAATTGTTGTAATTGAATGAACAAAAGGTTCATACAGTACACTTTGTAGAACATACATGTGTGGTAGTTTTCACACTAATAAGATTATAATAAATTAGATCACATTGCTATGAGTGGATTCAACAATCTAGCAATAATGTCAAAAGAAGGGTTGTGACAATATATCGATATATACTTTGTAGCCCAAAAGGTGATCGGTGTGCTGCCACCTAGAATCGATATATCGTTTCAAAAAGGTGTCACTGTTTTAAGAAAAAAAAAAAAAAAAAAAAAAAGATCCAACAGGCTTCTACCAAAATCTTTCATGAGAATAGTGTCTACGTTAGCTCGCCGGCTATCACTGATGCCGCTAGACATTCAATTCATTTTGACTGGACTGGACGAATAGGGCCGTCAATGGTACTGAAACCAGCGCAGTCATGGCCAGTCCAGGAAGTGACCAAAAATCAAAAGAAAATGATGTTAAATGCCCCAAATGTCCCAAAATAAACCTGTAAATGTTCCAAAAGGAACATTCTTGAGTCACTTCCTTTTCAGTCACCCAAAATCAACAGGAAGTGACCCGTAAATGCCCTAAAAGGAAAAGGAAGCAACCAAAAATCAACAGAATATCATGCAAATTGCCCCCAAATAAACTTATTGGCTGTCACTGACGTCCAATCCGTTGTTTTTTTTTGGTTTTGTTTTTTTCAACACTGACACCTTTTTAAAATGATATATCAAATCTTGGCGGGAGCATATTGATAACCTTTTGGTCTACAAAATTTTGTGATATATCACTTTTTCTCTATTTTGCCACACCCCTAATTGTATTTTTCTTCCTTTTTTTTCCCCACGATGATTTCTAATCAATCATCTAACTTGACTTATTGCGGCAGGATGACAGTAAGCAAGCTCAGTTCTTGGCTCTGGCCGTGGTCTACTTCATCTCTGTTCTCATGGTCTCCAAGTACCGCGACATCCTGGAACCTCGGCGTCAGAGCGGCCGGACCGGCGCCAGGTCCGACCACGTCGCACGGCGTCATCGGGATGCCAACTTGCTCGGCGGAACGGGTGAGTCTTGAACTGTTTGTACTTGAGCTTTAATTTGGCTGCGCTTATTGGGTTGATGAAAAATAAATCAATAAAATAGACTTGAAAATCTTGCATTCTCTGAGAACAAAATAATTTACATCAGAGGGTTCAACCGTGCAGCCCGCCCATAAGCGGATTTTAAGGGGGGGGGGTCAGGGGGGGGCCAGGCCCCCCTGGTGGCTGAGGAGTGTCATTGCATATAATTGTCTTTCCTATACAGTATATATTTATATAAGTTGTAAAGCAATAAAACTGCACCAAAAATCACTGAAATGAACAAAAACATTTATATAATGGGTCAAAATTATTTTTCAAAAAGATCATGTGACTAGCAACTTAGAAGGTCATTTGCTTTGCATATAATTTCCCCCCCAAAAATGAGGGGAGGGGAGTTTTATTTTTCAAATGATTTTTTTCTTTGATTGAATCAATTTTTTGGGGGGGATTGAATGATTGAGACACAAATATCCTACCCATAATATGGCCCAAACACAAAAAGGAATTCTTCAATCAAAAGCAACTTTTTCAATGAAAAATTAAACGTTCAAATGCAAATTTTTCAATCTCAAATATTTTTTTGCATTCAAAAACTTTTTTATGATAGAAAGTTTTCTTTTTTTTGATTGAAGTGATTTTTCTTTTTGAAAATATTTTTTTGAAGCAACTAATTTTTTGACTGAATAATAAAGACAAAAATGTCCTAGCCAAAATGTGGCACAAATCAACATTACTGCAATCAAAAAAGTTGATTCAATCAAAAAAAAAAACCTGACTTCAATCAAAAAAAAAAAAAAGAAAAAATCAAAGAGAAATAGCTTTCACATGCATTTTTTTCTTTGAGTTGTTGGAGTTTCAAATTTATTTTTGCATTCAAACTTTTTTTTTTTTGATTGAAGCGACTTTTTTTGGGGTTGAAAATATATATTTTGATTGAAGCAACATTTTTTGATCGAATACTAAAGACTCAAATGTACCTCCATATGTCTCGCCCAGGGGATACAGTTTTTGACTGGGGTAACTACAGTGGCACGACACCGGCGGCCTTAACATATTCAATGGATGACGATCTTTGTGAAAAGTATGGCCTAAGCAGCCTGATTTTAAAATTCCTCTCAAGAATGATGGGAAACAAAAAATGCTCTTTGTCAACTTATTATTATAAATATTCTTGTAAGTTAATTTTATTGCTGACACTGCGTTTCGGGGTCATCAACATGTTGTGCCTCCCCCTGCCCCAAAAGTCAAACTCTACCTATGAGCCCGCCAACCAAAATGAGTTTGACATATAGTAATCGCTGCCAACCCTCCCGGTCCAAATGGATTGGACGTCTATTACCGTCAATGGCACCGCATAGTGATTGGTCGTCGGCTGGCCAGTTTAGTTGGAAGTAGAAACGTGTGCTCGGCCGGTTCTCTCCAGCTTCCGTCTGTCGGCGGCCATTTGCCAAGCAATCCGGCAGAGCAGAATGGGATCAAGGAGGTTGCCGGAAGACAGAAACCAGGGAATATGGCCGGTCGCCAGCGACTCGACATTGTGTAGAAGAGCAGTCCGCCGGCCGGCACGCTGCGACCGGCCCTGCTGACCTCATTAGGGGAGTCAGGGGATGAGATGGAAGGCTGCTTGCCGTTATGGCCTGTGGAACACACAGACAAACAAAAAGAAAACTCCCTGGAAAATGAAATGGTGCCACTACCATTAAGGATAAGAATGATCATCATGACAATGATTAGTCGGGGTGCGTATTGCCTCATGTCTGGTGATACGATTCGTATCACAATTAGGCATGACGTCATCACTTGAAATTAATATCTCAATTAGGGCTGTCAAATGATTAAAATTTTTAATCGAGTTAATCACAGCTAAAAAGTGAATTAATCGCAATTCAAACCATCTATAAAATATGCCATATTTTTTTGTAAATTATTGTTGGAATGGAAAGATAAGACAAGATATATACATTCAACATACGGTACATAAGTACTGTATTTGTTTATTATAACAATAAATCAACAGGATGGCATTTACATTAACATTCTGTCAAAGCGATCCATGGATAGAAAGACTTGTAGTTCTTAAAGGATAAATATTAGTACAAGTTATAGAAATTATATATTAAAACCCCTCTTAATGTTTTCGTTTGAATAAAATTTGTAAAATTTTCGATCAAAAAATAAACTAGTAGCTTGCCATTGTTGATGTCAATAATTACACAATGCTCATTGTGCTTAAACCCATAAACTCAGTCTCACCAAAGCGACAGCAGAGGGAGACAAAAAACAAGTAACAAGTGGACATGTCACTGTGCTGTCATTTTAATCTGTTTGAGCGGGACGTGCATTAATTGCGTCAAATATTTTAACGTGATTAATTAAAAACATTAATTACCGCCCGTAAACGCGATAATTTTGATGGCCCTAATCTTAATATCTTCAAAACAATAGCAGGTCAAACGATTTTTCTACAGCACAAAATGTAGCACAAGCAATTGACACCATTTTTCATCAAAATGGGGGGGGGGGGCTCAGATTGACCTATTAAATGAAGGAATCGGGCCTTCTAGCCAGACTGCCAGAATCGCGCCAGCCGAACCGCCGGATCTGCACTGGCGCAGTTCCAACGACTCGGGCCGGCGAGAACCGACAATCCGTCCAGAAGGCCAAACTCCGCACGTTCACCTTTGTACTGACTCCATTTTGAAAGCTAGAAGAAGGCTCACCGAGAAGAAATTATTCAGGTCGACAGCGATCAAACAGAAAGGCGAAACAGACACAGACTCAGGGGAGGAGGCAAGGTCGCCCTATCACACGTCAACAAAAGGTTCTCGAGAAAAATGACAACACTTTGTTAAACATTCAGTCTTTTGAATGCTCTCACTGGGCGGGCTAATGACAGGAAAAAGTGTGTCTTTGGGCGTTGTTTAAGATTATTGTCTGTTTGTGGATTGGACAGGAGATTTCGGGAATTGCTGTTGTCTGGGCAACAAGGGTTGTGGATTTTGCCACCACACTGTCAAAGGAGCTCTTGGAGTCTTGTCAGTCGTGTTATCAGTTGAATATTGGGCGTTCTCCGGTGTTCCTTGTTTTGGGACATGACGTCCCGCCATTTGTTCTGTCCGGGAGAACTGATCGTGAGAGTTGGTGGTGCGGACGTGGGCTTGTCAGCGTCAATCTTGCTCAGTCAGTTGCATGACACACACATTGCTATTAGTTGTTTGTGATTCGAAAGGCATTGTTTGTCTCTTATGTTCCATATTCTGCTCCTTTTCCTTAAACTCTGGTATAAGTGCTATTTATTTTATGTTGGGTTTGTTAGAGTAATACAAACAGTCAAACAGTATGTACGTGAAACTGTACTATTCCCTGATTGATTATATTTAGTGTGTTAGTTAGACAAACAGTTAAATGGTGCCTACGAGAAAAATCTCCTTCAAAAAGAATGGTAAATATCTAAAAAAACGATGGAACAAACAAAACTTTACAGCACAAACGTAGCACAAACGATTGACATTGTTTTATATAAATTTGCGACCAACTTCACGGAAGTTCCATTTTTTCAGTCAAAGCCAAATTAAGCCCAAATTTCAGTCTTATAAAAGGACTAATCCGAGCAACCACGAGAGGGTGATGTACACAAATCTCTACTCGGATTAGACTGTTGTTGTTACTATAGCAGAAGGAAGGTAATGCTGCTGCTCGCTTCCAACTGCTGGATGGGAGTAGAAGTGCAGCCATTGAATTGTTTATTTGCATCAAAAACATTCGTGTAAAGATTGAAGGAATCTGATCTTCCAGCCAGATTAACGGAATCACGCCATCCGAACCGTGACAACCCGGCCAAAAGGCCAAACTTCGCGTGTTCACCTTAGTCGTAACCCCTTGTTCTGACTCCATTTTGAAAGCTTGAAGCACAAGTTGACAATTTATTCAGGTCGACAGCAATCATACAGCACAGAGGGACCCAGGCAAGGAACCAAGGTGACCATATCGCAAGTCAACAAAAGGTTCCCGAGGAAAAAAATGACCATGCTCAGTTAAACATTTAGTCTTTTGAAGGAGGGCCGTCAGCAGGAAGAAGGGTGTGTTTGGGAGTTAGAATTATTTTCTGTTTGTGGATTGGACAGGAGGATCGGGAATTACTGTTGTCAGGGTAACGAGGGTTATGGATTTTGCCACCTTAGCGTCAAATGGGCTCATGGAATCTTGTCAGTCGTGTTATCAGTTGGATATCGGGCGTTCTCCGGTGTTCCTTGTGTTGAAGGATGGCGTTCCGCCATTGTTCTGGACTGTCCGGGAGAACTGATTGCGAGAGTTGGTGGTGCAGATGTGGGCTTGCCAGCGTCAATCTTGCTCAGTCATGACACACAGGTTGGGCTTCCGTGATAAGAAGGCGTCATGTATCTCTTATGTACTATATTCTACTTCTTTTCCTGAAATTATCCCTGATTGATTATATTGTGTGTTGGAAAAATGCAAACAGTTTGACGGTGCCAACGAGAAAAAGTACTATCTCCTTTATTCTCCTGTCGGGGATCGTTAAAAAATGACGGCGGTCTCGGAACTTGGCCTTACCAAGTTGTGAAACAATCAGCAATCCCCCTCCAGGTTCCTGTTAAAAGATTCTTTAAGACAATTAGATACCACTTTAAGGAGTTATTTGCGGGGTTAAAACCTTGGTGGTGTCTGGTCACAGTTCCCTCCTTTGCATCAAGGACAATAATCCTAAACAACACCCAAAATCACCCATCTTCCTGAGCTGCGAGAGCCTTCAAAAGACTGAATGTTTAACTAAGCCTGGTCATTTTTTCCTCAGGGACTTTTTGCTGACTTGTGATATGGTGACGTTGGTTCCTCGCCTGGGTCCCTCTGTGCTGTATGATTGCTGTTGACTCAGAATACATTGTCGACTTGTATTTCGAAGCCTTTTTCCAGCTTTCAAAATGGAGGCAGTCGAAGGGGTTAAGACTAAGCTGAATGCACGAGTTTGGCCTTTCGGCCGGGTTGTCGGGTCTCGCCGGCCAAGGTCATTGGATCCGTGCCACCGCGGGTCCGGCGGTTTGGCTAGCGTGATTCCAGCAATCTGGCTGAAAGTTCAGATTCCTTCAGGATTGATGGACGGATTTTGAATCAATACGAGAATTGTGTGATGTAATAATACGATGTATCTCAGAATCAATTTTATTTTAACACCCCTCATGATTAGTACCATATTTTTGCATCAGAATATAAGGCACACCCTTAAAGAGTGGCTTATTTTAAAACTGTTTTCATTTATAGTACTTACCACATTATAAGGCGCAGTAGTAGTAGTAGTAGTGGTAGTAGTGGTTGCGTTATGCATCCACTAGATGGAGCTACGCTACAGAGAATGTCATGCCATGATTAACCAATATTGATCCATATATAAAGTGCCTTTTTTATGGGGCGCAATGTCAGCTTTTGGGAAAATTAAAAGCTTATAGGAGCACCTTATAGTGCGGAAAATACGGTAATTGACAATGACCTCATAAACTACTACTGTCATTATTACAACTAAGACTGGGTCATTTTTTTTGTAGGGTGCCATTTCCATTTAACAGAATGGACACTAACAGATTATTATTGTCTTGTGCAGAAACAGCTCAAACATTCCCGGACTTTGCGAGCCTGGCTCCGCCTTCAGAGGAGCGATCCCTTCCTCGCAGCGAACCTAGCATCAGAACCGAGCAGGTCGTCAGCGTCGTCAACGGCTCTGACGTTGCCGGCCAGATCTTTTCCGAGGCTCCGCCCTCCTCTTCCTCCTCGGGCTTAAACGTCAAGGAGATTCTCAAGAGTCTGGTGGCTCCGCCTGTGGAGGGTGTGGAGGCGGGGCTTGAGCCGGTTTCCTACCCGGACCTGACAGCCAAGACCCAAACCGCACTACCCGTGCAGTTTCACTCTTTTGACAGGTAAAAAGTTGCCTCAAAAAAAGGAAGAAAGTATATCAGCCTTAAATATGTGTAACACCTTCCCTACTGCTGTTTCGGCCTTGTCAAATAACAACATGGCGAAGCGCATCAGGCTGTAATTAGAGTGGTGAATAATTGACCAGATTCTTGAATAACGTTGAACCATAGACTTCACAATATATTGACGTGGTACGGGGCCGATTCATTAGGGGCCTATTTTAAAAACTTCAAATTCAAATATTATCAAAACAAAAGCTGCTACCGACCTTAAACCAAAACAGGCACCCCCCTTGGGCATATATGAATCTCCATGAGAAGCGGCATCAAAAAATCCAAAGTCGTTCCGTTATAAAATCCCAATTATTTCTTATATAACAAAACTTAAAATGGCTGTAAAATTCTCAGATTTTACAGTAGATGCACAAAAATCATCAAACACAGAGATAATCACCTGTATTTTCAGGATCAGTAGCAATAACATACCATATACATTTTTGCCCAAAATAGCAACTTACATATTTTTGTATTTACCGCATGTTTTCAACAGCTAATAAATCAATTTTCACATCATAAACCTAATACTTAAGTAAAACATACAGAATCAATATGAACAATAGAGTATTAATACATTTTATATACAATCACAACTTATTACAGAATAGAATAGCCCTTTATTGTCATTACACAGTTGAAAAACAGCTTTTTACGTTGAAAATTCTTGTGAATAAATGCTTAAATCGCAGAATTTCTATAGATATGAACGTAAACCAGTCCAGATTCTTTGTTAAAAGCAAATACAGAGAACCAAAAGTGATATTTCCCATGTGGCAAAATGGATTTTTGCCATGTGACATATTTTTTTGCCATGTGGCAAAATGGATTTTGCTATGTGACATATTTTTTTGCCATGTGGCAAAATGGATTTTGCTATGTGACATATTCTTGTGCCATTTGGCAAAATAGATTTTGCCGTGTGGCATTTTTTGTTTCAATGTGCAAAATGTATTTTGATATGTGGCATTTTTTTGGTATGTGGCAAAATGATTTTTGGTTTGTGGCATTTTTTTGGGGTAGAAAATCACAGCCACGTGTTTTTATGCCATTTAATATGAAAATTTGGACGTGCATGGCCATCAATGGCATGGACATGCATGGCCTGCAAAACTGCCACATACAAAAAAAAAAAAATGCCACAAACCAAAATCCATTTTGCCACATAGCAAAATCCATTTTGCCGTATGGCAAAGAAAAAATGCAACATGGCAGAATCAATTTTGCCACATGGCAAAGGAAAAATGCCTCGTGGCAAAGGAAAAATGCCTCGTGGCAAAATCCATTTTGCTACCTGGCAAAGAAAAAATGCCACATGGCAAAGATAAAATGCAACATGGCAGAATCAATTTTGCCACATGGCAAAGGAAAAATGCCACATGAAAAAATCCATTTTGACACATGGCAAAAAAAATGCCACATGGCAAAATCACTTTGGCCACACGGCAAAGAAAAAATGCAACATGGCAGAATCAATTTTGCCATGTGGCAAAGGAAAAATGTCACATGGCAAAATCCATTTTACCACATGACAAAGAAAAAATGCCAAATGGCAAAATCAATTTTGCCACATGGCAAATACCAATTTATGTTCTCGCCGTCTCCCAGCAAAAAAATGGGCAGTTATCATTTATTTTACGTAAATATTTCAAAATATGACGCCAATGCAGTAGCGGCTAATTTGTCCCATTTGTCCAACATTTAAAAATGCATGCATGGTACGGAAAAATCTAACCTTGAATCCTCGAACAAATCGCTCCTGTGACAATCCTTCCTATTTGTATGCGGTACAGCTTTTGTACTTTTTCAACCTTAATCCGGCGTTAGATCGCTGCGTGCGTGTTTTTGAATAGCTTCTCTTGATGCTGGGTGTAGGCAGGCCCCCTACGCCAAGGCGTGGCACAGTGTCCGGGATAAGTGACCAGTCAAAATAATATGAAGTCTATGCTTGAAGGTAAATAGGTGTACAAGGTTGATACTTGAAGACATGTTTTCATACACTGTGGGTCTGTAGTAAGTTGCTATTAGCTTAGCGCCACAGAGCTAACCATATCAATTATTCTTTAGCACGTTGTGGCGAGGCCTGTGGGACTGACCGGCTCGCATTGTGTTAAAAGTCGAAACCATCCACGTCTCCTGGAAATATTCCAAAACCTAACACAAAGTAGAGTCCAGGAGTTCGAAGCGCCAAGCCGCAGCAAAGAAAGAAGGGGGTTACATAAACATCAAGTAAATGTGACACAAAGGAAACCTTTTACTCTGGGTTTTCCTCCTGGACGTGACGTAGTCGCAACAAAGAGTGTTTTATAAATGTATCCGTCCGCCGAGGTGCGCTTGATGAATAGGAGTCGCGGCTAGAAGGTTGCGGGGGTCTCCAGGGTGTTGATGACAGATTAAACAGAAGCGGCCCCCGCGCCCGCACGGCGTCCGGCCCGTCCACTTCATCGCTCACGCCGCTAATCTGACGTGGCAGCCCCAAATGAGTTTCTACAGCCAAGAGTATCATTTTTGAAACGCAAAGCGTCTCGGCGTAGGACCGGGTCCGGCGTCTCCCGCCGACCCCCTCGCCCCACTCGGCTGTGTCTAATTGTTTGCCACCTGTCAGCAAAATGAGCTG
The DNA here is from genome assembly GCF_030265065.1 of Corythoichthys intestinalis. Lineage (NCBI taxonomy): Eukaryota > Metazoa > Chordata > Actinopteri > Syngnathiformes > Syngnathidae > Corythoichthys > Corythoichthys intestinalis. Next base: position 1,061,956 of record NC_080400.1, read on the forward strand.
CCAGCTACGGACGGGCCTTTCAATAGCTTGTCGGAATGGACGCAGATTGGACGTGACAACATCAAAAAGGGCGGAGAATGACTTGAAGTCAGGAGCACCTGGTTTTCTTACATTTCAAATTGGGGGTGACTTTTGCAGGTCATTGCAGCATTGGAGGGCATTTGGGCTTGAAAGAAATAAACAACACTTGGTATGAATGACCTCAATGCTAAAGAAGAATATAGCAAAACACTCTTTATAGTTTGTCTACCTGTGCAATTTGTCTTTTTCCATCTGAGACTCATACGAAGCCCTGCTTCACTTTCAGGGTCCATTAAAGTTTGTTTTAACAAAAGACAAGCATAATACAGTGGTTAGCCAATGTGTGACGTGGGGAAATGACCTTCATTTCAAATGTATTGTGATATCCTGGTAGCCTTCCTTTTTTTCCCTCCTCAGACAAAACTTTTTGTCTCATTTGTTGCTCTGCCATCAATACAGAATTCGTGCGAAAGCATTCGCATCGACTTCCGTCTTTATAACGAATGGGGAAAGGGATTGACGTATGCCGTGAAGCAGTCAGCACATTTGTAGTTTTTTCTTATGTGGCAAGTTTCCTGCCACCCTCCTCAAAGTTAGTGTTGGTGTAAGCGACACAGACCCCCTCAAGATATAAAAGCGGTGTCATCCAATGAGTTGTCAGTCGACATACAGTGGTATGAAGCTTTTACAATTTCTCACATTTCTGCATAAAATCACCATTAAATGTGATCTGATCTTTGTCAAAATCACACAAATGGGAAAAACAGCATCTGCTTAAACTAAAACAACCCATTTATCAGTTTTCATATTATAATGAGCATAGTATGCAAACAATGACAGAAAGGGGAAAAATAAGTAAGTGAACCATCGCATTTAAAATTTTGTAGATCCCTCTGGCAGCCATAACTTCAACCAGATGCTTCCTGTAGCTGCAGATCAGTTTGGCACATCGATCAGGACTAATCTTGGCCCATTCTTCTCTACAAAACTACCCTAGTTCAGTCAGACTCCTGGGATGTCTGGCATGAATCGCTGTCTTTAGGTCATGCCACAGCATCTCAATGGGGTTCAAGTTTGGACTTTGACTTGGCCACTCCAGAACGTGGATTTTGTTCTTCTGAAACCATTCTCAAGTTGATTTTTTTCTGTGTTTTGGATCATTGTCTCGTACCAGCATCCATCCTCTTTTTAGCCTCAACTGTCTGACAGACGGCCTCGGGTTTTCCGGCAAAACGTTTGAATTCATTCTTCCGTTAATGATTGCAAGTTGTCCAGGCCCTGAGGAAGCAAAACAGCCCCAAATCCTGATGCGCTCCACCATGCTTCACGGTGGGGATGAGGTGTTGATGACAATTCAAACAATTCAACTATGGTTTCATCAGTCCGCAAAATATTTTGCCAAAACTTCTGTGGAGTGCCTTTTTGTGAACATTAATCGAGCAACAGTTTTTCTAGACAGCAGTGGCTTCCTTCGTGGAGTCCTCCCATAAACACAATTCTTAGCCATAGTTTTACATATAGTTGATTTGCGCACAGAGATATTGAACTGTGCTATTTCTGTAGGTCTTTCACAGACACTCTAGGGTTCTTTTTTTTTTTTTTTTTACCTCTCTGGGTATTCTGCGCTCAAATCTCTTGGCATACTCTTCGGTGGACAGCCACTCCTTGGAACGGAAGCAATAGTGCCAAACGCTCAATTTTTTAGACAACTTCTCTGACTGTCAATTGATGAACATCCAGAATTTAGAGATGGTCTTGTATCCTTTCCCAGCTTTATACAAAGATAGCAGGTCTTCAACAGCTCTTTTGACCAAGCCATGGTGCACATCAGACAATGTTTCTCATCAAGACAATTCTTGCCAGGTGTGTGTTTTATAGTGGGCAGGGCAGCTTTAAACCACTCATCAGTGATTGGGCACACACCTGACTTAAATTGTTTGGTCAAAATTGGTTTCAATTGCTCAAAGTCTCCTTAGGCAGGGGGTTCATTTATTAATTTTTTCCCCTTCCGTCATCGTTTGCATGCTATCCTCATTTTTTCATCGGTGTGATTTTGACAAAAATCAGATCACATTTGATGGTCATTTTATGCAGAAATGTGAGAAATTCCAAAAGGTTCAGATATATTTTCATACCACTGTAATTACAGCGTGACAAGGCTTCAAAGATGATATGCGTAAATGCCGCCGACACCTCAGGTGTTAAAGGGTTAAACTCAGGCTTATTGGCCCTTTTAGGTTTCAAATGTGTTTTTGTGTCATTGTGCCATCTAGCTGCGGGTATTTGCATTCATACCGTATTGGCCCGAATACAAGACGTTTTTTTTGCATTGAAATAAGACTGAAAAAGCGGGGGTCGTCTTAAATTCGCGGTCTAGACATTATACCCATTCACGACGCTAGATGGCGCCAGATATCATTGAAGCGAATGCTGAACTTGAGGAGTAATGTTCTGTCATGATAGATCTCAGCTACTCTCAAGTTTAACCAGTTTGCATTATTTTATTGCAATATTTTCCTTATTCAGATTTGTTTCAAGACTACAGTCACAGTTAGACCTCACTTTGATGGTTAATGCAGGTATTGCAATGTTGTTGTTTTAATCACAATCGATTGGTTTATTTACATTTCAAAAACCAGAAGCCATTCATTTACGAATGTGATTGCACTTTACATATTTAAATGTTCAGATATTAAGATTTGAATGAGGCAAAATAACATGCTTTTTCTCTCAAATATATTGTTATAATCATTTGTTTCAGATGCACTGTAATTATTTTCTGTATGGAAATTAATTTGGTGTTCAAAAAGTCTTTTTTTCAAACTTGAGCCTTAAAAAGAAGGGGTCGTCTTATAATCAGGGCCGTCTTATATTCGGGCCAATACGGTAATGCACAGGCAGTTTTACTTTCAATATTAAAACGCCAACTCACACTGTAGGTGAAACGGAACGCTGTCTTTGTAGCAGCCTAGTAGTAGTACGCAAACTATCCAGCATGTGTGTGTATTGCCATTGTGCACGCCTAGCAAAACGCGAGAGCATGACAAATTTAGACCGAAACTGCTATTTGTGGATGGTGAAAAACTAAAAACGATCCTCCGCACCCCCTGCCGTGGGTGACTTTCAGCGCCCCTGATTACAAATCACCAAAGTTCTACAGGTAACAATAATCCGGTGCGAATAATTCATCTCAAGTGACACCTCGTAGAAGCAAGCAATTTGTTTTTCTTCCTGAACTTGACTCTCATTTGTCCGTAAAGAGATGAAGCAAAATGCTAATTGTTTTAAATTGCCGCGTTCTACTTTATCTTCTTTTTGTATGACTAAATAAACCACAGTGAGATGCCATTAAATGCGCGGTTGACTATGTAAAGGAAGCGCTTGTACAGTTATGCCACGGGCCTCATTAATATTCACTCCCAGATTAATCCCCGCTTTATCCGGCGCAACTCAATTAAGACAATCCCATTAATAAAATATGCTCCAGATAAGCCATGCATGATTCATGAGCGAGGGGCTCATGAATTATTCACGTTCAGCGTTGGAGCGGCGTTCCTCCGGCGGTTCCCCTCATCTCTGGGAGATGTTCTGATACCTGTCAATGAGGTTTCACGCGGAAGAGCAGAACAAAGGTCCGCTAGATAAATGATGCTTGTCATCAGTTAGCTTCAGAGCCTGGAAAAAAATCTCTGGAGATGAGAATACGTAGCTTTCAAGCTGCTTTTTTTCCCGCAGTTTTGATCTGCCGAGCGCAGTAGAAGAAAAACAAAATTAGTGCAATTTTGGGTTTTGTCGTCAGGCGCTTGTCAGGCACTGCTCTGAATGCATTTCAGCGATACAAGATGGCCATGAATAATTCAAAACGGAGGCAGAAGTGAACTCTCGCATTCGCAAATTGGTGAAATGATCATTAAACTTTAGAACCGGAAGGGCTGGTGGTTTATGATCATGTTTCGGCGCCAGTGACGGCGATAGACGTCCAATTCATTTGAAGGGGAAGTTTTACAGCAAAACTAACACCCAGATTTAAAAAAAAAATACAATAGAATCTTCCATAATCAAAACCTGTTTTGAAACCGTAAGTGTTTTAATCAGTCTGGTGGGTCGTCAGGAAAAAAAAAATCATTAAAAAAAAAAAAAAAACGGTTTTGGGCAAATGAAATGAAAATGGCCAATTTGGCAGCACAGCCGAGAACGAAAAAGTGGTATTGGCCATGTGGCAAAATGGTTTTTGCCATGTGGCATTTTTTTTTGCCATCCATGTGGCAAAAGGGTTTTTGCTATGTGACCATTTTTGGCCATGTGGCATTTTTTTGCCATGTTGCAAAATGGTTTTTTCCATGTGACATTTTTTTGCCACGTGGCATTTTTTTTTCCATGTGACATTTTTTTGCCATGTGGGATTTTTTTTTGCCATGTGGGATTTATTTTTGCCATGTGGCATTTTTTTGCCATGTGACATTTTTTTGCCATGTGGCATTTTTTTACCATGTGTCATTTTTAGCTGTGTGTCATTTTTTGCCATGTGGGATTTTTTTTTTTTGCCATGTGGTATTTTTTTGCCATGTGACGAAATGGTTTTTGCCATGTGACAATTTTTTGCCATGTGGCAAAATGGATTTTGCCACGTGGCATTTTGTTGCCATGTGGCAAAACAGATTTTGCAATGTGACATTTTTTTGCTACATTACAAAATTTTGCCACATACCAAATACCACTTTTGGTTCTCGCTGTCTCTCCAATTTGGAGGCCTTTACAAGCTCGAAACTCACCAAAATTTGCAAATACATTTGGCTTGGTGTAAATTTAGATAATTTTGTGACCTTGCGAAAAACTTTAACAAAATGGCTCAACAGCACCCCCTTGAATTTTTTCAAAAAGGTCTCTCCTGTTAAGTTTTTTGAACATAGAGCGATGAAAATTGGAGAGTCGATGCCTCGTGCAAAACTGCACCAAAAAGTCTTTTGGACCCTTATCCCAAACACAACTGGAAATCGTGTATTTTGGAGTAAATGTGAAATTTTAGTCCATTTACAGCAGTGGTGTCCAAACTATTCCACATAGGGCCGCAGTGGGTGCTGGATTTTATTCCTACAGAACAAGATGACATGTTTTCACCAACCTGGTGTCTCACAAGTGTAATCAGTCCACTGCAGTCAGGTGCTGTTTGTTTTTGCACAAACTTCATAGGTTAAACTGTCTGTGCTCGATTGGTAGGAACAAAAACCAGGACCCACAGTGGCCCTCAAGGACAGATTTGAACACCCATGATTACCAGGATGCATATTTGAGACATTGGCGCCTAGGGAGTTAGTTGGATCCTCCTTCTCCTTGGTGAGACTTCTTGAGACAAATGAGATCTGAAGTTATCAAACTGGTGTTTTCATTCACTGGCCTGACCTGCGCAGGGTGCCAAAGTCGGCCTTTTTTTTTTTTTTTGTCCCCCAAACACGCCAAAGTCAGTAAATGACTAATAACTCCCCGATCCAAGGTTCAGTGTTTCTCATGTCTTGACATGTATTAGAGGTATCCCAGCCTGAACACAACTAAACCTTGAGCTTTATATGGCCACCAGAGTCACCATCAGAGTCGAAGGTGAGACCAAGGTCAGTTGCTGTTTGAGCGTGCTAGACGTTTGTCTCCATTTTGTCATGGAAGTGGCCAATGATATTGTTAGAACCATTGACTGCCACGCCATAAACTTGTGCCCATTTGAGTATGGCATTATGATCTTCTTTAATAATGAAAATGATCATGTTTTGGTGCCATTGACGGTCCAGTCCGTTTAAACATCAATAGACTTTTTTAGATGCGATTTGTTGGGCGGCAGGTCACTGACACACTGCTGTCCGTGACGCTGAAACATGACTCATCATGTTGGGTCACATATCTGGATCCCCAGTAACATACAACATGAAACAAAACCATTCCTGTACTGTCTCACTCTGAGAATTTCCAGAGACGTTCCTCAGACACAAGCGGGGATTTAGCTCGGACCCGAACGGGTCTTAACTGCGGGCCAGCTGTCATCAAACATCCTCAAAAACCCTAAGAGCGAACCCAGACTCGCTGAGTTGCTCTCTTTGATGCTTGTCTATTCAGACAGGCCTTTGATAGAGGTCATAACTTGTCTTATTGTTGTGTTTGGGCTCATAGGAGTGTGGTGGTCCCGGTAAAGAAGGCCCCCATTGGAGCACTCGCCATCACAGCGGGAGGGGGCAGCCCTTCTTCCGGACTGGGGACCCCCAACATATTTGCCGCCACCCCCAAAAGCACAATCAACACCATGGGTAAGTCATCTCTGGGTCATGTCACGGGTCCGTTTAACCAGTTTGATGTTTGGCAATCCTGTAATGTCGTCGGATTAATGACCCAAAATGTCAAATTGATTTAGATCCTGATTCATGTTTACATTAGGGTTAGAATTCACATGTCGTAACGCAATCAGACTGAGTAGAGCATCCAAACATTTGACTCAAGTAAGAGAAGTGTTCCTTCAAAATAATATTTCTCAAGTAAACGTTTATAGAAAAGAATTCGGTGAACAGAATACTCATATTTATGAGGAACTGCTTACAATGTCAGATTTTCTTTTTAAACAATTGTAAAATTTTTAATTGTTATTTTTTTTTATTTGTAATGAACAAATAAAACTCTTACAAAATAAATAGTGGTCAAGAAGAAGTATTTAAGCCACTGTTGTGTTTGGTAGAACAATATGTGTATATGCTGCCATAGCAGTTTCATGGCGCATTAAGCCCCCAAACTATTTTTAATTTGTCTGTTTTACCCTGGAGACCCCCGTTTACAGACACCGTGCAACCGCTTTTATTTCAACCAACCATAAAAAGAAGGTAAGTAATTATTTATTATTCGAAATGTCTCATTCTTAACTTGGAATCATTGATTGATGTCAAATATTTGGTTTTTAAAAAAAATGACTTCATAGAATTATTCACTCTCATATTTTACACTTTTAAACAAATTACGTCACAATGAAACAAATCGCTTAATTATATCTTGTTACTGTCGTATTTTCCGCCAATATTTTAGATGATAATTGATCCAAACAAAGAGAAATTGTGGTGGTGGTGGTGGTGGGGGGGCGTTTAAAAGGATAAATATTTGAAAAAGAAAATCTTAACCACTCCTTGATGTCTGCGATTTCTTCATTGCAACCCTTGTGATATTACCGCATTTCACCCATAAAATACCCCAAAAGTCTGGCTGTGGCCATTCACAGCCCTGGTGCTTCCCTGGCACCATACCATACCATACGCTGCCCTGCCTTTCCCATAACCCTAACCACAACCATACCCAGCTTGCTCTGATCCCAAGGCGTTCCCAGGCCAGCCGATAGACAGCCTCTCCAGTGTGTCCGGGGTCGTCCCCGGGGCCTCCCGCCTGTGGGACATGCCCGAAACACCTCTCCGGGTAGGCATCCAGGAAGCATATGAACGAAATGCCCGAGCCACCTCAGCTGGCTCATCTCAACGCGGAGGTGTAGCGGCTCAACTCCGGAGTCCCACAGGCCAAAAACGCCCTTCTTCAGCTTGACGGCATCCCTTACCGCTGGTATCCACCAGCGGGTTTTGGGATTGCTGCCATGACAGGCACCAACTTCCTTATGGCTACAGCTCTGATCTGCGTCCTCAACAATGGAGGTGCGGAACACGGCCCACTTGGACTAAATGTTCCCCTACTCCGCCGGGACAAGGGCGAAGTTCTGCCGGAGGTGGGTGTTAAAGCTCTTTCTGACAGGGGATTCTGCCAGACGTTCCCAGTAGACCCTCACAATACGTTTGGGCCTGCCAGGTCTGGCCAGCATCTTCCCCCGCCATCGGAGCCAACACACCACCGGGTGGTGATCAGTTGATAGCTCTGCCCTTCTCTTCACCCGAGTGTCCAAAACATTTGGCCGCAAGTCAGATGACACGATTACAAAGTCGATCATCGAACTGTGGCCTAGGGTGTCCTGGTGCCAATTGCACATATGGACACCCCTCTGTTTGAACATGGCGTTTGTTATGGACGACCGTAAAAGGAGTCCAATAACATAACACCACTCGGGTTCTGATCGGGGGGGGAGGCGTTCCTCCCAATCACGCCCCTCCAGGTCTCACTGTCATTGCCCACGTGAGCGTTGAAGTCCCCAAGGAAAACGAGTCCCCAGAGGGGGCGCTCACCAGAACACCCTCCAAGGACTCCAAAAATGGTGGGTACTCTGAACTGCTGTTCGGTTCATAAACGCAAACAACAGTCAGAACCTGTCCCCCCCACCCGAAGGCGAAAGGAGGCTACCCTCTCGTCTACCACAGGCGCCAAACCGGGGGGCAATAAGGATGCCCACACCTGCTCGGCGCCTCTCACCGTGGGCAACTCCACTCTCTTCCGAGTGGAAGAGAGTCCAACCGCTCTCGAGAGGATTGTTACCAGAACCCAAGCTGTGTGTGGAGGAGAGTCCGACTGTACTGTATGTAGTCAGAACTTCTCTGCCTCACACACCAGCTCGGGCTCCTTCCCTGCCATAGAGGGGACATTCCATGTCGCAAGAATTAGCTTCTGCAGCTGGGGGTCGGACCGCCAAGGCTCCCGCTTTTGGCTGCCGCCCAACTCCCTACGCACCCGCCCCCTTTGGCCCATCCCACAGGTGGTGAGGCCACGGAAAGGGGAACCCACTTGCCTTTTTGGGCTGGGCCCGGCCGTGCCCCATGGGGACAGGCCCGGCCACCAGACGCGTGCCTTTGAGCCCCACCTCCAGGACTGGCTCCAGAGGGGTCCTTGGTAACCCGTGTCCAGACAAGGGAAACTTGAGACCATTTGTTTCACCCGTCATAAAGGGTCATTTTGAGCCATGCTGAAAGCCCGAGACAACATAGCTCCTAGAATCATTGGGACACCCAAACCCCGCCACCACGATAAGGTGATGAATAATTATGTGCCCCCTTGTATTAGTTGAATGTGGTACTTGCATGCACTATTCCATGTGTACTTTTGGGGCATGGATGTTTGTCTTCCCAATTATACACGTACACTGTACTACTGATTCTGGTGTTATAGGAATACTGACGGCCTTGGTCTCACAACCAGGTTGACTTATATTCATGGTTTTGATGGTGATTTTTTACGGGTTCTTGCAGTACCCTTTATACTTACCTTTACTCCTGTTTTCCATGTTCGTGCCCATCGTGCCTTTCCTTTTGGAACAGTTGGTTCTTTGCTTCCGGTCCATTTCTGGATAATAAATCTGGGATCCACTATTGCTGCTGGCCTGATGGGTACTGACAAATGGTTTTGCGATAAGTCTAACTGGTCTGCAGTCGGATCTTGAGTCCCGGAAAGAGGGAGTTTCCACGACGAGCGCCGGCCCGTGCATTCAATTCCTGGGTTCCTGTTACCTGTGGAGGCGTAAGTTGAAACGGGGGAATCCAGGATACTCTCTTACCCCTAACCCAGACAACATAGCTCCGAGAATCATTGGGACACGCAAACCCCTCCACCACGATATTCACGCTTCTCTCGCTGGCAATTCTGGCGGTCAAGAAACCGCTTGCCTCTTAACTCACGCACTCTTCACCTTGCACTGTAATTATCCTCCATTTTTCCAAAACTTCCCAGCATCAAATGCCCGTCAAACGTGATTATTCTATGTCCAACCCAGTGATTATTCTCCTCTCTAGCGTTCCTTCTGCTTGTAATTCTTACTACCACTAGATGGCACAGTTGCCTTTCTCATGGCCGTCTTGCAGTCAGTCTCACAATACAAACCTTTGTCTCCCTTTCAGAATTCCCCCTTTTGCAACCCACTGAGACACTTTCCTTTAAATATAGCTGCCGAGTTGTCTTCAATCCTCCATATTTTCACAAGTACAGTATAATTCCAAGTCTTGTCACTGCGCTTAGTTTTCACACCAATAATTGACTTAAGCATCTCCGTTTTGACCACACGACACGACCGTAGGCACGAAAAACAAAATCCCCTTTCCTTACTTAGGCTCGGTAGGAATGAGGCCAATGCATCCACAAGCCGGAGGCGTTCACGCGGGCCCCGTGCGATCACATTGTTTGGGGGTTTCCCCGCACCAGACAAGGACAACAGACTGTATTGTGAATGATAAACATCTGACGACGGTTCAGGTTATCATCGAATCTTGTCAGGCCCATCGGTTGAAAGCTCAGGTGTCGGATGCAGAAGTCACGATGGCTGCTGATCTATAGTTATACGACCTGAATTAATTTGATTATATTTTAGGTTAGTTGTTTGTGCTGCTACCGTTTTATAGAAAATGAGATATTACTATTGAGTAATGACGTCACTTGCAGCCTTTCCGTTTCCAACTCCCGCAGCTGATGGAGCGTACCAACTCTCAATAACAGAGGTTTGTCCCAACAACTAACGCAAATGTAGCACAAATGAATGGCACCCCTTCGGGTCCATTTTGCAGTAAATAGGGGGCTTAAGATAGTAATTTTGAGTGAAGATGTGACTCGCAGGCCCCCGTTTACTGCAAAATTGACCCCACGAGTTGTCATTTGTTTGTGCTACGTTTGCGCTAGTTGTTTGGACACCCCTCTGTTATTAAGAGAGTTGGTACTCGGCATGTGCCAGTATGAGATTCTGACAGTATGATAACCTTCAGCCAAAATATCAGTTTCGCGGTATTGTATTTATTGCGATTGCCCATTCGTTTATGCTACGTTTTTACTGAAAATTTTTCGTTTGCGCTGCTATCGTTTTATAGATAATGAGATATTAATTTCGAGTGATGACATCAACTGCAGTGACTCCGTCGCGGCTGACGAAGCGTACCAACTCTCTCCATAACAACGGGGTGTCCCAACTACTAGCACAAACCATCAGCACCATTTTTAGCCATTTTTTAATCGAAATGACCTCAGATTGACCTATAAAATAATTGTTAATATCTCATAAACGATAGCACAAACGAAATTTTTTTTCAGCACAAACGGATAACATAATTTTCTAAAAAAAAAAAAAAAAAAATTGGGTCTGATAAGGGGCCAACTTCACAGAGGTAGTCACCGCTTACGACTTTTTTTTTTTTTTTTTAAAACAATGGTATTTTTTTTTCTCATTACAAAGTTTTCTATATGAACTGTGTGACGGAGTAGCCCCGTCAGATCCCGGGGGAAACTTGGCGCCCGCAATTGTTATAACACAAACTATTATAATTATACTGTATCATAACCGTTTACATAACCGCATTAAGCCAAAGAAATACAAAAGCAACAACAAATTCCAACGAGACAAAAAAAAAAAAAAAACTCAACAGAACTGAAGCATCATTTTTCCAAAGGCATGAGTGCCCTCTAGTGGAGAAAATTGTTCCTAGTTTGAATACAGCTAGGCCCCGGGATACAAATGAGTTCCGTTCCTACGCTGGCGACGCAACCCGAATTTGTTAAGTCAGAATGAACCCTTTAAGTACTCCTAAATACCCAACTATCCAAAAACATGTTTTTACTTCATATTAATATAATGAATTAGAAAATAAGGTATTACTTTCTTCTGGTAACTCATCCCATATACCATAATTCTTCTTACAACTGACATTTATTCATTTGTCACTATCAAACTACTGTATATACACACTATTAGAACATGAAATACAATCCTGACAAATAGCGTACAATAATGCCATAAAGTAAATCAATAGAAACATATTTGCTTACAAAAACATATCTCAATGGCTGCACAATAATACCTGGCGAAATAAGGTCCAAACCTTGGGCAATTCAACAAGGAAAACAGTAGCTATTTGTGGCACCGATCCAGCGGTGAAAACGAACGCTTTTCAATAAGCTAGTGGGCTAATAGCAAGCTAACGGGGCGGGGTGGGGCGTATTGTTGGTGGGCGAGATGGTTACACGACTAGAGAAAAAACAGCGGACGAGACACACGTCGTAAAGTCTAAATCACGTAAATCATGTACGTTGTAAACCAGGTACTACCTGTAGTTGTATACTGTAGTGAATAGTTCCATCGTAGTTCCAATTATGAAATTAAAAGGATCATATCTCCATTTTCCCATGGTCAATCGGTGCCAGATAAAAACTGGGAGAGTGGTTAAAATCCGGGCTTTCCAGTCATTTTGAGGGCAGCACTCTATGTCAAATACTTCATTTTTTAACGGTACTTTAAAGATGCCATGTGATTAGTACTACACAGACCGCGGTGATAATAGAATGGCAACCTTAGTCTGAATAGTATAATGGAGTCATGTGACTATTGTTGCCACATCTCATTGGTGAAATTGGTAACGCTACAGTTGGCGTCGCTGGCCCAAAAAATTCAAAGTAAAATCTAATATCTAGAATGAAGAGGAAAAATGTAACGAGTGATGTAACGTTTCTTCACAAATCTACTCAAGTAAAAGTAAAAAAATATGGCATAGTAAAACTACTCTTAGAAGTACGATTATGTCAAAAAGTTACTCAAGTAAATGTAACAGAGTAAATGGAACGCGTTATTACTAGGGGGCTTCCAATCATGTTTTTTTTTTTGCTCCCGATCCGATCGTTTTAGTTTGAGTATCTGCCGATCCCGATATTTTCCGATCTGATTGCTTTTTTTTTTGCTCCCGATTCAATTCCAATCATTCCTGATCATTTTTCCCGATCATATGCATTTTGGCAATGCATTACGAAAAAAATGAATAAAACTCTGACGACTATATACATTCAACATACAGTACATAATTACTGTATTTGTTTATTATGACAATAAATCCTCAAGATGGCATTTACATTATTAACATTCTTTCTGTGAGAGGGATCCACGGATAGAAAGACTCTTGACTTTGTATATTGTGACTAAATATTGCCATCTAGTGTATTTGTTGAGCTTTCAGTAAATGATACTGTAGTCATGCCCAAATGCATGATGGGAAGTGGAACCATGACTGTGCGTAGTGCTACCAATTGATATATCTACTCTGCGTTGGCAAATAACATAAGGTGTTAAGATAAAGATCAATTGCTACCTTGCTTCCCATGATATTTCTAATCATAGGGAGAGGGATTGTAAGGTTTTAGCCAATTTAAAAAAAGCTCCAAAGGCTGCCAAAATTCACTCTACTCATTTTACGCTGCCTTTTATCTCTCTATATAGGTAAAACGGCAGGTTTACCTATACATTACAGATTGAGTGCGACAATGCGTGAGTGGGTCGTGCAGTGCATGCATTAATTGCGTTAAATATTTTGACGTGATACATTTTTTAAAAAATTAATTACCGCCGTTATAAGGATAAATTTGATAACCCTACCTTAAGCCTAAAGACTCTGGAAGAGTGAAACATACAATGTCTGTAACGTTAAACACAATTAGAAAACGATTTAATTAAAAAAAAGATAAATATATTAAAAAAAAGGCATGGCCGATATTTCTTTGCCGATTCTGATACTTTGAAAATGACGTGATCGGACCCGATCGATCATCGGGACATCTCTCGTTATTACCCATCTCTACTCCCATTGTACTCAAATGGAATTGACTGTTTTTTTTGGACTATAAGGTAGTGCTTAAGTCAAATTTTACTCCAAAGAAGCACACTCATAAGTCAAGTTTTGGTCTTTCAGGAGCCGTCGATGCCGCTGCGTCCTCCGGTTTGGTCAACGGCGCCACCAGCAAGAATCTTCCCGCCGTGCAGACGCTGGCGCCCATGCCCGAAGACACGGTCGAAAACATGAGGTAGAAGATCATTTCATTCTGCCTTAAAATGTCCTCCAATTTTGAATGGATATAAATGTAGCGTAATCCTTGAGCGCCACAGTGAAGTGTGTTTGTGACCTTGACTCATCTCCCCTCGGCTCTAATAGTTTGTGACAGTCGCGCCCGAGAGCCCCGGCTCGGCTGTTTCTGCACTCGTGTGTATTCCTCTAGACAAATGGGGGATCTGTTGCCATGGCAGCCGTGACTGCGCTAGCCTTGTGTAACCCTGGACTACATGATGGCTCAGTTTCATACACACACCAAAAAAACACGGTCTTCTACCGTATTTTAGTTTGACTTTAACCCATTGTAGGACACTCATTTAATTCACCGGCTTCCATTGAGCGTGTTAGACGTCCAACATCTAGTGCAGGGGTGTCAAATGCAAGGCCCGCGGGCCGGAAGCGGCCCGCCAGGGCGTCCAATCCGGCCTGTTGGGTTGTTCTGCCTGACAGACATGTTGTAGCTCATTCACACTGTACATACAAAATCATATACTTTTATTTTGACATTGGCGCCATAAAACCATTACAATTAGCATGTAAGTCAGTCAAATTGGATATCTGGGCCCGTCAGTTTAAAAAAAAAAAAAAAATGGGGTGGGGGCAATGTTCCCTCTAATTTTTATTTGTCTGAGCAGAAACACAAGCTCTGTGAACACACTGAGGACCACTGTGAGCAACATCAAATGTGTACGCTGTGGCCACATACCTGTATCACGCCTGTTCAAAACCTTGGATCACAGCAAATTACATGGCTTATTAAAGAGTGAAATTACAGCAGCAATTTGCATTAGTTTACTTTTAATAAAATTGATTTGGTCCACTTAAAATGAAATAGTCAGTCTCATTGTTTATGAGATGTGTACTATGTTATATGTGAGAGTCCTGCAATAACCATTGGAAGAGTCCTGCTTTGGCCTGGAAAAGGTCCAATTGTGGCATAGGTGAGTTACCGTAATTTCCCGAATATAACGCACACTTTTTTTTTACCCAAAATCAACTTGTGAAATCATGGTGCGCATTATAAACGGGTACATGGATGGAGACAGAAATAAATATATATATAAATATATATATATATATATATATATATATATATATATATATATAAACCGTTTTGTTTTTTTTTTGTTTTTTTTTATTGACACGGCCACGTTGTGTTGAAGAAACGTATGCGGCGATCCGTTGCCGACCATTACAGTACGTGACGTCACCATTTTGTTTCGGTAATACTTCACTCTGATCGGCCGAATGATTTCGTCTGTTAAATTCTGCTTTTTTCACTCTTCATAAAGCACAGAATTTAGTTTCTTGAACTCGTTTGAGTCAACGTTTATTGCAGCTCCGCAACACGGACCATAACAAACGTAACAACACAGATTTCCTGTGTGTGTCCGTCAACTATATCTGTACCTCGGGAAACTCAGCGATGAGCTCCCTCGGATTTCCGACTTACGTTCTCACTTTCATTTTACCGTATCAGTCCATGGAAGAAACATTGATTCATCATGATGAAACGAGCAAGTTATACAGCAGCCTTTACAAAGAAAAGTCACATCCGTTTTGTTTTCTCCTACATTCTGTTAAGTTGGAGAAGTTGTCAAATCATATTATTACCGTAAATATTGTCAATTTATGGTAATGTTTTGAACTACCAATATGCTATGCTTGTGCTGTTTCACCGTTCAGTAAAATGACATTTCTGTATCTGTTTTCTTGTATTCTTCTATTTATTGGTGCTAAAATTAGGGTGCGCGTTATAAACGGCTACAATAATTTCCCCTAGATTTTACAAGTAAATTTGGGGTACGCATTATACACGGGTGCGCCTTATATTTCGGAAATTACGGTAATAAATAAGACATAAGGAGCAACCACTGTGGAAGTATGTAAAACTCAATTAAAACTGTTATCATTGTTATGGGAGTGTCGCATTGCCACCAGTAAGAGCGTCGCGTTGGCGTATGGAATTCACCAATGGGAGCGTTGTGTTGCCGTATCGAACGCACCAATAGGGGTGTCGTGCTGCGGCCCCGACAATGGTCCTAGTGACACTAAAATACGTTTCTGTTGAATTTTATTTTGTGCGCTGCATCAATTTTCTTGTGCGCCAAGTTTGTGCAAGAAGTGTGGCATTGCGCACGCGCGCAGCTTAGAGGAAACATTGGTAGGGTACTTCTTTTTTTCTCAGTATCTTTCAGATTTGCAATTTTTTTCCCCCTTACAATTTTGTTTTCCCCCATTCCCCCATTCATTTTCCCCCGTTGTTTTTTTTCATGTTTTCCAGTTTTTAAATTTAAAAAAAAAAATTTTTTTGTTGTTGCTGTTGCGTTTTTCCCAATATTTTTGGTAATGTATCTTTTAAATTTTTTTCTTTTTTTTTAGGGCATGTCTGAATCACTTCCTTTAGATTTTGGATCTTTTTCTTTCAGGGCCCTTGTTGACATTAGGTCATTTTTTTCTCTTTGGAAACAAATCTTTAATTGAGAAAAAATGTTTTATTAAATTTAGGTTGAACTGTACATTTTGACAAAAAAGATATAGCATATACTAGCATATACATAGCATATACTATCCAACTTTTTGTTTGCCTGAATACCTGGATTTTTAGATGTTTAAATGATGTAAATTTGATATAAAATGTGGGAAAAGACCGTGGCAGAGCTGATGAGGGGCCAGGGAGCGGCTGCACCTTGGCCAAGGCCTCAAGGGGGCCCTGTTTATGGGCGTAAAGGGAATGTGGTTAGGTGAGGAGAGGTGGGTAATATATATATTTTTTTCATAATTTTAAAATAATAATTTTTTTTTTTTTTATAAACGGAAAGGTAAGATGATGCATGGAGGTGTAATATAGTGTTATAATATCTCTGTAACTCCCCACCCCCGGTCATCTGAAGCAGCCCACAACAAACTTTCCATTAGCTTCCTTCCTCTCCCCACATACACTCATATCTCATCGCTCCTGGGCTCTGTTCAGATTTGTTCTGCCACTGGAATATCACATTTTAACATTTTAAAAATTTAGTCCTTTTCTTGCGGGGGGGCGCTTAGTCAAACTTTTGCCGAGGGCATGTTGGACTTTGACCTTTTAGCCAGATTGCCGGAATCACGCCAGCCAAACCGCCGGAAACGCGCTAAGTGCAGTTCCAATGACCCGGGTCGGCGCAAACCCAACAACCCGGCCAAAAGGCCAAACTCTGCGGGTTCACCTTAGTTTTATTTCCCTCGTAGTGACTCCGGTTTATAAGTTGGGAAAAGGCTTCGAAACATAAGTTGACAATTTATTCCAAGTCTGCAGCAATCAGACACCATTGCAAAAACAGTAAACAGACCCAGACGGAGAGGAAGGCTGGATCTAGGGTCAATGAAAGATTCCCGAGCAAAGACGGCACAAAAGAATTTTGTCTTTTGAAAGCTTTCGTGGGTGTGTTTGGCTGTTGTTTAGGGTTATTGTCTGTTAATTTGCCAGCCTCAGCGTCACGTGAGTGCTGAGTATCAACTTCTCAGTCGCGGGTTCCTCTGTTATCATATGTTCCTTGTGGGAGGAGAGGATGTCCTTTCATTGTTCTGGACTGTCCAGACGTGGGCTAGTAGATGTTTTGGCCATCACGTGTTTGTTTCGCTCAGGTCAGCTGCATGATGCACGCGTAGGGCTTCCGTAGTCAGCAGGCATCCTGTAGTTGTTATCGCCTTTATCTGCCCGTTGTCTTGGCGCTGCAAATTCCAGTCACTCTAAGTCCAGCTAGTCATTCTACTTGTTTTCTTAAACTAGGATTTAAATGCTAATTATTTGATATTGGGGGTGTTAGAGTAATACAAAGAGTCAAAAATTTAATATTGGAAAGTCAGTCCTAGCTGTCATCATTAATAATACGAGCTTTTCTATGCGATTTACGCGTAAATGTTGGATTCTACAGCATTACGTCCAAGCTGGAGCGAGCACTGGAGAAGGTGGCCCCCTTGCTTCGGGAGATCTTCGTGGACTTTGCACCCTTCCTGTCACGCACCCTGCTGGGCAGTCACGGACAGGAGCTGCTCATCGAAGGTACCTCCTTTTCTCTTTCGCATGAAAGAAAATCAAAATGATCTTGAGTCAGCGAAGGCTAAAAATAGTCAGGCACAAAAGCCACTTGACCCACTTCTTTTCAGCTCCTTTGTGTATGTTTAGTTCAAAGAATACAAAAAAATGTATATATGACCCCGCTGTCAACATGATTCTGATGAAAGTAATTCAATTTTTTACCGTGTTTATTTTCCAGAAAGTAGATTTTTAAAATCGGATTTAGACACAATAACATTTGTCGGCCCACTTGTGAGCGATCGTCTTTCCGTGCCATTGACAATGACAGACGTCCAACTCATTTTGATCGGAAGGGCTGGCTGGCAGCCAGTGATTGTTGATTGACGTTATGATTTACTGTAGTAAAACCACGCTGTGACGCTCCCTCCCCTCCCAGGAGGGAGGTATTTCCTCTTCTATTTGTCCGATCAATTAGTGCACCTTTTGTCCACGTGACGCTACACGGAAAGTTCGCTTGGCGCAGTGTGAGTACTGAAATTTAACAACAACTTATTTGCAAGTGTTGCTGCAAGGATGCTGTCCAACCGGACACTGCTCCTCTTGGGCTTGGTTCACACCGCGGGTCTTAATGCATAATTGCGATTTTTTTCCTTTTATATCTGATCTGGGTTTTTTTGCATGCCCGTTCAGACTACCTATGTCCATTGTATCCGTTCAAGTATTACACATGTACACTAAAGGCCAAATTATACCGGCTGCATCCACGGTACGGATCTGCCAAGATATATCTACGGAGTCAATCAGTTTCCTTTTTTTATTTATTTTTTTAAACATGTCCTGTTCATCTATTTGACGCGGAGAATGGAAGTCTAAGTGCCCTGTTGGTCTCAACAGTTTTAAAGTTTCACAATGACAGTATACTCCCATTGTGATCGTTCAACATACCTCGTTTATTATGACAAAGCAACGAACAGGAAGGGGTTATGGGAGAACAGAAGAAAAAAAACACAGGAGAAAGAAAAGAAACACAAGCTACAACAAGAAATACATTGAATGTCTACAGCAGAGGTCACAGAACCGCGGACTTCGGTCCGGTTCCGGACCCCCAGGCCGTCTGGACCGGATCTCAAGCTGTCCGGACTAATACACGTTGCAACAACAAAAATCTTTTTTTTCTGCGGGTTTGCAGAGCGGAGGTGGCCAACAAACAAAAACCTTAGCGGTGACGCGCGTGAGCCAGCCAATGGGAGTGAAGCATTTAAAAGTTATTTTTAGAACAGCATGTCCACACTCGCTTTCCAGACTCCGCGAAGTGACAGCCAAAAACTGAGCCGAACGAAGTTGGAGGAAGAGGTGAAAAGGTACGGCAAAAGCCGTGCTCAAAACTACGCAAGATTGATGCAGAAAACAGAGGTTTTAAAGAGGAGTAGACCAACACATTTTTGTTCATTTTACCTGGCGGCAGCACAAGACTGCTATGCCTCATCTGTTCAGAGACTGTTCTGCCAAAATCAGCTACATCGGCGAAACGTCCTACATTCGTCGAATTTGACACCCAAAGTACTACCATGCGCGCTAAACTTGTTTTGTTTGGATGCATACAGGCAGAACGTACTAAAAAATGCCTTAAGAAAATACTTCAATGCAGTTATACCAAATAAGGACGGTTTAAATACGCTACGTGACTAATGTGGGCAACTGCTTCAAAGCTAACACAAAAAAATACACAATGGTGAAAAGTATGAGAGGGTAATACATGCAAAAAGTACTTTTCAGGCAATGAAAAGGTTCTAAAAAAACTAAATAAAAACAAAAATAGTGAGTACTCACCGCTTCTAACCGATGTGCGCATGCGTGCGGATGCTTGCTCAAGCACGCTGAGCGTTGTGTAGACATTTCGCCACCTGGTAAAGAATGGCCGAACAATGGAAGCGCTTGTAAAAAGCAGCCATTTGAAAAGGCACTATGACACGAAGCACGCAGCTTTTTCGCAAAGTTTCCCTATGAACTCTGCCATCCGTTCTCAAAAAATAGTGGAATTAAGGGCTCAATATGATCGCTTTATTATTTATTACTGATTAATTATTATTAAATATTATTTATTACTTACTATAAATTTATTTTTTTCCTATTTTATTTACATTTTTGAATGTTGTAATTCTCAGCATGGCCACGTAAAGATACGTTTGTATTTTTGGGAAAAAAAAGAAGCATTAAAAGTATTTCCGTACCCGAGATTGTTGTAATTTTTTAAATTTCGGACCCAGAGGATTTTTAATTCATGACCCCTGGTCTACAGTGTAGACGAGCTTATACTCACAAGAGATTCACACGATTACTGGGTTCTAGATCACAGAGCTGATTCGTGTAAACTCTACCCCTTTTAATCACTTAGCTTATAGACTACCCCACCCTGTCCCCCTCTTTACCTGGTCAACAGGCCCCCCACATGGTGTCAACCGGAAATACATCTAGCTGACAATAGCACCAACATATTAGTACTTAGTGTAGACCAGGGTTCACTAAATCCGGACCTCGGTGCCACTTTTCCTGTCGTGTTTTCCATGTCTCCCTCCTCCAACACACCTGAATCAAAATAATCCGGATCATTATCAGGCTTCTGGAGAGGTTGCTGATGACATAATCATTTGATTGATTACAGGCTTAAGCCATTTCTTTTGCTAGTCTGCTAGTCCTAGATCTGATGGGAGGAGGAACTGGTTTGGTCAGTGGAAGGTCAACTCGCACTTGGTATCAGGGAATACAACAGACCAATGGGCAGCGTGGTCTCAAATTTGGACCTGTTTATAAAACATGTTGTCAAAATGAGAAGATTTTTGAACGAGAATTTGCTGAATTATTAGCTTGTTAGCTAAAAATAAATAAAAAAATAAATAAGTAAATATTATCTAATTCCGAAGGGTTCGGTGATTCCACTTGTAGGGTTTGGTACCTTTAGCAAGGTTAAGAATAGTGCTGCAACGATTAATCGATTAACTCGAGTATTCGATTAGAAAAAAAAGATTCGAATTAAATTTTGCTGCTTCGAGTATTTGTTTAAGTGGCGTTTTAATGGTTTATTTTGAAAGTGTTTGCATTTAGTTTTATTGATTTGGGTGGATACACTGCCTTCTAGTCTGCCTCATTTCACATTGCTGAATCCAGGTACTCCCTGTTACGACCAACATAAGCTACGTTGTAGTTTGAGCTTTTGTTTTTTTCAATGCATTCGTTATTTAGTTTATAGGTATTTTTAGTCTATTTTTGTGGAATATGAGTGAATCATTTGTTAAGATCATTGTAAAAAAAATGTTAGCATTTTATAGGCTATGCAAGTTAGCTAATTGTTCTTTTGTTGTACATTGATCCTCATTTATTTATTTTTTTCTACCGTTTGAGGCTCAGCTCAGGTAATTTAATTTTTCATGTTTCTTAACTGATTACTCGATTATTCGAACAGATGGTTCATCGATTAATTGACTACTAAAATAATCGATAGCTGCAGCCCTAGTTAAGAATCATTGGTCTAGTGCACAGGTGTCAAACCGATTCCAGAAAGGGCCAAGTGGGTGCTGGATTTTGTTCCAACCGATACCATGCAGAGAGTTTAACCGATGAACTTCCTACTGAAACAAGCAGCAACTGACAAAGTTTAACTGATTACACATGTAAAAGATCTAATTGGTGAAAAGACATCCTCTTCATTGGTTGGAAGGCAAACCTTCACCCACTTGGCCCTTTCTGGAATCTGTTTGACACCTGTGGTCTAGTGTGAAAGCACCCTAACTATCTTAAAAACGATAAGAGCACAAACAACACTTTTGACGGCACAAACGTAGCACAAACAATTGACATCATTTTGATATAAATCTGATGGGGGCCAACTTCACAGAGGTTAACAAATACACGAAATATTTTATACAACTCCAAGTTGCTTTTGCTGCTAACTCCCAAGAAGCTTTTTCTACATTGATAAGTTAACATTTTTACATTCAAGCTAACACAGGCCCCAAAATGTCATATATTTCTCCTAGCCATTTTTCTTCTCCAGTCTATCAAAGGTCAATCTAAAAATGATTTTGCTCTTTTCCCAAATGTTTGTCTTACGTCGAGAGTAGCTGTTACAGCCGCTTAAAAATAATGAAATGAAAAGTCAGGTAATACAGCCATGACAAGTGTGAGTTTTGTCTTTCATCCAAATCTGTCAGCGGACTGACTGAGCTGACAAACTGAAGCGTGACTGGGTTATCGGACTCTAAGATGGACGGTTTTTCAGCGTTCAAATTCAAATGTTTGTCAAATCTGCGCCAATCCGCTGTTTGTCCTTTTCTCACCGGCTCCGACACACACTTGAAATAGTGTGCCTCCGTGCAAAGGCGCTGCATTTACCAGTAATTACCAGCAATCCATCACGTCTAAGATTATCCGGGGTCAAGCCCCCCCGGTGCCCTTTTTTGCCTCACCAGGGCCCTCGCTTCCTCTCCTTCGCCTCCCCGCGGCAATTACGCGGAGCGCGCCTCGAGCCGCGGCCGACACTGGCGCTGTTGTGACGGCCGCCGCCCGCCCGCCGTCCGCCGAGGCGACCCCCACAATGCCACATTCACCCCGGGCCGCTGTTTACAGGAAAGGGACTGGCAGGCCCGTGTTTAAAGAGAAGGCATTTAGTTTGTCTACCGGCGCGAGGCCGGGGTCAGCCGGCCACCTGACTACCACGTCACACGGCGCTGACTTATGGCTCGGCGTGTCAGCGCTGTAACGAGAGGTCGACGGCGGCGGCGCCCCGCGTACAAGAGAAGGGTCACTTCCTCTCACAGTCTTTACAATATGCTCCTTTAGGGCTGCCTCGGCGACGCGCCGGAGTAGCAAAATGACTACGGGCTGTAAAAAGATGTTGTTTCCATATGCGGCGGTACCTTTAGCTTAAGCATGCCCCAATTTCTTGTAGTTTCTAGAGTATCTGGAATTACATAGCTGTCGCTAGGAGTTATTTGCGTTGTGTTGTGAGCAAAACTTTGACTCACGCTTCAAACATTCCGCCACTGCAAGTGTAAGGACATAAGGCACTCTGCAGTGAAAGTATGGGTAGGTTTCTGGTGTGTCTGGTGTGATCCTTTTTGGGTGGAAAAGGGAAAACAAGAGATTGGATGAGGGGGAAAATTACAATTGGGGGATATTTCACCTAAGCCTAACCTTAACTTTAAAACATCATACTTTGGTGTGAAATGACTGCTTTCACTTGTTTTTCTGTTTGAGCTTTCTTAGATGGAAAAGGGAAAATGAGAGTGGATGAGGGGAAGAAAATTCTATTCAATTGAAGATTGACCATAACTTCATATCTAACTTAACTACCAGCAGTTTAGCTTGACACTTTGCAATGAAAATACAGGTTATTTCATGTTTGATCTTTATTGGATTGGATGGAAAAGGGAAAACAAGAACATGTAAAAGGGGAAAAAATATAATCAGGGGGAATTCCCTCTGAGAATAACCCTTACTTCACAACATCCATCCACTATGAGTTCATATGTTTACTTTGCATTTAAAATAAAGGGTTTCTTTTGTTTCGTGTGTGAGCTTTTATGGGTGGAAAAAGGAAAACGAGAGTGGGTCAGGGAGGAAAAAAATAAGTGAGGGTAAGTTTTAAACATTTACATATCAAACAGCAACACTTTAAAACATGAGGCCACCATTATTTGGAGGTCATACTTTGGAGGGAAATAACAGATTTCGCTTATTTTGTGTTTGTGCTTTCTTAGATGGAAAAGGGAAAACGAGAGTGGATGAAGGGAGGATGATAGATTAAATCTACACATACGATCAACATCAGTGCATGTTGTTACTTTGCAGTGAAAGCACAGGTTTCTGTGATTTCATGTTTGATCATTTTTGGATGGAAAGGGGAAAACGAGAGAGTGGACGAGGGAAAAAATAT
The DNA here is from genome assembly GCF_030265065.1 of Corythoichthys intestinalis. Classification (NCBI taxonomy): domain Eukaryota; kingdom Metazoa; phylum Chordata; class Actinopteri; order Syngnathiformes; family Syngnathidae; genus Corythoichthys; species Corythoichthys intestinalis. Next base: position 1,085,666 of record NC_080400.1, read on the forward strand.
AAGGGGAATTCCTGCCAAGGTTAATTCTTACTTGACGACATCCATTCGCTATCAATTTGCATGTTTACTTTGTACAGGTTTCAGTACAGGTTTCTGTTGTTTGTCTTGATCTTTTTTGGATGAAAAAGGGAAAACGTAAGAGTGGAAGGAGAAAAAAAAAAGGATTAACCCCAACTTCAAATACGAACAACATCATGTCATGCTGTTGTGTGAAAGTAGAGGTTTCTATGATTTCGTGTTTGATCATTATCGGATGGAAAAGGGAAAACGAGAGAGCGGAAGACGGAAAAAAATATAATCAAGAGGAATTCCTCCAAAGGCCAATTCTTACATCGCATCATCATGTATTCACTGTCAATTCGCATGTTTACTTTGCATTTACAGTACAGGTTCTGTTGTTCGTCATGATTTTTTTTTTTTTTTTTTTTTTGTGGATTGAAAAGCGAAAACAAGAGAGGGGATGAAGGGAAAAAAATTTGATTGACCTTAATTTCACATATGATCAGCAGCAATTCATGATGTTACTTTTCAGTTAATATAGTTTAATTATTACTGTTATACCATATACTATTCAGTTTTAATTGTTTAGCCTGAATCTTTCAAGATTGTTAAAATTGATATGAAATATCCATACGACTAAATATGTTAGAAAACACAGGCTTTCCATAGGGTGTCCTAATTTTTTCACATGGCTGTACATATACCCTCAAATTTTGCCCAAATTTTAAATGAAAAGAAATTAGGTAAAGTGGACCTAATTTCTTTTCATTTTTTTTGGTCTTTACAGGTCTCGTATGCATGAAGTCCAGCACGTCAGTGGTGGAGCTCGTTATGCTGCTTTGTTCTCAAGTAAGTTTTCCTTCTATTTTGTGAGTCCAAGCCAAGATCCAACTGGCCAACCGGCACAATTACCGTATTTTTCGGACTATAAGTCGCGTTTTTTTTTTTCATATTTTGGCTGGGGGTGCGACTTATACTCAGGAGCGACTTATGTGTGGAATTATTAACACATTATGATATAATTTCACATGTTATTTTGGTGTTTTGCAGTGACACTGATGGTTTTGTGAAGTTGTTAGCATGTTCTTATGCTATAGTTATCTGAATAACTCTTTATAGCTATGGCCACATTCGCGTTCTGCCTTTGGCAGTGTATGTTCAATTGTATTATTGACTTTTTTTTATCTTGAAATGGATGCATTTAGTTTGTGGCGCTTTCACACCCACGAGAGGGCGCACTTGTTTACGTGACACGCCAAAAGAAGACGGACAGCTACGTAGCTCTGAGTGAGTGAGTGGGCGAGTTAGCTAGAGAGCATAGACGGATGCGAACCTACTTTCATTGTTTATGCTTTTAAATCATCTCTACAGAGGCAACGCCTGCGTGTATCATCTTTTCTGTTGTTGTGTGTTTTCCACCCGCGATCGGACATTTAGAGCCAGTTGTGTGGTTGTTTGAACGATGTGCTAATGATAGCGAACGCATGCTAACCTGTTACTTATTACCAATAGTACCTAATTATCATTTATTTACGTTGATGGGAACCTGTTTTCTATCGAGGACCAAATTGATTCAGCAAATTATACGGACGTCCAGCATTGTCTTTTGGGAGTTCGCTGTATAGCCAGGACAGGCCGTAGCGTAGGACAGTATATTCACATTTCGTTGTTCATGCACTGTACACTGTACATTTATTTACCATGTTGTTCTCTATTGTATTTTTATATTAAATTGCCTATCAAGATGACATGTCTGTTCTATGTGTTGGATTTTATCAAGTAAATTTCCCCAAAAAATTCGACTTATACTCCGGTGCGACTTGTATATGTTTTTTTTCTCTTCGTTGGGCATTTTATGGCTGGATCGACTTATACTCAGGAGTGACTTGTAGTCCGAAAAATACGGTAAAAAAAAAAATCAGAAGAGAATGTACGAGGATTGCAAATGTAGCATGTAGGCTAGGTTCGAATCGGTTCGAGTTGTTTACAATTAATTATTAAATGTCCCTGAATCTGACCGTGGACCAAGAATTGAGATCTGAATCGAATAAATTTTTGAGTGAAAGAGTCACGACTGTACCCGCTAGTATCCTCTCTGAGGAAACAAACTGCAGTTTAGCTAATCGTGGTTTTTTATATGTAAAAACTTCCCTTTGCTGACAACCGACAGCGCCGACTTTCTCGCCTAACCTCGGCCGAGCACCCGCCCCCGACCGCGGGTGACTGATTACTTGGGAGCTGACCTGGCAAGCTCTTGTTAAGCCCATGTTTTAAGCAAGGTCGGAGCCCCGATGTAGCAGTTGGAAGGGAGATCTTTAACATACCTTCTGTCAGCCCATCAGTCTTCCGTCAGGGGGGCCATAAGGAAGCCATTACTTGGTGCCTCTTTTGCGGATCCAGACACGAGAAGGTGGATTGTCGCAACCCCGAACGTCTTCTCTTCAGCGGGGCGCTCGGCCTAGCTGTCATCCCGACCCGCAAAATAAGCTCGCAAATGGGACAGCCGCCATTGAGTTATTGAAAGTTCTCTGACGGCTCCCCCTTTTGTGGTTTTTTTCTGCGGGACGTTTGGATTTATTGCACGTGAGTGCGCCCACGGGCCCGGCCCGGCCCATCCCCCCACAATTCTCCCCGAATTCTCAGATAGCATTACCGCCGTTCAAGAGGTTTCTGCCATTAAGGGCTCTGGGGATGAAACTCAGGCGGAGATATTGATCAAACGACAAGACGCGAAGCACAACCAAAGCCAAGAGCCTCTCACGCAGAGACGGACCGCTGCTTTTTGTAGTGTGCTCACTCTGTGATACATCATTGGAAAGCCTAAAACCTCAATGTTCTGGGGGAAGAAAAATTTTGAACAAGAAGGCATTTAAAAAAAAAAAAAAAAAAAAAAATTCACGCGAGAGCAAAATTAAAGACGCCATGATTTTAACAAGGTATTATCGCGTACTTACCTCTTTTTGATCCAAAAACTCCTTGTAGCATGTATCACTGAGTGTCAAGACACCGCTGTGAATGGCCAAAGCCGGATTTTGGGGGGATTTTATCGGGGAAACATGGTAGTATACCAAGGGTCGCGATGCAGAAATCGCAGACATCAAGGAGCGGTCGAGATTTTCATTTTCATATATTTACCCTTTTAAATGTATTTTTTTTCCAATTTTTCTTTGTTTGGATCGATTATTTATCATCTCGAATAACGGGGAAAATCTGACAGTAACAAAAAAATACAATTAAGCCATAGTTATGAGGTAGATAGCCGTGATGATTTTAAATTTAAGTTAAAAATATGCGAGTGAATAATTTTTTAAAGTCGTTTTTTTTTTTTTTTTTAACGAAATATTAGACTTCTAAGCTAAAATTGACAGACATTTTGAGTACATTATTGGCCCGAATATAAGAAAGTGTTTTTTGCATTGAAATAAGGCTGAAAAAGTAGGAGTAGTCTTATATTCGGGCTCTAGACATTATACCCAGCCACGACACTAGATGGCGCCAGATATCATTGAAGCGACTGCTGAACTTCAGGAGTAATGTTCTGTCATGACAGATCTTGGCTACTCTAAAGTTTAACGAGTTTGCATTATTTTATTGCAATGTTTTTCCTTATTCAGATTTGTTTCAAGACTACAGTTAAACTTCACTTTGATGGTTAATGCAGTTATTGCAATTTTGTTGTTTTATCACTATAGATTGGTTTATTTACATAAAAAAAAAAACAGAAGCCATTCATTTACGAATGTGATTGCACTTTAGTTTACATATTTAAATGTTCAGATATTAAGATTAGAATGAGGCAAAATAACATGCTTTTTCTCTAAAATATCATTGTTTAAGATGCACTGTAGTTATTTTCGTATAAAAATTAATTTGGTGTTCAAAAAGTCTTTTTCAAACTTAAGTCTTGAAAAAGAGGGGGTCGTCTTATAATCAGGGCCGTCTTATATTCCAGACGATACAGTAATTAATATAATTAATTACCTTCGTTTTATGGCTGGGTTGAAACAAAAGCAGTTGCGGTATGTCTGTAAGCGGGGGTTCCAGGGCAAAACGGACACATTTAAAAGAGTTCGGGGGCTTAGTGCGCCATGAATCTGCAATGGCAGCATATACAGTGGGGCAAATAAGTATTTAGTCAACCACCAATTGTGCAAGTTCTCCTACTTGAAAAGATTAGAGAAGCCTGTAATTGTCAACATGGGTAAACCTCAACCATGAGAGACACAATGTGGAAAAAAAAAAAACAGAAAATCGTATTGATAGATTTTTAAAGAATTTATTTCCAAATTAGATTGGAAAAGAAGTATTTGGTCACCTACAAACAAGCAAAATTTCTGGCTGTCAAAAAGGTCTAACTTCTTCTAACGAGGTCTAACGAGGCTCCACTCGTTACCCTAATTAATGGCATCTGTTTTAACTTATTATCAGTATAAACAACACCTGTCCACAATCTCAGTCAGTCACACTCCAAACTCCACTATGGCCAAGACCAAAGAGCTGTCGAAGGACACCAGAGACAAAATTGTAGACCTGCACCAGGCTGGGAAGACTGAATCTGCAACAGGTAAAACGCTAGGTGTAAAGAAATCAACTGTGGGAGCAATTATTAGAAAATGGAAGACATACAAGACCACTGATAATCTCCCTCGATCTGGGGCTCCATGCAAGATCTCCCCCCGTGGCGTCGAAATGATAACAAGAACGGTAAGCAAAATCCCACAACCACACGGGGGACCTAGTGAATGACCTACAGAGAGCTGGGACTACAGTAACAAAGGCTACTATCAGTAACACAATGCGCCGCCAGGACCTCAAATCCTGCACTGCCAGACGTATCCCCCTGCTAAAGAAAGTACATGTCCAGGCCCGTCTGCGGTTCGCTAGAGAGCATTTGGATGATCCAGAAGAGGACTGGGAGAATGTGTAATAGTCAGATGAAACCAAAATAGAACTTTTTGGTAGGAACACAGCTTCTCGTGTTTGGATGGGAAAGAATACTGAATTGCATCCGAAGAACACCATACCCACTGGGAAGCATGGGGGTGGAAACATCATGCTTTGGGGCTGTTTATCTGCAAAGGAACCAGGACGACTGATCTGTGTAAAGGAAAGAATGAATGGGGCCATGTATAGAGAGATTTTGAGTGAAAATCTCCTTCCATCAGCAAGGGCATTGAAGATGAGACATGGCTGGGTCTTTCAGGATGACAATGATCCCAAACACACATCCAGGGCAACAAAGGAGTGGCTTCCTCAGAAGCATTTCAAGGTCCTGGAGTGGCCTAGCCAGTCTCCAGATCTCAACCCCATAGAAAATCTGTGGAGGTAGTTAAAAGTCCGTGTTGCCCAACGACAGCCCCAAAACATCACAGCTCTAGAGGAGATCTGCATGGAGGAATGGGCCAAAATACCAGCAACAGTGTATGAAAAGCTTGTGAAGAGTTACAGAAAACGTTTGGCCTCCGTTATTGCCAACAAAGGGTACATAACAAAGTATTGAGTTGAACTTTTGGTACTGACCAAATACTTATTTTCCACCATGATTTGCAATTAAATTCTTTAAAACAAACAATGTGATTTTCTGTTTTTTTTCTCCACATTGTCTCTGATGGTTGAGGTTTACCCATGTTGACAATTACAGGCCTCTCTAATCTTTTCAAGTGGGAGAACTTGCACAATTAGTGGTTGACTAAATACTTATTTGCCCCACTGTAGACATATAGTTCTATCAAACACATCAGTTCTTTTGGCTTAAAATACAGCAGTTTATTTTAACCCTGTAGTGGCCAGACATAGAAAAACATAAAAGAAAAAATTTTCAACCACTTAAATGGTTTTGTAGGAAGCCTTTAAAGACGAAAGTGAAGTGTTTGCAAAAAAAAAAAAAAAAAAAGTTTTTGTAAAGTTTTATGAGAACGTTGTAATCTTACAATGCTGGCTAAATGGGGTAGCAGAATTTCCTGACTCAAACCCTAGTTGTACTCATTGTCTGATCAGAAAGGTACACATGTTTATAAAGTACAAAAAAAAATATTGGTTAATTTGCATTGGTTGACTGATTGTTACATAGCCCCAGAACAGTACATAACATTAATAATATTTTCAATTGTAGTCATATTTTTACAAATAGCATATTTATTTAAAAAAGATAACGGGATTGAAAAAACAGGAACATGTGCATCGATGTAGAGAATGCCAGATATTTACAGTATAGCCATATGTACAAAGGCTATGTAGGTTTGGAGTAGCGTAGTTATCATTCATTCAGAATTATGGCTGATGAAAACTTTTTTTCTGCCAGCGATATCTGTCACAGGGCTTGGCATTTTTGGCCGATTGGGGCTCAATGTCCTCATTGGCTGGGCAGTCAGTGGGTGGATGGTTTTCTTTGTTCCACTTTCTTTGGTTTCGTCATCGGACTTCATGAATTTCATCAAAGTCTATGTCCACAACACTCTCTCCATTTTGGACAGCATCGATGACCTTCTGCACAGTGTACAAGGTCTTTCTCCTTGCTGAAGACATTCTAAAATGACAAAAAAATAAATAAATGGAAATAACATTAGCACATGGGTGGGGGGAAAAGTAACCTATTTACACATCTCACTAATCAAACAATACTGTCTGGCCAACCTATTGTGTTCTGATTATCAGGTGAGAATGTTCAAGAATGTGAAACCATAATCCCAAAAGGAAAGCATGTTGCATTTCTACAAGGATGATAATGTCTGCAATGGGAAAGCGTTTCCGAACGTTGTCACCTTGTCTGGAACAATGCAACAGGCACCCTTCAGCATCCTCCCAGATCTAACTGCTTGGACCATGAATCGAGCCAACACAATAGGCACAATACTTTCTGGCCAACTGTCAAGTTCAAAAATAGACCCTTAGGTAGACATTTGTAAAATTACCCAAAAATAAGGAGAGAAGACACTCAGTTTTCTTGGCCAAGGAGAGCAAGGAGGGACTAGACAGAGAAATGCTAGATTACGCTGTACAGTCACCAAAATTGACCTAAAAAAAAAAAAACCTCCTTGCTCTTTTATTAGGGGTTTGTCCTAACAGAGAAGGGTGCCGCCCTAAAGGGAGGGGGAAAGCAAGCTGGAGACACCCATGTGATTTTGGTTGCCTATGTGTGAGCATGTAGGTGGAACTAACTAAATACACGTGTGTAAGCAAGGGCACTTGGGTAAAGTGGTCAGAATGACCCAGACACTTCAGTTATGCAACGCTGCGGCCATGGAAGATGTCCTCGAATGGAAGATTGTCCTCGAAAGTCTAGATGAAAGTCCAGACGTAAGATGCTGAAGATGTCCTAGAAGGTCTAGTTACGCAATGTTGCGGCCATGAAGCAAGGCAGTTGTCATCCCAACCCTTTTTAACACTTTGTAACACTTAAACATTATAGCTGGTATAGCAAGCAATAATCATTTACTGGTTATATCAAATAAGAAAAAATATGGCAATATGTATTATGTATGTATTAGGTATATATGAGCACAAGCAAATATTCAATCAATCAAGCAAATATTCAATCAACCCTCGATAATTAACTCAACACCAACCTATTATGCTTGGATTATCAGGTGAGAATGTGAAACCAACATCCCAAAAGGACCACTCAACATCCCCCCAGAACTAACTGCTTAGGCTATGAATTGAGACAACATAATAGGCACATACTTTATAAACAAACAAAATGAGAAACTGAACTATTGAAGGTGATTACAATTATAAGCAGTAGAAAGTGATATGCTATTGCAATATATTTCAGTAGTACAGCTTCTTGTACATTGGGTTCCAAATAGCACTGGTTTGGAAATTAAAAATAAATATAAAGCCATGTAATACAGTATATCATCTGGTAAGTGTAATAGATGTGTGTAATTTTAAAATATATTGTGAAAAATAGAAGGTCCCTGTCAAAATGTCTATTTAGGCTACACTTAGCCAGGTATCTTGTAAACCTACACCATGGCCATTTTGACTACCCAAGGGCCAGAGTTTTAAAATTACAACATATATACAAGATGCTCTAATTTACATTTGATGAATGGATTTCACAATAATTGCATATGTACATGGTCTAGTAGGTGTAATAATTACAAAAAAAAATATTAAAGGCATGATACTTACTTAAATCTGATAAATCCAGTCCAAGGAATCAGTGTTGTCGCTCAGCCAAAGTTCTGCAGATTCTGAAAGTCCTGGAACAGTGGGCAGGGCTCGTATACAAATCTCCTATCCATACCCATTGTGAGACTGAACCGTAGGACCCAACGACTGTGCTAATGTAAAAAAAACAACAAAATAAAAAACATTTCTACCCTTTTTTACAAAAAATAAAAATGTTGTGATTCTGCAACGCTGGCCGCTACAGGATTAAAGAGGGGCGCAAGAGCAGAAACTGGTTTTTCAGCCTTGTCGGTGTTTTCCGCCATATTTATTTTTGTGAACTACCATAACCATGACACATACTCCATGAAGACTATACGAATACCCCAAGCCGAGTTGAAAAACAAAAACACATCGCTCACTTTAATTCGTCCGAACGCGCGGGACGACTCCTGCCGTGACCTTTGACCCCTCTCTGTTTTGCGGCCTGTCACGTTTCTGCATAAATTAGCGCTAATGACCCGCCTCCTCCGATTCGCGCATACTAATGACGGCGACGACGGCGCGCGGACGCCGAGCTTCTCGGCTTCCCGCGTCTGAGTGAAAAGGTCAAGCGGCTCTGTTTCTTGTAACAGTTTGAGTGTACGCGAGGGAAGACCCGGAGCCAGCGGAGATTTAGTGATGGAAGGCCTCCAGATGTGGAGAGTATCGCTAGCAGATAAAAGCAAAGGCTCCATGTGCACTGACAGGTCGAATCTGAACGCTCGCAAATACTCGCTGCCCTGCTGAATCTCATGGAGATGAAAGCGGTAAACATCCCCCAACCCTAAAAAAATTGAGTTATGAGATTTAAAGTCCTAAAAGATTTTTTGTTTTTTCAAACTTTGGCTGATCGCGTTTACAAATATATTGATTTCTTTGCTAGAATCAAGTTGTTAAAACTGAGCCGCCTACTCTAGGTGTCGCACACGCCTCCGTTTCCGTGTTTATTTTTATCACGTGAGCGCCTGAGCGGGGTGCGATCCCTGTCCAAATTTACAACAGCTTATTCTGCAGGCTGACACTGTATCACGGGAAAGAGATGGGGTTGTGTTGGGGGTGGGGGGGTTACAGGGGACATTTGGAGACCAGATGCTCAGCCGTTTGGTTTCAGGGTCTCCTTTATTTAACACAAGCGCAGGTCACAAATGTGCTTGTTGTTGTGTTGTGGTCATTTGTGGAAAGCAAAAACTCATTTATCTACGACTTAACATGACACATTTATAAAAGTAATATATACAGGTAGTCCCTGAGTTACGAAAGAGTTCCATTCCTACGCTTGCGATGTTTCCCAAATTTCCGCGCTAGTCTGAATCAACCCTTCAAATTAGTGCTTTACCAAAACCATTTTTTGGCTCTGATACCTGGCTGTGCAGCACCGGATGATACCATACGGATACCACTTTTTTAAAAATACAGTATGTACAGTATATGGTGGAAAACACAGACAAGACTGAAAAAGCAGTTTCTGCTCTTGAACCCCTCTTTAAAATAAACTGCTGTATTTCAAGCCAAAAAAACTGTTGTGTTTGATAGAACAATATGTGCATATTCATGGCAAATTAAGCCCCCGAACTATTTTTAATTTGTCCCTTTTACCCTGGAAACCCCTGTTTACGGACGTCGCGCAACCGCTTTTGTTTCAACCTAGCCATAAAAAGAAGGGAAGTAATCGTATTTATTATTCAAAATGTCTCAATTTTAGCTTTGAATCATTAATCGATGTCTAATACGTCGCGCAACCATTTTTGTTTCAACCCAGCCATGAAAACAAGGTACGTATATTTATTATTCAAAATGTATGTCATTTTTAGCTTAGAATCATTAATCGATGTCTAATATTTAGTTAAAAATAAAAAAAAGACTTTAAAAAAATGATTCACTCGCATATTTAAAACTTTAAACAAATGACGTCACAATGAAAAAATTGGCGTCTGTAAAAAAGACACGGATATCTACCTTAAAACTATCGCTTAATTGTATTTTTTTCATTACTGTGCATTTTCCCCGATACATTAGATGATAAATAATCGATCCAAACAAAGAAAAATAAAGTTTAAAAGGGTAAATATCTGAAAAAGAAAATCTCGACCACTCCTTGATGTCTGCGATTTCTGCATCGCGACCCTTGTTATATTACCATGCTTCACCTATAAAATCCCCCCAAAATCCAGCTGTGGCCATTCACAGCTGTGTCTTGACACTCATGTTACGTTATGTTGTTTTTTGGATCGTAACAAGGTAAGTACGCGATAATGTCTCATTAAAGTCATGGCGTCTGTAATTCTGCTCTCGCGTGCTCTCACCTCCAGATCGGGATTTGCTTTTTAAAAAAAGAAAAATAAATAAATAAATGCCCTCCTGTTCAAATGTTTTCTTTCCCCAGAAAATGGAGATTTTAAGCTTTCCAATGATGTATCACACATGCATATCGCACAGTTTTGAAAATTTGGCCAAATTTGGGGTCTTAGAGCGGAACTTCAAGTCACCTGAGTGTTTTCCATCCATCCATCCATCCATCCATCCATCCATCCATCCATCCATCCATCCATCCATCCATCCATCCATCCATCCATCCATCCATCCATCCATCCATCCATCCATCCATCCATCCAAAAAGCTTGAAAAAAGAGACATGCAGCCCCATATCATCAAGGACTGAGGGAATTTTAGTATTTTCTTCGGGCAGTCATCTTTGTAAATCTCACTGGAACAGCACCAAACAAAAGTTCCAGCATCATCACCTTGTGCAATGCAGATTCTTAACTCTTGAAAAGGTCCAATGCAGATTCTTGACTCTTGACAAGGTAATGATGCTGGAACTTTTGTTTGGTGCTGTTCCAGCGAGATTTACAAACAGATTTACTGCATTAGACCTTTTCAAGAGTTAAGAATCTGCATTGGACAAGGTAATGATGCTGGAACTTTTGTTTGGTGCTGTTCCAGTGAGTAAGTCGCGTAAGTCGAGTACGTCATAACCTAGGGACTACTTGTATATATACAGTATCAGTGGCAATTGCTGTAAGACTGCAAGGAACCCCCCCCCCCCCCCCCCAAAATAAGCTATCAATAGTATACTGTTGTGTGTACATGTCATTGACTAAATATGCGCTACAACGCGCTTACCTTTACAATGTGGCTTAGTAATAGGAATGAGGTAATGAATCCAGTTTTTTGTTTCGGTTTTTTTTTTTGCAAACGAGCAAAAATTAAATTGCCATCATATAAACATGCATTTTAGTGCGTAATATCTATGTGCTTACTTCTTACTGATCTGAAGAAATTTAGTGTAAAAGTGCTGAGAACAATCTTTACTGTTTATAAAGTGAGGCGGGGCACACTGTTGATTGCTATACAGCTCTCTTAGCAGCTAGTTTTACTACATGAGCAAGACATACTATTCGTGGTCCGAATCCATCTGTGTCACGTACTGAATTAACAATATTTGCAGCATTATCTATAGTCACTGGTATGGATTGATTTAGCCTTCTTAACTTCCATTCAGTCATGGCGGTTTATAATTCATCAATGTAGTATATGGACTACGTGTCCCATAATCACTCTGGGCTCATGTATGGCATGGGACGTAGCACATCTAGTTTGCTATTTCATGATATTTAGTGTGTGCGCGCAGTAAAAAAGTTAGTAAACGCGGCAGAAGTCACATCTGCTCATTACTGCACAACACCAGCATATGACAATCGACTTTCATAAACAGGACGAGTTTGAAGCACAGCGCTCGTTAATTTGCCACTCAAATATCCGGTGTTGTGCCGAAAAATAGCCGCCCCGCGTGAAATGTCACCCCTGACGGGAGCGCCCACACGTCATCAACACCGGCATGCCGGAGATGGCCCGCAGTCAATCCGGAGCACTGGCGCGGCCGGTATATGTTGAACAATAGGATATAATGGGGACGATTGGCTCCGGCGCTATTTTTTGCCGGACCTGGAACGAAGATGCATTTTGTGCAGTTGGTAACAAGGAATCCAAACTTTTTACAGCACGTCTGCCGCACGCACGTGCACGCGAGGCAATAAATCGCAACGGAAAAATTACCGCCTTCATTTTTATTTATCGTGCGATTAATGGAATTATTGCATATTGCGACAGGCTTAGTTGTCAGTCAACATATCATCACAAATGTCATGATTTTTTTTTTTATAAAGGTTGAAAAGTTACCTAGTGTTGCTTTAACAGTGATAATTGAGGGATTGATGAAAAATGAATGTGTCTTGACCATTTTACTGGAGCATTATAATACAGTTATGCTCCAACTTTATAGGTTTGAGGTACTTAAGCACAACCAGAATTCACACACAAGGCACCCTCTATACATTTTAAGGGGAAAATGAAGGATTTTAAGTGCGCTTTATAGTTTGAAAAATCCGGTATTTGAATCCACGCATTTCCAGGGGAGACCCCGATGAAGGGAGCGTCTTTTTAATAGTTTCCAGAGCCGGCGAGGGCTCTAACCCCCTCACTCGCTAATCTGTCACTGAGCAGGCCGGAGGAAATGGCCGCATTTAAAGCGGGAGGATACGGTTTCATCCCGCAATTATGTCTACAGTGTTTACAGAGCTTTTCACCGAGCGGGGCGGCACATGTGCTTTGCAGCTTCTTGTCATCTTTACACGCTTTTCTGTCTGAGCAAATGAGACGTTCCTAGTGTAAGAAATACGCAATTCGGCTGGAATTTTGACGTTTGCGTCCCACTTGTTTTCTTCTCAGGAGTGGCAGAACTCCATACAGAAGAATGCCGGCTTGGCCTTTATTGAGCTCATCAACGAAGGAAGGTATGCAATTGAGTTGTTCATTTTGACGTCACCTCATCTGTACGTTTCATTTACTATGTAGGGCAACCCTAGTAAAAAACAAAATTCCAAATAAGTTTATCACTCTGTCTGGACTGAGTCCAGTCTAAATGGATTGGACGTCTATCGTCATCAATGAGTTCAACTGGTTGGTCGACGGCCGTATAGGAGGCGGAGTTTGCGAAAGGTCAATTGGTTCAATCCTGAATTGGAGATTGCCCAAAACAACTGCTCGTTTTAAAGAAAAATGGCCGATTTCCGTCAAATTTGTCTGTCAAAAAAATCAATTTTGTGTGTCTTGTTGTTTGACATGGCCAATTTTCAAGTCAAATCAAGTGTGATGATCAGTGACACAAATGTTGGGCATCATTTTTCAAGCTTTTAATACCCCTATTTCATGACTGCATATTGGAACTAGTGCTGCAACGATTAATCGATTAAGTCGAGTATTCGATAAGAAAAAAAATATTCGCATTAGGGCTGTCAAAATTATCGCGTTAACGCGCGGTAATTAATTTTTTAAATTAATCACGTCAAAATATTTGACGCAATTAACGCACTAGGCCCGCTCAGACAGATTTAAATGTCAGTACAGTGAAAGGCCAACTTGTTAATTGTGTTTTATGGAGTTTTTTCGCCCTCTGCTGGTGCTTGGGTGTGACTTGCATATGTTATGTGGCGTAATGTCGCCCTCTGCTGGCGATTCAGTGCAGCTGATTATTTGGGTTTCGGCGCGCTTTTCTGACGTGATGATATGTCGACGCGAACTCACACTAATAGACAGTGCTATTCAGACCAGCTAACGTCCGCATCCAGTATTCAGTGGCAGTTCTCATAGCCCCATCACACTGTTTGTGTCTAATACATTAATGGCTTGTGAGTTATATTCCTCCTTTGTTTATATTCATGAGCATTTGATAGTTATTGATGATGTGTATTTGAATTTGTTCACATATGTGGTGAAATGCAGTTACATTGTTAGATGCTTGTGAGCTAATTGGCTAGTGCTACTGCTCAAATGGACACGTGTGTGTACATTTTATGTTATTTTGTGATTTATGCAAGTTATTGACACATTGCCTTGTTATTTTCAGTTTTACAAAAATACAAGAAACGTGCTCCTGTCAAAAAGAGATGACTTCAGTAAAGCCCATGCAACTTTGCCACACCGTCTGATTTCTTTTTGGAATTTATGTTCGCTATCTGTCAGTTTGTGTACTCACACACATTGAGGACAGAATAGGGCCACTAGTTTATTTTTTGATTGAAAATTTTACAAATTTTATTAAAACGAAAACATTAAGAGGCGTTTTAATATAACATTTCTATAACTTGTACTAATATTCATCTTTTAAGAACTACAAGTCTTTCTATCCATGGATCACTTTAACAGAATGTTAATAATGTTAATGCCATCTTGTTGATTTATTGTTATAATAAACAAATACAGTCCTTATGTACCGTATGTTGAATGTATATATCCATCTTGTCTTATCTTTCCATTCCAACAATAATTTACAGAAAAATATGGCATATTTTATAGATGGTTTGAATTGCGATTAATTACGATTAATTAATTTTTAAGCTGTAATTAACTCGATTAAAAATTTTAATCGTTTGACAGCCCTAATTCGAATTAAATTTTGCTGCCTCGAGTATTCGTTTAATTAAAGTGACGTTGTAATGGTTTGTTTTGAAAGTGTTTGCATTTAGTTTTACTGATTTGGGTGGATACACTGCCCTCTAGTCTGCCTCATTTCACATGGCTAAATCCAGTTACCCCCTGTTAAGACAAGCATAAGCTAAGTTTTTGTTCGAGCTAATGTTTTTTTTTTTTAATTTGTAATTTAGTTTAAAGGTATATTTAGCCATTTTTTGTGGGAATATGTGTTTGAACTATTTAAGAGCATCGTAAAAAAAAAAAAAAAACGGCATTTTATAGCATTTAAACTAGAGGACTTTTGCTATGCAAGTTAGCCAATTGTTTTTTTGTTGTACATATATCCGCATTCATTTATTGTTTATAACGTTTGGGACTCAGATCAGGTATTTTAATTTTTTATAAACCTTATCCGATTACTCGATT
Organism: Corythoichthys intestinalis; assembly: GCF_030265065.1. Taxonomy (NCBI): domain Eukaryota; kingdom Metazoa; phylum Chordata; class Actinopteri; order Syngnathiformes; family Syngnathidae; genus Corythoichthys; species Corythoichthys intestinalis. Next base: position 1,100,720 of record NC_080400.1, read on the forward strand.
ATTCGAACAAACTAGTTCATCGATTAACTGACTACTAAAATAATCGATAGCTGCAGGCCTAATTGGAACGAAAACTAAATTTGACAGTATGCCACACTCTTGAGGTGCCTGTGACAGCATAAAAAATCTTAAATATTATGTGAATTACAATCATATTTTGAGACAATTTGACTATATACAACAATTTGGTGAAGCGCAGATGACGAGAAATTAGTCTTTTAATCTGCCGTTTAGCCCCGCCTGTCGTTAAAGCGCTGTAGCGTCCCCAGCTGGAGAATGACGTCGGCAGGGTCATGATTACATCTGATTTAAAATTCAGCCCATTGAGGGGGAAGATTCAGAACGAGGAAAATGTGACGAAGAAAGCAGCAAAATGTCATTGTTTCAATCTCTGCTCCAATGATTTTACAGGAAATTAGGAAAGTATTTTTCCCCAGTTGCTAAATAAATGATATGTTCATGACAAATAAGTCTTATACTAAATGGAATATGAAATATTAAAAATGCATTTATTCAGTACTGAGGAATCTGACCCTCTAGCCACCACCGGAATCACGCCAGCCGAACTGCCAGACACGCGCTGGCGCAATTCCAACGGCCCGGGTCAGCGGGAGTCTCACAATCCGGCCAGAAGGCCAAACTCCGCGCGTTCACCTTAGTCCTAACCCTTTGCAGTGACTCCATATTGAAGGGTTTAAAGAAGGCTCACCGAGAACAAGTTGACAATTTATTCGGGTCGACAGCGATCAACACAAAGGCGAAACAGACTCAGGCGAGGAGGCAAACTCATTCCAAGGTCACCATATCAGAAGTCAACAAAGGGTTCCCGAGAAAAATGACGATTAGTTAAACATTGTCTTTTGAAGGCTCTCGCGGGGCGGGCCGTGGGCAGGAAGAAGGGTGTGTTTGGGATTATTCTCTCTTTGTGGATTGGACAGGAGGATTCGGGAGTTACTGTTGTCCGGGCAACGAAGGTTGTGGATTTTTCCGTCTCAGCGTCAAAGGGGCTCTTGGAGTCTCATCGGTCGTGTTATCAGTTGGGTATCAGGCATTCTCTGGTGTTCCCTGTGTTGGGACAGAGCATCCTGCCATTTGTTATGGACTGTCCGGGAGAACTGATTGCGAGAGTTGGTGCGTCAATCTTGCTCAGTCAATTGTATGACGCATGCGCTGGGCTTCTGTGATAAGAAGGCATCTCTTATGCCCTATATTCTGCTCGTTTTCCTTTAACTATAGTATAAGTGCTGTTTATTTGTATTTATTTTTAAAGCACGTGTTTATGACTCAAATTATGTTTACAATATGCACACACCCTCTTTCTCAACACAGACAGTTGCCAGAAAGAAGAAAAACACATGTTTTAACGCCGTTAAACATACTAAAAAAGCTTCAGTTAACTTTCGTAGCTTGTGGTAAAAGTTCATGACAGTGTTTACTAACCTTTAATCTTGTATAAATGCGAAATCATATTGGAGGTATTGCCTCCTCGGCAGCCACCCTCCACAAACATGTCGGTTTGCCCTCCTCCTCTAAGTCGCGGCCGTCTGAAACTTTTCTGTAGCCGAAGTATTCCCATACCAGCGATTTCATTTTCTTTGATGTGGGAAAAAGTTCAGGAGTTTCACCTCCTCCAGCCATCAAGGAGCACAGCTGACTCACTAACACTGAGCAACAACAACTGGGGGATGGTTGAGCCTTACAGCTACAAGGGAGAGGCTTCTCAATGCATTTTTGGGACTTAGTAGCTAATACCATAGAGACGGTATTATGGGAAAATTTTTGCAGTTTTTAAACCGTGACGTTTTCATACCTTGGTATACCTTTAAACCAGTAATCTGCACCTGCAGCACATTTGGCTGGCGTGATGTGAAAAATAAACCAATCAGCAAAAATCAGCTGAATCCGCAGTCCATCTGCATGGTATAAAGCAGTGCTGAATTGTGAGATGCTGACCTGGGTGACGTCACATTCGCATTGCTCCTCAATCCAGGAAGTCACGCATTTTCATGGCGTGGGATTCAAAAATTGAAAACATAAATCGATCGCTTCCACACACATCCAAGTAGGGCTTCAGCTATCGATTATTTTAGCAGTCGATTAATCGATGAACTAATTTGTCGAATAATCGAGTAATCGGATAAGTAACATGAAAAATTAAAATACCTGAGCTGAGCCTCAAACGGTATTAAAAAAAAAAACAAATAAGGATTTATGTACAACAAAAGAACAATTGGCTAACTTATAGAGTGAACGTCCGCTAGCTTGAATGCTATAAAACGTTAACTTTTTTTTTTTTTTTTTTTTTTGACAATCCTTGTAACAAATGGTTCAGATTCCTATTCCCACAAAAAACGGCCAAATATACTAATAAACTAAATTACGAATGCATTTAAAAAAAAACTAGGGCTGTCAAACGATCAACATTTTTAATCGAGTTAATTACTGCGTAAGAATTAATTAATCGTAATTAATCGCAATTCAAACAGCTATAAAATATGCCATATTTTTCTGTAAATTATTGTTGAAATGGAAAGACACAAGACGGATATATACATTCAACATACGGTACATAAGTACTGTATTTGTTGATTATAACAATAAATCAACAAGATGGCATTGACATTATTAACATTCTGTTCAAGCGATCCATGGATAGAAAGACTTGTAGTTCTTAAAAGATAAATGTTAGTACAAGTTATAGAAATTTTATATTAAAGCCCTTCTTAATGTTTTCATTTTAATAAAATTAGTAACATTTTCAATCAAAAAAATAAAATAGTAGCCCGCCATTGTTGAGGTCAATAATTATACAATGTTCATGGGTGCTTAAGCCCATAAAATCAGTCGCACCCAAGCGCCAGCAGAGGGCGACAAAACTCCAACAACATTGCACATGGACACTTGGACATTGAACTGTGCTGTCATTTTAATCTGTTTGAGCGGGGCATGTGCGTTAATTGCGTCAAATATTTTAACGTGATTAATTAAAAAAATTACCACCCGTTAACGTGATAATTTTGACAACCCTAAAAAAACATGAGCGCAAACAAAAACTTAGCTCATTGTAACCCGAGTCTGTTCTGTGCCGCCCGCGTTCCGCTCCCACCTCTGACTAGGCTGGGACGCGAACCTGCGAGCGCGACGATTCTAGTCGGCAGGCAAGTTCGGTAACCACTGCGCCAATAAGCTCTAGCCAACGGCGCAGCCGCTAGCGTCCTTACATGAAGGAATCGGCGGGGAGGTTTCCACGTGCTACAACGGATACACTTTCTGTGAACCCGTTACACTCTCCCCCCGAAACCTTCGCTGCCGATCCCGGGTGAGCCCCCATTTGTAACCCGAGTCTGTTCTGTGCCGCCCCGCGGTCCGCTCCCACCTCTGACTAGGCTGGGACGCGAACCCGCGCGCCGCGACGATTCTAGTCAGCAGGCAAGTTCGGTAACCACTGCGCCAATAAGCTCGAGCCAACGGCGTAGCCGCTAGCGGACGAGCCCCCATTTGTAACCCGAGTCTGTTCGGCGGGGAGGTTTCCACGCTACCACGTGCTACAACGGATACACTTTCTGTGTACCCGTTACACTCTCCCCCCGAAACCTTCACTGCCGCCGATTCCTTCATGTAAGGACGCTAGCGGCTATGCCGTTGGCTCGAGCTTATTGGCGCAGTGGTTACCGAACTTGCCTGCCGACTAGAGTCGTCGCGGCGCGCGGGTTCGCGTCCCAGCCTGTGGAGCGACCGCAGATTCCTCCACAGTGGCCGAGGAGGCTTTGGTGCGACCCCGGAAGCCGAATTTTTTCTTGGGAAGCACTTTCTCTCTCGTCTCATTAAGGGACGTCTGCAGCTTCTCGATGGCCACCTGGGCTTTCCGCCGGTCGTGCGTAGTCAAAAACATTATGCTGTCGTTGAGGAACTTTTGCAACTGCACCGTTTTACTCGAAGCTTCCTCAAGCCTCCGAGCCGCCGCCTTTTGATCAGCGTCCAAACAACCGCACAGTAGCTCCTCGATTGCAGAGCGCTGGTCGTTGAACGTGCTGAGAAAGTATTCGACGCTCTCACTGGCCACAGAGAGGTTCTCTTTGGCTTCTTTTCGCCGCTCGGCGTCCTCTAGCCTCTCTTTATGTCGCTTCTGTAGCCGCTCCTTCATTTTAAAAGCACCGTTTCGGCTCTCCTGGTCGTCCAGCTCAACCACTTCATCGGCTGCCTCCATGTTGTCGTGTAGACTCTTTAATACTAAGGGTCTTAATTCCTGAGGCAGAACGAGTTGGAACTGTGTTTGCGCACCGTCTTGTCTTGATCGATAAAGGACATCGTCTTTAAGAACTAATCTGTTCCATTCCCGTAATAACAGGCAAAGTTCAGGGACTTCCTTCTTTGCGGTTGATGGAACTTTTTCTCCCGATTCAATCTGATTGATCACTTCTCGAATTGTTGGATCTGCTCGCTGTTTTGCTTCCTGAACAAAAACTTAGCTTATGTTGGTCTTAACATGGAGCAGTTGGATTCAGCCATGTGAAATGTGGCAGACTAGAGGGCAGTGTATCCACTCAAATCAATAAAACTGATTGGAAACACTTTCAAAATAACCCATGTTAACGCCACAATAATTAGACGAATACTCGAAGCAGCAAAATTTAATTGGAATCTTTTTTTTTCTACTCGAGTTAATCGATTAATCGTTGCAGCACTACATCAAGTGGTCCATTTCATTCAGGAGCATGAAATACTGCGTGAAGTATGAAATAAACATGTTTTCTGCTGTCATAGGCTGTTTAAATTTGATGTTGAAAGCAAAATAGCATCTTGATTTAGTAGCACGCTCCCATCTGATACTTGTTTCCAATTGGCACCCTTTAATAAAATAGCCTAGTATGTTTTTTTGCCAAAGCACGAGGCATTTATTTGTCTAAGATGGCTGCTTCAAAACAAAATACCAGTCTTACAGCTCATTGAGACGTTTGCATGTGTTGTAGTATTAAAGAGAAGCAAGTCCAAGTGTGTTTGAAGAAGAAAGGTCACTCGAGTGCAGGGTCTTCCTTGCTTTAGCGGGCGTGGCCCAGGCTCTTAGGGGGTTCCGTTGAGCAGATCAGGTCCAACTAAGCCTCCCGGCCCATCTGCTGACCCGTCTGGCAACTGTTTCTGTGCCTTGCTGGGGATTGGCCCGGGGCTCCTCACCGCATTGGCACTGGGACAAAGCGTCAATGAGGTGGCACCCGTGGTTCTGATTTGGAAATCTCGTCAGCTGTCTGAGCATGCAAGGTGTTCAATTCACAAGTCAGTTGTAGTTTCTTTTCAGCCGACCTGAATTAATAGGAATAATGACATAAAACTTATGTCACCGGTGGTATTCGTCTGCATTGTGTTGTCAGTCAATGATTATTTTTGTTGCATTGTGCTCTAAAAGTCAAAATCCTCTTGTTAAATTGGGGTGTGACAGTATATTGAAAAGGTGATATATTGCGATGCTTTGTAGTCCAAAAGGTTACTCCCGCCAAGAATCGATATGTTTTAAAAAGGTGTCACTGTTTGCAAAAAAAAAAAAAAACATAAAAAAAAACAGGTTGCGACCAAAATCTTCCATTAGAAATAGTGTCTACGTTAGGAATGGGAACTTCTTGGTACCTCACAATACGATTCGATTTGCGATAGAAAGCTCACGATAACGATAGCGATACATTGATAATTGATACATTAGTCAGGAACTCATTCTAGGATATTCTACAAACAACTAATTTACAGAAAAACAAGCTTCTAGTGTGAATTGGAATTTATCACTAGTAGACATCCAATCCATTTGAACTGGGAGGGTGGCAGCGAATGAACTTTCGTTAATTCGCTGCCATCCCTCCCACTTACATTACGGACATCAGAATCAGAATCAGAATCAGAATAATTTATTGTCATTGTTCCAACACAGAAACACAATACAGAATGAACAGGTTGCCGCTGAACTCATCACACTCGGTTGCCGCTAATTTGAAATGGCCTTAAAAAATTTTAAAATAATAATATTTAAAAAATCATCTCATTTGCAAGGCATGGAAAACTTTTATTTTGCTGTGGCGTTGCGCCACAATCTCTTACGTGTAGGGGAAACCCTGCCCACATAATGCTACAGTAGATATCACATGTATAGAAAACTAGATGCAAAATGACACTCTTAAAGCGGTAGACTTCTCTGGAAGGTTGTTGTAGTGAACTTTCCGAGCGAACCAAATCAACTTTTTATCCAAAATACTACTAAATTGGCAAAATCTTGACTTGAATCTATCATGTCGAAAGTAGACAGAAAGGAAATTATGGAATAATGGGAGCAATTTTAACAACTTTAACAGTTGATTCACAACATTAAATTAATTAATTCAAATATAATATCTGACTGAACTAAAGTGCAATCACATTGGTAAATGAATGGCTTCTGGTTTTTGAAATGTAAGTAAACCAATCTATTGTGATAAAACAACAAAATTGCAATAACTGCGTTAACCATCAAAGTGAAGTCTAACTGTAACTGTAGTCTTGAAACAAATCTGAATCAGGAAAAACATTGCAATAAAATAATGCAAACTGGTTAAACTTGAGAGTAGCTGAGATCTGTCATGACAGAACATCGCTTCAATGATATCTGGCGTCATCTGGCGTCGTGAATGGATATAATGTCTAGACCGCGAGTATAAGATGACCCCCACTTTTTCAGTCTTATTTCAACGCAATAAAACACTGTCTTATATTCGGACCAATACGGTATTTTCTTTACTGTTTTGAACTGTTAACTTGATGTAGAGCTGCAGCTATTGATTATTTTAGTAGTCGATTAATCGATGAACTAGTTAGTTCGAATAATCGAGTAGTCGGATAAAGAACATGAAAAATTCAAATACCTTAGCTAAACCTCAAACGGTATTAAAAAAATAATAATAATAATAATAAATGAGGCTCTATGTACAACAAAAGACCAGTTGGCTAAGTTACATAGCAAACGTGCGCTAGCTTAAATGCTATAAAATGCTAACTTTTTTTCATTTTTTAAACAATGCTCCTAACAAATGGTTCAGACTCATATTCCCACAAAAAAAAAAAAATAAACATACCTATAAAATAAATTACGAATGCATTAAAAAAAAACAGCCCAAACAAAAGCTTACGATGGTCTTAACAGGGAGCAGTAGGATTCAGCCATGTGAAATGAGGCAGCCCAGAGGGCAGTGTATCCACCCTAATCAATAAAACTAAATATAAACACTTTCACAATAAGCCATTAGAACACCACTTTAATCAAACGAATACGCGAAGCAACAAAATTTAATTTGAATATTTTTTTTCTAATGGATTACTCGAGTTAATCGATTAAACATTGCAGCTAATTGAAACAGTAGTTTATTTAAGCCTGAGAGGATTTTTGTATAATTTTTGTAACTAATGTACGAAACATTAAAAGCAGCTATTTGCGTGGGGGGAGCGGTGAATAAATAATGGATTTATAATCGAATCGTAGCCTCTGATTCGTAATCGAATCATTAGGTGCGCCCAAGATTACCACCTCTAGATGACAGTGATCCTATTTCACTGCCACTGACGTGAATGGCAGCCAATAATCTATTAATCTGCACGCCTGTTCTCCAAAGGTTGCTTTGTCATGCCACGAAGGACCACATCGTCCGCGTGGCCAACGAGGCCGAGTTCATCCTGAATCGCCAGCGAGCCGAGGACGTCCACAAACACGCCGAGTTTGAGGTACGCTCCGCTTTTCCGGCCATATACTTCTGTCAGGTTCTCGTGAGTACAGTGGGGCAAATAAGTATTTAGTCAACCACTAATTGTGCAAGTTCTCCCACTTGAAAATACTAGAGAGACCTGTAAATGTCAACATGGGTAAACCTCAACCATGAGAGACAGAATATGGAGGGGAAAAAAAAGAAAATCACATTGTTTGATTTTTATAGAATTTATTTGCAGATCATAGTGGAAAATAAGTATTTGGTCACCTACAAACAAGCAAGATTTCTGGCTGTCAAAGAGGTCTAACGAGGCTCCACTCATTACCTGTATTAATGGCACCTGTTTTAACTCATTATCGGTATAAAAGACACCTGTCCACAATCTGTTAAGCACACTCCAAACTGCCATGGCCAAGACCAAAGAGCTGTCAAAGGACACCAGAGAGTAAATTGTAGATCTGCACCAGGCTGGGAAGACTGAATCTGCAATAGGAAAACACTTGGTGTAAAGAAATCAACTGTGGGAGCAATTATGAGAAAATGGAAGACATACAAGACCACTGATAATCTCCCTCGATCTGGGGCTCCGTGCAAGATCTCAACCGTCAAAATGATAACAAGAACGGTGAGCAAAAATCCCAGAACCACACGGGGGACCTAGTGAATGACCTACACAGAGCTGGGACCACAGTAACAAAGGCTGCTATCATTAACACAATGTACTGCCAGGACCACAAATCCTGCACTGCCAGACGTATCCCCCTGCTAAAGAAAGTACACGTCCAGGCCCGTCTGCGATTCGCTAGAGAGCATTTGGATGATCCAGAAGAGGACTGGGAGAATGTGTAATAGTCAGATGAAACAAAAATAGAACTTTTTGGTAGAAACCCAGCTTCTCGTGTTTGGATGGGAAAGAATACTGAATTGCATCCGAAGAACACCATACCCCCTGGGAAGCATGGGGGTGGAAACATCATGCTTTGGGGCTGTTTATCTGCAAAGGGACCAGGACGACTGATCTGTGTAAAGGAAAGAATGAATGGGGCCATGTATCGAGAGATTTTGAGTGAAAATCTCCTTCCATCAGCAAGGGCATTGAAGATGAGAAATTTCAGCATGACAATGATCCCAAACACACAGCCAGGGCAACAAAGGAGTGGCTTTGTAAGAAGCATTTCAAGGTCCTGGAGTGACCTAGCCAGTCTCCAGATCTCAACCCCATAGAAAATTTGAGGAGGGAGTTGAAAGTCCGTGTTGCCCAATGACAGCCCCAAAACATCACTGCTCTAGAGGAGATTTGCTTGGAGGAATGGGCCAAAATACCAGCAACAGTGTATGAAGAGGTACAGAAAACGTTTGGCCTCTGTTATTGCCAACAAAGGGTACACAACAAAGTATACTGACCAAATACTTATTTTCCACCATGATTTGCAAATAAATTCTTTAAAAATCAAACAATGTGTTTTTCTGTTTTTTTTTTTTTCCACATTCTGTCTCACATGGTTGAGGTTTACCCATGATGACAATTACAATTTAATATTTTCAAGTGGGAGAACTTGCACAATTAGTGGTTGACTAAATACTTATTTGCCCCACTGTATTTTAGTGTGCGCGCGCGATAACGTCGCGCGGCGTGTCAACTCTGTTAGCGAGCGTGTACGCGTGGGGAGTGATGACTTTCTTATCTGCCAACAGCAGCCGTCTTCAAACGGCCGCTTGATTTACAGTCGCCCCGGATCCTTGACCCGCTAGATAAACCGGAGGAGACGCAATGTCAGAAGAAGACGAGGGGGGTGCCGGAGCGTACCTGGCCCCATCCGTCGTGTCTGCCAACTCCGACAGCCTCCGCTTTATTATCCGCCGCCGCGCGTCCGAAAGATGGAAGACGCCGGATCGGACGTTTTTACAATTAAGGCGGCGCGAGGCGCGCCGGGAAATGATATTTGTCAGCGCACGTCACGTGAGCGCGCCCGGATCGAGTTACCCGCTTGATGAGGAATACGCTCAAGTATGATATGTGACAGATTTCAAAATTGACGCAGGAAATTCAATTAGTTCCCGGCTTCTGTTAGCAAATTAGATTTGGAATATTAGCTTGGTCTGGTCCCGGGGGGGGGGCCCATCTCGTTCTGGCGGTAAAATGTACTGTACTTTATGTTGTCTCTCTGTATTACTTTTAGACGATCTGATTTACCCTACATCAAATTAGACAGACGCGGTAGATGGATAGAAAGATACTATGGATAGTAGGGGTGGGAACCTCTGGGTAGCTCATGATACTGTACAATTTTGTGAAACAAAGCTCCAGATAACAAAGAATTGATCTGGAAATATTCTACAAAACAACTAATACACAGGAAAACAAGCTACACTGCTGGCCAAAGGTATTGGCACCCCTGCAATTCTGTCAGATAATGTTCCGTTTCACCCAGAAAATGATTGCAATTTAAAATGCTTTGGAAGTAATATCATCATTTATTTTGCTTGCAATAAAAAACACAAAAGTGAATGGAAAAAAAGATAAGAATCATTATCATTTGACATAAAACTCCAAAAATGGGCTGGACAAAAGTATTGGCACCCTTTGAAAAATCATGTGATGCTATAGAGGTAGATTTGTGTCTTTATTATTCAATCAAACTAAAAAAAAAAAAAAAGTTATTTGGAACCTATTTTTCTTTGATTGAATTTTTTTTTTTGATTTAAGTCGTTTTTTTTTTTCTTTTTCTTTTTTTTATTGAAACAACTTTTTTGATTGACGTAATGTAGTTTTGAAAAAAAAAAAGTCAATCAATTGAAACAACTTTTTTGATTGACGTAATGTAGTTTTGAAAAAAAAAAAAGGTCAATCAAAAAAGTTGTTTCAATCCAAAAAAAAAAAAAAATAATAATAAACTTAAATTAAAAAAAAAAAAAAATCAAAGAAAAATAGGCTCCAAATAAATTTTTTTGTTTCAAAATTTATTTTTGCATTCAAGCACATTTTTTTTAAAAATTTTTTTTATTGAAGTGGCTTTTTCTTTGATTGAAAATAAGTATTTTGATTGAAGCAACTTTTTTTGGATTGAATAATAAAGACACAAATCTACCTCCATATGGTGCTTCTATAATTTAGGTAATTAACAGCACCTGTTACTTACCTGTGGCACATAAGAGGTGGTTGCAATCACTAAATCACATGTGCAGCCAGTTAAAATGGATTAATGTTGACTTGGTAAATGGACAGTACTTATACAGCACATTTATCTACATGGTTACCATGCCCAAAGCCCTTTACATTAGCACACATTTACCATTCCCACACGCATTCACACACCTATGGTGCTGCTGCCATGCAAGGCGCTGCCAACCCATTGGGGGCAAATTAGGGTTCAGTGCCTTGCCCAAGGGCACTTTGACAGTGGGCAGTTGTAGCCAGGAATTGAACTGCCAACCCTTCGGTCCCAGGACAACTCCAGCTACCAACTGCGCCATGGCCGCCGTATCACACGTCAACAAAAGGTTCCCGAGAAAAATGACAATGCTTAGTTAAACATTAGGTGTTTCGAAGGCTCTTGTGGGGTGGGCTGTGGGCAGGATGAAGGGAGTGTTTAGGATCATTGTTTGTTTGTGGATTGGACAGGAGGAGTCAGGAGTTACCGTTGTCCGGGCAACGAGAGTTGTGGATTTTGCCACTTCAGTGTCAAAGGGGCTCTTGGAGTCTTGTCAGTCGTGTTATCCGTTGTGTTGAAATTCGCCCCCCCGGCCCAGACGCATCCGGGAACAGCACCCGCCAAAACAAGTGCCGCTCTGCTGACGCTGCCCCGCATGCGCCCACCGGGAAGGCAGAACTTCGCGCGTCCTCTTATTTTAACCCCTTGTACTGACTCCATGTTTCAAAAGCCTGAAGAACACTCACTGAAAACAGGTTGACAATTTATTCTTCGATAATGGTAAAAACAAGGCAAAAACAGACGACGGAGGGACAATTCTGGATCCAAAACAAGGCTACATGTTTCCGAGCAGAAAAAATCTGTGTTATCTCAGTGTCCAGTCTTTTTAAAGTCTTTGCTGACGCGGGTCATGTCGAAGGCGTGTCCGAAGGTGGGTCTGGGCGTTGCTTTTGGGTCTTCCCCTTGGTGGCCGGTTTTAGGCGGCTTAGGTTCGTGCGCGGATTGGGACGCCCGCTATCAACTTTGCTGTCCGGGCTGGTTGTACTTGTTTTAGGACAAAGCGCTTTGTCTTTGGAGTTTGCTGGGAGAGCTGATTGCACGAGTTGGTGCGTCAATCTTGTGATAAGACTGCATTGTGTATCTCTTCTATTTCTTCTCATTAAACTATGGTGGGCGGCACGGTGGCTTAGTGGTTAGCACATCTGCCTCACAGTTCTGAGATCAAGGGTTCAATCCCGGGCTTCGGCCTTCCTGTGTGGAGTTTGCATGTTCTCCCCGTGCCTGCGTGGGTTTCCTCCGGGAACTCCGGTTTCCTCCCACATCCCAAAAACATGCATGGTAGGCTGATTGAACACTCTAAATTGTCCGTAGGTATGAGTGTGTGCGTGAATGGTTGTATGTCTCCTTGTGCCCTGCGATTGGCTGGCAACCAGTTCAGGGTGTCCCCTGCCTACTGCCCGTAGTTGGCTGGGATAGGCTCCAGCACCTCCGCGACCCTCGTGAGGAAAAGCGGCATGGAAAATGAATGAATGAATGAATAAACTATGGTGTGCTATTTATTTTATATTAGTAGTGCAGTCCTACCGTAAATATGAAAATGATACTATTTCCTGATTAATTATATTACGTGTGTTAGAGTAATGCAAACCGTTAGACGGTGCCTACGAGAACCTGTACCATATGTATGTGTTAGACTATATATGTGTTAGACTAATGCAAACAATTATATGGTGTGTGCGACGACAATATCTTTTCCCCTTCAGTTGGATATCGGGCATTCTGTGGTGTTCCTTGTGTTGGAACAGAGTGTCCCGCCATTTGCTCTTGACTGTCCGGAAGAACTGATTGCTAGAGTTGGTCCGTCAATCTTAGTCAGTTGTATGACGCACACATTGGGCTTCCATGGTTAGAAGGCGTCATGTATCTCTTATGCCCTATATTGTGCTTGTTTTACTTAAACTATGGTATAAGTGCTATTCATTTTATATTAAGTGTGTTAGAGCAGGGGTCCCCAACCTTTTTTGCACCACGGACCGGTGTGATTTGGGTCTTTTTTCACGGACCGGTGTCCTGTCAAATTTTGCACCCTTATAAAATTTTGCTTCCAAAGCTTTTGTGGCGGTGAAAAAAAGCCCTCTTTTATATTCAGTTGGACTCTCAATGTTATGCTTAAAAACTATTTACATCATAAACATACATGTGCAACACGGAAATGGCGTAAATTAATGCTTAACGGCACGGCGAAGTCGTTAAGTGAGAGGGCTACGTGCAGTTGTTGTGTGCACCTAACATGGCAAACGTAAGTTAATATTTCTTCAAAGAAAGTTTGTAGTGTGTACTTTGGAATCGCTGCATTCGCGGTCCTTTTTAAAGTTACGCGCATGCCAACTTTGTCAGAACACCGGCAATGTGCGGCAGAAAAATACAGCAAATATAAAATAGCATTTGTTTTTAGCCCCGTCGTGTTAAGTGCAGGGAAAAAAATACAACTCACCCGCCGAATCAGTGGGAGGGCTGAGTTTGTTTCGTTGAGACGAGATGGGAGAGTGAGAGAAGCTAGCATCACAAATACACGATGTTGGAAATTGTAGCTCAGTTTTCAGCGCGCTCTTAGCGAAGCCAGGATATTCCGAAATGACTTTAATCCAGAACTTGGGTAGAATTGTTGTCTCAAATGTACGTTTAAGGTCGCCGTGATTTGCGATCTCTACAAGCTGATATTCCTGTTGCACAGACATGCTCGAATCACTGTTTATTCACATACGGGTCACGAATTCACTCCTTCGCAGTTCGTGGGTCTTTAGTGATTGGGAAGTAGCATAAATTTAGTTTTCTTCGAGGTTGTAGGCACATCTTCTGGCTCGTCAGGTTCCCTTTTCCCCGTAAAAAGTCTGTCCAAAGACGTCTGTGATTCAGTCATTGTAGTGTGGGGGCTAATTATTTCTGGGAAGAAATGTGATTGGCGACGACCTACGTGATAAATTATTATCGGGTCCAAGCTAGATATACATATAAATACATACAAATATAGATATACAAAACGAGATTTAGTGCTAACAGCCCAATCAATGCATATCTATGACGACCTCCTATCCTGTAGTTGTATATCTAGAGTAAACAGGGATATTGGTGTGTTAAGCGGCACAGGCCAAAGTCAGTCGGCCAGAATGCAGTCATTAATAAATGATGTATTATTTCTGCGCGGCCTGGTACCAAATGCGCCACGGACCGGTACCGTTCCGCGGCCCGGTCGTTGGGGACCCCTGTGTTAGACTAATACAAACAGTCAAAAAGTAAATACGAGAGACAATGCTATTCCCTGATTGATTATATTAAGTAGGAGTGGGAACCTTTTGGTACCTCACGATACGATACGGTTTGCGATACAAAGCTCACGCTGACAATGGTCTGACGATATGGCAGTACAACGATTTTCGATACATTTGTCAGGAAATCATTCTAGGACATTCTAAAAACAACTAATAAACAGGAAAACAAGCTTCTGCTGTGAATTGGAATGAGTTTATCACTAGTTGACGTCCAATCCATTTGAAATGGGAGGGTGCAGCGAATGAACGGCTGCCATTCCTCCCAGTTAAAACGGATTAAACGTCTATGGCCGTGAGTGGCAGCCAGTGCCAGGCAATGAGGTCATTTTAGGCCATTTAAGGTCATTTACCTGTTGATTTTCAATTACTTCCTGTTGATTTTGGGGTATTTTAGGGGTCACTTCCTGTTTATTTTGTGTTACAAAACAGGAAGTGACCTGGGAATCACCCAAATGAATAGGCAGTGACTCAAACTCAACAGGAAATGACCTGTAAATGAACAGCAAGTGACCTGGAAATGCCCTGAAAATCTGACAATGACTGTGAATGCTCTGGTTTCTATTCTAAATGGACTGGGATTGGATTGTCGATGATTTTGGTAAAAACCTATTGGTTCCTTTTTTTTTTTTTTTTTCTTTGACATTGACACCTTTTTAAAACATCTCGATTCTTGCAGGAGCATATCGATAACCTTTTGGGATACAAGGTATCACGATTAGGGCTGTCAAACGATTAAAATTTTTAATCGAGTTAATTACAGCTTAAAAATTAATCGTAATTAATCGCAATTAATCGCAATTCAAACCATCTATAAAATATGCCTTATTTTTCTGTAAATTATAGATATATTCTGTAAAATAAATGGAATGGAAAGATAAGAGACAAGATGGATATATACATTCAACATATGGTACATAAAGATTGTAGTGGGCATTTCACTCTACTGTAATTTAAATCTGTCTATGCTGTCCTCACTCTGAAGCGTCTACTTTTTCCAAAGCTAGACAGCTAGTGAACGACGCCTTAATAATCAGATTTCTTCCTTTTTCATCTGATTTATAAATAAAATGGCCTCAAACCATTGTCCTCTTTAGACCGTCGTAAAACTACAACAACAAAAAAAGTACACAAGCATTGCATTAGCAACAACGTTAGCTTTGCACGCTATACAGGTTCACTAAACATAAACAAAAAGCGTCTCATACAAAAATGTAACATTTCACTTACTGACATAATATGTACATTCTTTACAACAACTAACTTACGGACAAATCTTGTCCAAGGATCATTTAAGCACAACATTACAACGTAGGCGTCAGCCCGAGACGTCGTGCAGCCATACTGAACTGGCAAGAAAACAATAAGCCATGTCGCAAAGCGAGCACAAGAGTTCACTGTTGGACAGCACAAAAAGCCTTGCTGTAAAACTTACCCAACTAACCCTACTGTCTGAGCGGGACATGTGCGTTAATTGCGTCAAATATTTTAACGTGATTAATTTTAAAAATTAATTACTCCGCGTTAATGCGATAATTTTGACAGCCCTAATCTCGATATATGACCATTTCGATATTTTGTCACACTCCTAATATTAGGTTTTTTAGAGTAATGCAAACAGACAGTGCCTATGAGAAAAGGAATATTTCATTTTCTTATAACTTTAATTTTCTTTCCAGTATTTTCCCCCAAAATGTTTTTGTCAAATTTTTGTTAAGTTTTTCTTTTTACAAATATTATTTTATCTTTTATCATCATTACAATATTTTCTATTCTTTTTGTCAAATATTTTGTTTTTGCGGAATACTTTTGGTATTTGATGTTGGACATTTTTGTTCAGTTTAGTTTCAATTATTATTTATTATATTTTATATGTGTCTTCATTTTAAATTTGAGGATTTTTTAAATGTAATACATTATTTCTTACCATAGATTGGCTATTTATTTTTCCAATTTTATTCTCGTCTTCATGTTTAATTTTTAAATTTTTGTTTTCACTTTTATATATAAAGTATTGTAGTTTTTTTTAAAATATTTTTTTTCTGTTTCAAAGTTTTTCTGTTGTTTTTTTCCGATTTTATACACTGCACATATTTTGTATATTTAATATTGTTTTTTCATAGATTCATTTATTAAATTAATAGTATAATATATGAATTTATAATGTTATTAGCATACATACTTTCATGTTATATTTTCATATTATTGAAATGTATTTCCATTTTTTAAAATCTAATATTTTTTATTTTCACCATTTTCTTTTTCAAATTTTCAAATTATTTGTCAGGGCTTAGATGCTTTCTTATATTTTCATTTCACGTCCCCCCGATTTACGGTCTCGGATGGCCCTTAGCTAGCCGCTAGCATCATTTCAGGTCAATGCCAATTGAGGGTTACGACGCCGCGGCGATTTGCAATAGACTCATCACATAACATATGTGTGTCATTTTTGTAAGTCAGCCTTGTTATTGTGCTTGACGCCAAATATACCGTCTCCTCTTCAAAAGCGGCCAATAATAGACTCTGCGTGGTGATATGTAGCTCTGTTAGGTCCTTGACAGGTGCCGCTCCTCGCGGCTCTATTAAACTATTTTCCTTTCTAGTCTTAATAGCCCCGTCGGCCTAGCGGGGAGGAGGAGGGTGATTTACGGCCCTCCTCAGAGGGAGCCCCGATTTATCTCCCCGCTGTCTGTTAATATCTCGGTGCGCTCAAGTGTGTTGACTGAAGCCCGAGCATTAGTCAGCGTGACAAATGCTCCATTAGAGGATGTGTAGAGTCTTGAAATCTTTCTCAAGCGTTATTACCATTCTTTGCATTGTGAGAGTTTGCAGAAGAACAAAAGAGATGGCTTTTTTTTTTTTCGGTTTGAGTACATTTTTAAGGCGGGGTATTGCATATTTTTCAGGCATATATTCCAATTCCGATTCAATTTTGTGTAACAATTCAATTCTTTATTACATCTTTATATATTACATTATTATTACAAACATCTGGATAGAGGAAAATATGCAACTTTAACATTCGATTTCTTCAAAACGTTGATTTCCTTCTCTCATTATTTTGTGTAGTACTTATAAATGTCTCCCTAAAGAATTGTATTCGAACTTGACATTTTCATGGTCCTTCGAGCCGGAGTTGGTAATAGCAGGTTTTAGAATAAGGCAAATAGGGCTAACATGATAGGCAATATTAGTCCTTTTGACTTTATTGTGGGTCTTGAATATTAAGTGAAGGAATCTGAGCTTTTAGCCTAATTGCCGGAATCACGCCAGCCAAATCGCCGGACCCCCGCTGGCGCAGCTCCAACGGCCCGGGCCGGCGAAACTCTGACAATCTGGCCATAAGGCCAAACTCCGCACGCTCAACATAGTCTTAACCCCTTGTACTGACTCCATTTTAAAAGCTGGAAAAAGGCTTCGAAACACAAGTTGACAATTTATTCAGGTCGACAGCGATCAAACGACAAGGCGAAACTGCAACAGACCCAGGCGAGAAGGCAGACTCAGGGTCACCATATCACAAGTCAACAAAAGGTTCCAGAGAAAAAAAAGACAACGATTAATTAAACATTCAGTCTTTTTGAAGGCTCTCACGGAGTATGCCGTGGGGGTGTGTTCAGGTCTTCTTCTGTTGCAGATTTGGACGGTGATGTTCACGTCACCGTTGCTGGGTCATGGTTGATGAGGCAACTGAGTTGGGAGGTTGGGCGCGCCTCACCGTCTGAGAGCCGGCGCGCTGTCAAACTTAGTTGTTTTTGTTATCGGGTGTCGCGTTAGAACAGGCCGTCCCGCCTTTTGTTTAGGACTGTCCTGAAGAGCTGATTGCGGGATTTGGTGTTGCAGACGTGGGCTTGTAGATGTGTGGCCTATCACCTGGCAGTCGGTGTCAATCTTGCTCAGTCAGCTGCATGACGCACACGTTAGACTTCCGTGGTCCGAAGGCGTCAAGTATGTCTTATGCCCTATGTCAAATATATTCTGCTTGTTTTCCTTAAACTATGATATAAATGCTATTTATTTTATATAATACAAACAGTCAAACGCTAAATACGAGAAAAGATGTTATTCCCTGATTGATTATATTAAGTGTATTAGTGTGGAAAAGGATTTTATTTTTTGTGTGTCTTGCTCTAAATAACAATTGTTTTTGTTTTCAGTCCAACTGCGAGCAGTACGCCGCAGAAAGGCGGGAGGAAGAGAAGATGTGCGAGCACCTGATCAGCGCCGCCAAGCATCGCGACCACGTGACGGCCAATCAGCTGCGGCAGAAGATCGTCAACATCCTCACCAACAAACACGGCGCCTGGGGAACGGCGGGGCCGAGGTTAGCGACCCTTCTTTTACCTTTCCGTAATCTTCGCGAACGATCGTAACCTGGGGGGGGTTTCCGTCCGACGCGCACCGGCTATCGGCGGTTGTTTCGGGCCGCCCCCGTTTCTTCCACCTCCCAGGGGTCCTGTTAAAACAAGCACTCGTTCCACTTCTCTGCTTGTGGGCGGTGAAGGGGAAAGATCAAGATCAAGCCCTTACGGGCGCGCGAGTTTTTGTTTCAGCAGAACTCATTCGCCGTTCCCTCGTTATTTTGCAGTTTGCAGGATGACGCTAACGCGAAAGATATTTTAGACAAGACGACAACATGGAGGGCTTTAATGGTCCTCAATTTTAATGTTCTTGTGTTATTGTTTTGAGAAAAAGAATGTTGGTGTTGTTTTTGGCAGCCCTTTTAATTTTTGTCTTAGTCTTCCGGATGAAAATCTTAGTAATTTCAAAATGTTTACATCTTCGTCTAGTTTTAGTCGACCAAATCTCAAACAAATTTCGTCTAGTTTTAGTCGACAGTTACTTAAAATTAAAATTTTAGTGCAAAAATCAATAAATGTTTCCGACAATTTCGTATGAACATAGACCAGGAGTGGGCAAACCGGTCCTCCAGGGCCGCAGTGGGTCCTGGTCTTTGGCTCAACAGTAACAACAAACAATACTAGAAACTGCAATTTCTGGAGAAATTACTATGGGGCTTTGTGGGAAGATACAGATCTTGCCCAGGTTGATTTGGGGACATGTCCTGGTCATATCAGGTCATTTGGGGGACATGTCCTATTGATATCTGGTCATTTCCTGTTGATTTGGGGACATTGTTTTTTGTTCGCCATTGAAAATGAATGGGAAA
This sequence comes from Corythoichthys intestinalis, assembly GCF_030265065.1. Taxonomy (NCBI): domain Eukaryota; kingdom Metazoa; phylum Chordata; class Actinopteri; order Syngnathiformes; family Syngnathidae; genus Corythoichthys; species Corythoichthys intestinalis. The sequence goes on from NC_080400.1 coordinate 1,120,083, forward strand.
TTTGAACGTCCATGGCCGTCGACGGCATCAGCTCACATATGCGTCAATGCAATCCAAGTACATTGCCATCAATAGATCCGACATACATGGCTGTCAATGGCATCAATGCAATGTAAAAAAACTCCATTGGAAGTGAATGGGAAGTTTAGACGTGGCAGCCCATTAGAAATGAACGGGAGAGTTTTTGGCAAATTTTCAGGGACCCGTATATTTTTTCCAAATTCTGAATACAATCTTAATACCCCTCACCGTCCCGAAATTTTTGATGTCCAAATTATGTTGTGTGTATGGATATGATAATATATATATATATATATGGCTTGGCCATTAGGCCTGTCAACAATAACGCGTTAACGACCATGATTAACCTGGAAATATTAATGCATTAAAAAAAATAAAATAATGCAATTTACTGCTCACACTAAGTTTGGCCACAACTGTCTCCCGTAGTCCCACACGCTGATGTTTACGTTCTCCGTGCGGCAATGCAGGACATAATTCAGCCAGCCACGATGAGTGAGGATGATGACCAAATTCTGTTTTAAAAAGCTGCCTAATGGAAATCTGGATAAAACCAAAGTTGTGTGCACATACTGATGTAATGAACTGTCCTTCAATCGAAACTCAACCACCTTCGGGCAAAGCATACAGTATCTTCGCTAGTGTTAGCAATGATGCTAACACTGCGGGAACAAGCCGCAGTCATCAAGCTACACTGGCAGAGTGCGGACTCGGACTTGCCAACAAAAAGACAACAAGTATGTTGACTACTGCTATCGCTACATGGGTAGCCAGAGACTGTAGAGTGTAACATAGTCCAAGACGAGGGCCTTGAAAATCCAATGACAACAAACAACAACCAGTGACAAACCGCTAGACAGGTACAAGGCAGTGCCAGCATGGACTCATGTCCACTACAGTGGTGATCTGCGCACAATGGTGCCCACAGTAAGCTGGCCCACCTAGCAAAAAAAGTATCTGGTCACACCTGCCACAACCGTTCTTTCCGAGAGACTGTTTTTTTTGACAGGGCACACTGTTCAAAAGAAAAGGTCTGCTCTGTTATCTGAAAATGTCAACAAGCTAGTTTGCCTGAGCAGTGTGTTGGGGGGGGGGGGGGGGGGGGAAGAGTATGGCTAACTTAAACAGTGTTTCTAAACACCTTTACACACGGTTTAGTGTAATGTTTTTCAGTTAAGTGTGTGAAAATTGACTTTTTATTTATTTATTTATTTTTTTAATCACAGCTTTCAGGCCATTTAATGTAAAACTGCAAATGCTGCATTTATTTGTGTGAAATGTTCAATTTAACAGACAAGTTATTTACACATTTTTTGAAACACTTGCTGTTGTTACTGTATTGTGCTTGTCTGCTCTTTAAATTGGCAATTAATTTTGGGTAATATGCCAAACGGTACTTGAGCCACATTGTTAGTCTGAGGCACTTTAAAGGGCAACTGAAGAGCTTTTCGGATTTCGCTCTTGATTGTTTTACTCAGTTGAATTGTATTAAATGCATTATTTGCTGTCTCAAAAAGTCACATTAAAAAAAAATTGACCGCGTAGTTTGAGTTATGGCCATAGCAACACCATAGCAACGAGGGACGCGCCGCCCTTCAGTTGCCCTGTAATCTGTTAAAACTCTTTGCTCTATAATACAATTTATTTTATTTTTTATTTTATACGAGCTAAGTTGTTAAATAAAATTTAAAAACTATTTGGTTAAGTTTTATTTCATTCACACATCATACATTTCATCTTAAAACAAATTTTAAGTCAATTATAGTATTTTCCTTGATTTTTTTTTTTTTCCTGAAGATCAACTTTATTCATCCTGAGGGAAATGTGATGAATCATGATTAATCACACAGTTGACATATGATTAACTAGATTAAATTTTTTAATCGTTTGACAGCATGACCTGTATACACACTATATATATATATATATACACACAGTGCCTTGCAAAAGTATTCGGCCCCCTTGAACCTTGCAACCTTTTGCCACATTTCAGGCTTCAAACATAAAGATATAAAATTTTAATTTTTTGTCAAGAATCAACAACAAGTGGGACACAATCGTGAAGTGGAACAAAATGTATTGGATAATTTAAACTTTTTTAACAAATAAAAAAACTGAAAAGTGGGGCGTGCAATATTATTCGGCCCCCTTGCGTTAATACTTTGTAGCGCCACCTTTTGCTCCAATTACAGCTGCAAGTCGCTTGGGGTATGTTTCTATCAGTTTTGCACATCGAGAGACTGACATTCTTGCCCATTCTTCCTTGCAAAACAGCTCGAGCTCAGTGAGGTTGGATGGAGCAGTCTTCAGCTCTTTCCACAGATTCTCGATTGGATTCCGGTCTGGACTTTGACTTGGCCATTCTAACACCTGGATACGTTTATTAGATTTGGCTTTGTTTTGGATCATTGTCCTGTTGGAAGATAAATCTCCGTCCCAGTCTCAGGTCTTGTGCAGATACCAACAGGTTTTCTTCCAGAATGTTGCATCCATCTTCCCGTCAATTTTAACAATCTTCCCTGTCCCTGCTGAAGAAAAGCAGGCCCAAACCATGATGCTGCCACAACCATGTTTGACAGTGGGGATGGTGTGTTCAGGGTGATGAGCTGTGTTGCTTTTACGCCAAACATATCGTTTTGCATTGTGGCCAAAAAGTTCAATTTTGGTTTCATCTGACCAGAGCACCTTCTTCCACATGTTTGGTGTGTCTCCCAGGTGGCTTGTGGCAAACTTTAAACGAGACTTTTTATGGATATCTTTGAGAAATGGCTTTCTTCTTGCCACTCTTCCATAAAGGCCAGATTTGTGCAGTGTACGACTGATTGTTGTCCTATGGACAGACTCTCCCACCTCAGCTGTAGATCTCTGCAGTTCATCCAGAGTGATCATGGGCCTCTTAGCTGCATCTCTGATCAGTTTTCTCATTGTTTGAGAAGAAAGTATGGAAGGACGGCCAGGTCTTGGTAGATTTGGAGCGGTCTGATGCTCCTTCCATTTCAATATGATGGCTTGCACAGTGCTCCTTGAGATGTTTAAAGCTTGAGAAATCTTTTTGTATCCAAATCCAGCTTTAAACTTCTCCACAACAGTATCTGGGACCTGCCTGGTGTGTTCCTTGGTTTTCATAATGCTCTCTGCACTTTAAACAGAACCCTGAGACTATCACAGAGCAGGTGCATTTATACGGAGACTTGATTACACACAGGTGCAGGCCCGGAGTGACTAATCGGGAGCTTCTGGACGATTCCAGAAGGGCCGGCCGGCCAGATGGGCCGGTCCGCGTTTTATTAAAAAAAAAAAAAAAAAAAAAATTACACTGTTATCATTTTTTGTTTGGTATTTATTTATGACAGTGTCACTGAGTATAACTTACATTCTGTTACCGCTGTCCCTGTGGGCCGTCTTAAAAAAAAAAAACAGTATTATTTTTTTTTCCAGACTCATCCTCACGTGTGCAGACGAAAAATACAGCATGCAGCTCCGCCCCCTAATTGTAGTCTGTATTGAGCCAAATTAGCTGCTATCTCGGTGCTCGGATGGATAAAAAGAGCAAGGGTGGCGCTGAAAAATAAGAATTAAAAAGAGAAAAGCACTCGTGAAAGAATCGGCAAAATGCGCGAAAATAGCTAATTTTTTTCATGCAACGACCTTGCTGCCTCAAACTACAGAGGATTACAACGAAAGTGGTAAGGCCACATGGCGAATAAAATGCAACTTGCACCGTGTGATACGACAATATGTAATTGTGGAAACTTTGGCTTCTTGTAGCACCTCACAAGGGATATGTAGCAGCAAGCATTAGCCATAATGAACACACCACAGGTGCAGAGCTGGAAGGTAGGATTGCCATGTCGTTCAGCGAGTTAACATTAGAATTAATATAATCAATTACGTGGCGTTTTTAAAGTGGAAATGGAAAATGGATAATAGTATCATTAGAAGTTGTTACAATGTGCAATACGTATTCTTTATTTTTCATATTGTTATGTTGCTATGTTTGTTTTATCTGTAAGCACTCATTTTGTTAATATTTGATGTTGCAGAAAAGGTCTTATTTATTCATTTATTTTGGGGCTGCCAAAATTATCGCGTTAACGGGCGGTAATTAATTTTTTTAATGAATCACGTTAAAATATTTGACGCAATTAATGCACATGCCCTGCTCAGACAGATTTAAATGACAGTACAATGACATGGCCACTTGTTAATTGTGCTTTATGGAGTTTTGCCGCCCTCCGCTGGCGCTTGGGTGCGACTGATTTTATAGGCTTCAGCACCCATGAGCATTGTGTAAGTAATTATTGACATCAACAATGGCGGGCTACTAGTTTATTTTTTGATTGAAAATTTTACAAATTTTATTAAAACGAAAACATTAAGAGGGGTTTTAATATAAAATTTCTATAACTTGTACTAACATTTATCTTTTAAGAACTACAAGTCTTTCTATCCATGGATCGCTTTAACAGAATGTTAATAATGTTAATGCCATCTTGTTGATTTATTGTTATAATAAACAAATACAGTCCTTATGTACCTTATGTTGAATGTATATATCCATCTTGTGTCTCATCTTTCCATTCCAACAATAATTTACAGAAAAATATGGCATATTTTATAGATGGTTTGAATTGCGATTAATTACGATTAATTTTTAAGCTGTAATTAACTCGATCAAAAATTTTAATCATTTGACAGGCCTAATTTATTTTTCAAATGTATCATTTAATATAGTTTTTTTTTAAATCCATTTTTAAATTTGTTCAAAATATGTTGTGTTGCACTTGTTAAAATAAAGCCACCTTGTTAAACAACCATGACCTGCACTGAATTGGAATACACAGAATTACAGTACACGGCTTTAGAGAACACTGAACTTAACACGTGTATGCATAATGACATAATTTTAAATGAGTGGGCCGGTCTGAGGCATGAAATTCCAGGGCCGAAAATGAGTCCCACTCCGGCCCTGCACAGGTGGATTCTATTTATCATCATCGGTCATTTAGGACAACATTGGATCATTCAGAGATCCTCACTGAACTTCTGGAGTGAGTTTGCTGCACTGAAAGTAAAGGGGCCGAATAATATTGCACGCCTCACTTTTCAGTTTTTTATTTGTTAAAAAAGTTGAAATTATCCAATAAATGTTGTTCCACTTCACGATTGTGTCCCACTTGTTGTTGATTCTTGACAAAAAAATTAAATTTCATATCTTTATGTTTGAAGCCTGAAATGTGGCGAAAGGTTGCAAGATTCAAGGGGGCCGAATACTTTTGCAAGGCACTGTATATATATATATATATATATATAGTGTGTATACAGGTGTACCTAATAAAGTGGCCGGTGAGTTTGTATATACAGTATATAGGAAAAAGCGGCATGGAAAATAATTGAATGAATGAATATAGTACATATTACTGGAATCTGGACTCTTGCTCAAATATTTATGGTTCTTTCTTTCTTCTCTCTCTCCTGAAAGTGATGCAGATTTGCATTGCTGCAAAAGACAGCCGTTGTAAATGACACCGCCCAAAAAAAGGAAAAAAAAGGAGCAAATTCAAATTTAATGGTAACCCGCTGTTGAAGAAAAATGACGCAATATGCCAGCGAGCGCTCGGGGCGACGTCGCGCGCACGGCAGCTCAGTCTTATTCGATGCTACATTAACTTTCCCATTTATGCCGCTCTTGTAAAATAGAAAGCCCTGCGGCACGTCCAAGTGAATGCGGAGGGCTAGAAAGCTTAGCTGTAAATGTTTATTTTCAGGCTAATGCACTGAAATATCAAGTTCAGCCTCAGGATATTTAGAATTGCTCAGGCATGGATTGTAAACAATCTTATTTCAAAGGCGTATCGGAGAGTTTTTCACAACTGTTCCAAAAAACGTCTGCATTATTTCTTAATAAACCCAATACACGGAGTCCTGGAGTTACGACCGAATTTCGGCGCAAGTCTGTTATCACTGTTAGTCGAAATTTACATCGAAATGTCTTGTATAAGTAAGTGAAATACCTTGTATATATATCTGGTATCTCCAGATACGATTTTTTTATATAATGAATTTGTTCCGAGCTCTACGAAAAACGACCTTAAATATTGTCTCCTATGATCCATCCATTCATCCATTATCTACAGCTTAATCCAGGGATCCAGTTGCGGGGGCAGCAGCTTTAGCTGTGAAGCCCAAATTTTCCTCTCCCCAACCACTTCAACTTACTCCTCCGGCGGGATCCCAAAGCGTTCCAGGCCAGACGAGAGACAGTCTCTCCAGCGTGTCCTAGGTTGTCTCCAGGGCTTTCCGCTGATGCGACATGCCCGGATCGACACTCCTGGGAGGCGTCCGGGAGGCATCCGAACCAGATGCCCGAGCCACCTCAGCTGACTCCTCTAAACACGGAGGAGTAGCGGCTCGACCCCGAGTCCCTCCCGGATGACCGACCTTCTCACCCTATCACTAAGAGAGATCCGGACAGCCTATATCTGAGATCTTGTTCTTTCGGTCACGACCCACAACTCGTGACCATAGGTGAGGGTAGGAACGTAGATTACTTGATAAATCGAGAGGTTCACTTTTTGGCTCAACTCCTTCTTCACCAAAACGGTCCAGTACAGAGTCCGCATCACTGTAGACGTCTCACAGATCCGCCTTTCGATCTCCTGCCTTCACTAAAGAACAAGACCCCAAGAACTCTTCCACTTGGAACAGGATCTCATCCTCGACCTGGAGAGGGCACACCACCCTTTTCCAACTGAGGACTGCGGTCTCGGATTTGGAGGTTCTGATCTTGCCAGTGTTGATTTATCAAAGAATTAATCCGTCCGTCCGTCCGCTTCTCCCAGGCCACCTGAGAGACAGTCTCTCCAGCGTGTCCTGGGTCGCCCCTGGGGCCTCCCACCACTGGGACGTGCCCGGAACACCTTTCCAGGCAGGTTTCCAGGAGACATCCGAACCAGATGCCACCTCAACTGGCTCCTCTCAAGGTGGAGGAGTAGCGGCTCGACACAGAGTCCCTCCTGGATGACCGAGCTTCTCACCCGATTTCTAAGGTAGAGCTCGGACAACCTATGGAGGACACTCATTTCGGCCGCTCCTATCCGGGATCTTGTTCTTTCGGTTACTACCCACAGCTCCTGACCATAGGTGAAGGTATAGGAGCATAGATCGACAGGTAAATCGAGAGCTTCGCTTTTGGCTCAACTCCTTCTTCACAACAACAGACCGGTACAGAGTCCGCATAACTGCAGACGCCGCATCGATCCGCCTGTCAATCTCCCGCTCCCTCCTGGCCTCACTCATGAACAAGACCCCAAGATACTTGAACTCCTCCACTGGGGGCAGCATCTCATCCCCGACCCAGAGAGGGCACTCCACCCTTTTCCGGCTGAGGACCACGGTCTTGGACTTGGAACAGCTGATCTTCATCCCAACCGCTTCACACTCTGCTGTGGACCAGTGAAAGGTGGAGATCACAGCTTGATGAAGCCAACAGCACCATATCACCTGCAAAAAGCAGAGATGCAATGCTGAGGCCACCAAACCGGACCCCTTCAACGCTTCGGGTATAAACAGAATCTGTGACAAAGGGGAACCTTGGTGGAGTCCAACCCTCACTGGGAACGAATTCCACTTACTGCCGACCAGTGTTGTTAATCTTACTTTAAAAAAGTAATTACAGTTACAAATTATTTATCCCAAAAAGAAATTGCGGTAGTAACTCAGTTACCTGAATGTGAGAGTAATTAGTTACTTGACAAAGTAACTGGTGATAATTTTCATGTCAAAATAATTTCATTTAAAAAAAATAAACAGGTCTCCCAATCTGAAGTGTAAAGGGTTTTTGGGACAATTGGCCTTAGCCCAATTCTTTACTCTAAACTTAACTAGACACATGGGTATTGCGGATATTGCGATAACTAGATAATAACCTTTGCTATGTGTGGAAGTCATTTAATGTTGTGAATCAACCGTTAAAGTTGTTAAAATTGCTCCCGTTATTGCATTAGTTTCCTTCCATCTATTTTGGACATGTGTAAGTTTTAAAACTGTTTCATCATTTAAAGATAGATTTAAGTTAAATTTTGCCGATTTAGGAGCATTTTAGATAAAAAGTGACTTAGGTTAGCTAGGAAGGTTCTCTACAACAGAGCCTTCAAGAGAAGTCTACTGCTTTAAGATGGCGGCTGTTTACTAACGCATCCTTTGGAAGCGAAACAGCCCCACAGCATCACTCACTGAGCACACGGTCCCAGTTGAAGCCAGTTGAAGCCTGGGACCGTGTGCTTTGGTCAGATGAGACCAAGATTGAGCTTTTTGGCTACAAACTCTAAGTGGGTCTGGCGTGCCACGAAAAATGCGCATGCTGAAAAGCACCTCATACCCACTGTGAAGTATGGGGGTGGGTCAGTGATGCTGTGGGGCTGTTTCACTTCCAAAGGCCCTGGGAACCTTGTTAGGATGCATGGCATCATGAATGCTTTGAAATACCAGGACATTTGAAATCAAAATCTGTTGCCCTCTACTGCTGAAGATGGGTCGTCACTGGGTCTTTCAGCAAGACAATGACCCTAAACATATGGCCAAATCTACACAGAAATGGTTCACCCTCTGACCCCCCCCCCCCCCCCTAAAATCCACTTATGACCCCATTTGTTTCACATATGGCACTACATCAATTGTTCTGTACGTTTACAAACATGCACTATTTTTTTCTTTGGCTGCAACAAACCAAAGCTCGCTCTTTGTGGTGCAGCGTGCTCACGTGACCCGACTGAAGACTAAGCATATCTGGCTGCCTCGCCGCCACGTTAGATCACGCTATACGGCTCCTCCGTGATGAATGTCCCCCTCCCAGTATGGAGTGGGCATAGAAAAATCAATAGCCCTCAAATTGAAACAGTATAGGCTTGTATTGATCCAGCGCGCTAAATCAAAACGAGGAGCCTTTTTATACGTCTCCGCACGACAGCTCCCTGCCCGGTAATGACACACTATCAATTTTGGCTTTGCACTGATAAATCAAGTTGAAAATTGGATGTCAGAAGCATTTTTTTTTTCCCCCGGAGGGGAGGGAGGAGGGAGCCATTTCCTCCGTCGCCGGTCGCTTCTGCTGTTGACCTCTGAACTGCCGCGGCTGGATTATAAAGTTCAGGAGGGTGCAAAGTGAAAGTGGATGTCAAGGTTGATGAAGCCATTCGGGAATTGGAGTAGCGCTGTTTGCAGGGCGTTTGCGCTTTAATGTCACTTTAATGACATTTTATGCTGTCGCTACATCCGTGAAGATGGCCCCCCCATCAGACGCAAATTTATATAAAAAATAGGGCTGTCAAACGATTAAAAATTTTAATCGAGTTAATCACAGCTTAAAAATTGATTAATCGTAATTAATTGCAATTCAAACCATCTATAAAATATGCCTTATTTTTCTGTAAATTATTGTTGGAATGGAAAGATAAGACACAAGACGGATATATATACATTCAACATACTGTACAAAAGTACTGTATTAGTTATAATAATAAATCGACAAGATGGCATTAACATTCTGTTAAAGCGATCCATGGATAGAAAGATTTGTTCTTAAAAGATAAATGTTAGTACAAGTTATAGAAATGTTATATTAAAAACCCCCTCTTAATGTTTTCGTTTGAATAAAATTTGTAAAATTTTCAATCAAAAACTAAACTAGTAGCTCGCCATTGTTGATGTCAATACTTACACAATGCTCATGGTGCATAAAATCAGTCGCACCCAAGCGCCAGCAGAGGGAGACAAAAAACACAAGTACCAAGTGGACATGACAGTTTGCTGTCATTTTAATCTGTTTGAGCGGGGCATGTGCGTTAATTGCGTCAAATATTTTAACGTGATTAATGAAGAAAATTACCGCCCGTTAATGCGATAATTTTGACAGCCTTTCTAAAAAAATGATGATAATTGTTTGTGCTATGTTGCAAAAGGTTTTGTTTGTGTCTATTTGTGTCTATTATTGTGTCTTTTCTCGTATTTTCCCATCGACTGGTTGTATTACTCCTGCACACCAGAGTTAATCAGTTAATATTATCCTTTCCCAGTTATACGGTTTGACTGTATGTATTACTCTAACACACCAAATATAAAATAAATAGCACTTATACCATAGTTTAAGAAAAAGAAGCAGAATATAGGGCATAAGAGATACATGACGCCTTCTTATCACAGAAGCCCAACGTGTGCGTCATGCAACTGACTGAGCAAGATTGACTCTCGCACTCTCGCAATCAGTTCTTCTGGCCAGTCCAGAATAAATAGCTGGACGCCCTTCCAGATTCTTTGTCTAACCCATAGCAACGGCCTTGACAACGAAAATGCTTTTCTTTGACAATCTTCGGAAATTACGTCACACAGAGAACTGCGAAGGAAGTCCGCCATAGAACAGTATTGTTGCGTTGCTCCTCGGTAATATGCCACGGCGGTGTGTGGCGATGTATTGTTTTCAATTTAGAGAAAAGTTGTATGATTGGCCAAAGGATAGTAGGGCATGTAAATGGACATCTTTCGTTCACACTAAGCAAATGAATTTCACGCCATCATCGAGTAGTGTTCTCTGCCGCAAACACTTCGAAGAGGCCTGCTTCCTCAACCGGTCTGCTTATGATCAAGGATTTGCAAAAAAGTAAGTGTGATTTTTGGATAGATGACTGATGACTTTGTCAAAGCAGAGCTGCCAACTGTTGTGGAATGAAGAGTAGAAGGTAGCGACGTTAGCTGAATGGTAACTCGAGGCAAAACCCCGATCGTATTGTGGAATGAACTACTGGTGCACGATAATTATTGGTCCGATAATTATCGGTCCGATAATAGGAATTATGACGGCATCCCAATAAATCCAATAACATTATTAATAGGACCGATAATACTGTATGCACTTTGCTGTGCTACACACCAGTATGGGAAATCAGTTGACCATTTGCGGGGCATTGCTGCCACCTGCCAGTCAGAATAATTCGCTGCATCTATTTTTTGTTTTTCTCACAAGCTCATTCACTTACACAATGCGGTGTGTAGCGGTAGCATTGACAATCGTGAATGCTTTCCGTCTCGGAAATATGTCTGTAAGTATTTTATGTTTACTATAACATATGGATGTGCAATATACTGTATGTTTACTTCTGTGGTGAAGGGTCATATGTACAGAACTTCATAAGTTGGGTTATAGAAGCCAGCCAATGCTTTAGTAGCTCAAGCTAGTGTGCTATGCTTTACATATAATAGTTGTGTATATAAATGTATTGTGCAGTTTGTTGTATATTGAGTATTGAATATGTCTATTTTTATTTTGTACTTTCACAATATTAAAACAAATGTCTTCCAAAAAAAGCAAGAAAAGACCAAGCCTTGTGGTTTATGGAAGTGCATTCATTTTTAGATGGCTTTCGGGCAGTGCAGAAGTGAAACGCACTGTTTTGGGCAGTACATGTACTGTAATATTTTTGGCACGGTGTCGGTGGATTGGGATGTGTTAGTTTGTAAATCAAGCCCCCCCTTTGACTAAAATGGCTAAAAATGTTGTCAATCGTTTGTGCTGTAATGGTTTTGGAGATATTCTACAATATATTTGTAGTGACGAAGTCATGAAGCCCCCTATCTACGGCGGAATGGAACCGCAATGCTGCCGTTCGGAAGTTTTGTCTTAGTCTTCGTCTTTATGACGACAATACTTATTAGTCATAGTCATTTATTTTAGTCATTCTAAAATATTTTTGTCTTCCTCTAGTTTTATTCAACGCGACTAAACGTGAATGCTACGCTTATGCTTGGAGTTACATTTAGCATCTGATAATCACTCGGCGCAGACCTTTAAAGGCTAAAGCAACATGGCATAATCTCTTGCCAAGATAAGAAAACCAATCTTACCGTGTTTCCAAAAAAGCAAGATGGAGCGCAGCCTTGCTTAAGATACATCCTAAACTCCGGTGAGAAGGGAGAGGCGCAGCTTATCTCACATGAGTGACACGACCCGAACACTGCCACGATGCAAGCTGACGTACTCCACGTACAGTAGGAAAATGTCATGCATAGTAAACATATGACAGAAACGATGTCGCTATATTCGTCTCGTCGGACGAAAATTGGCATTCTTCTCGTTATGTTCTAGCCTCCGAGCCATGTTTTTAGCCCATCATCGTCACGTCATTGCCATGAAAAAATTGTTTGTCGACGAAATATTTTCGTTATTGTCGTCGTTGACGAAACAACACTGGTCCCCCTCGACAACGTTGTGCTCATGCGTTATAATTAATGGCCTTTTAAAGGGAACCACGGACAGAAGGACTTGTAGTTCTTAAAAGAGAAATTTTAGTAAGAGTTATAATCATCTGATATTCCAACCCCTCGTAATGTTTTCGTTTTTATAAAATTTACAACAAACAGCTTAAAAGGGTTTATTGAACACACAAAAAAACAGGAGGGAAAATCGCGGTGAGAAGCAGACGAATGAAAAAACCAAGTTAATGATGCAATTAGCAACGAAGGGATATACAAACTATCAAATGGCAGCAAGTCAATATCTCGGCAAGCCACCTAGGATCGGGTTAAAGACATTGCTGATGAGCTGGAATTGGATACAGGTACGACGTTGGAAACTCATCCCACATCTCTGTAACAAAATAATCTGACCAGCAGCAGAATGAGACAAAATCATGCCAGTCGTCATACTAGCTTCGCTCGCTGGCTAGCACAGCTATTCTTCCAGTCCAACTGCATCATCACCCCCAGCATGCATTGCGCACGTAAAATATAGTGCCCTCTGTTGGTCAAAACATGTACTAAATATTATTGATTTTTTAAATCAATGGCAACAATACATATGTTTCTAATATTTCATATTTAGCAAAAGAGATCAATTGTGCCTTATTAGAGTCCGAGGTTCCGTTTAAAGTGAGACCAAACATTGCTGGGCTACTGGTGTGTAATAGTCATAAAGAAAAAAAAGAGTTATTGTCACCATTTGTCACTTGTGAAAGATGAAACAGGCAGTGAGTGGAAAGAAGCGACTGCTCGGTTGCCTGAACGCAGATCAATAAAGACGGCCTCCATTTGGCGTTCTGCTACAGAAAAAAAAAGTAATTATACAGAAGAAATGTTGACAATCAATAGAGTAGTCAGCTAAGGTTAAGGTCTGCCGCGGTCACCGATGGATGGAGGATCCATCCTCAGCCGTCACTGACGATGGCCCCCAAACCATCATGCCCCCAACATGGACTTATAAGGAAGTGGACTGTAAAAATTACAATTTTCGCCATACATGCCACTTCTTAAAGTCAATCTCAACCACAGGCAATGTTGCTTTCATCAACGGTGACTCCAACGAAAATATTATGATTTTTTTTTTTTTTTTTTTTTTTTTTACGACAATGAGGAGAGGAGCTGAAAAAGTTTCTTACGAGCTGAAAAAGTTTCTTAGGAGACAAAAATAACGAGACAAAAATGCGCCATAGTTTCCGTCACATTCACAATGTGTGATATTTTAACATGTCGTTAGCCTGCATCGTAGCAGGCTAACATAGCAGTGCACCAACCCCCATCCCCAACTCACCGGTGTCCTCTCCTCTCCAGGTTTGCTTGTTCGGTAACACACGGTAAGATTTTTCTTTCCATATATTAGCAAGAGAGAATGTGCACTGTTGCTTTAGCCTTTAAAGGTCTGTGCCGAGTGATCATCACATACTAAATGTAACTTGTAGCATTAGTGTTAGTATTAGCTTTAGCATGACGAGCATCCTCTTAAACTCTCAATCTCACTTTTTTACATCTCGTTGTGACGTCCTGGTGTGTTTAAATATTTGAAAATAATCTGTATTAGTGTGTATAATCATTTAAAAAATTGCTATGTTCGTAGTAAATTTGAAGCTATTAAAGCATTTTTATTAAAATTGCCTTTCATAAGTTACTTAGCTTTGAAAAAACAAAAACTATAGCGGCCTCAAATATAGGCTTACAAAATCGACTTTGGATCTCGGCAATCAGATGAGATTTTAGATAACGCTATCGGCATTTGGATAATCCCATATCGCGTGAACTCTAGTCATAATTACACTGGTATGAAAAGTAAAACTTTTGGAATTTCTCACATTTCTGTGTAACATCACTATCAAATGTAATCTGATCTTTGTCAAAATAACACAGATGAAAAAACTGTCTGCCTTAACTAAAAGCACCCAAGCATCTATAGGTTTTCATATTTTAATGAGGATAGTATGCAAACAATAACAGAAGGGGGAAAAATAAGTAAGTGAACCATCACATTTAATATTTTGTGCCCCCCCTCCCTCCTTTGGCCGCAATAACGTCAACCAGACGCTTCCTGTAGCTGTATATCAGTCTGGCACATCGATCAGGACTAATCTTGGTCCATTGTTCTCTACATATCTGGCATGAATCGCTATCTTTAGGTCATGCCACAGCATCTCAATGGGGTTCAAGTCTGGACTCTGACTAGGCCACTCCAGAATGTGTATCTTGTTCTTCTGAAACCACTATGAAGTTGATTTACTTCTGTGTTTTGGATCATTGTCTTGTAGCAGCATTCATCCTCTGTTTAGCTCCAACTGTCTGACAGACGGCCTTAGGTTTTCCTGCAAAACTTTTGAATTAATTGTTTCTTTAATGATTGCAAGTTGTTCAGGCCCCAAGGCAGCAAAGCAGCCCCAAATCATAATGCTCCCTCCACCATGTTGGGGCTGAGGTGTTGATGTTGGTGAGCTGTTCCATCTTTCCTCCACACATGACGTTGTGTGTTACTCCCACACAATTCAACTTTGGTTTCACCAGTCCACAAAATATTTTTGCCAAAACTTCTATGGAGTGGCCAAGTGCCGATTTGCGAAAATTAAACAAGCATCAGCTTTTTTAGACAGCAGTGGCTTCCTCCGTGGAGTCCTCCCATGAACACCATTCTTGGCCATATAGTTGATGTGTGCACAGAGATATTGGACTTTGCCAGTGATTTCGGTAAGTCTTTAGCAGAAACTCGATATTTTTTTACCTCTTTGAGTATTCTGCGCTGAACTATCGGCGTCATCTTTTGTGGACGGCCACTCCTTGGAAGAGAAACAACAGTGCCAAACTCTCTCCAGTTTTAGACAACTTCTCTGACTGTTCATTGGTGAACATCCAGACTTTTAGAGATGGTTTTGTATCCTATCCCAGCTTTATACAAATCAACAATCCTTGATCGCAAGTCTTCAGACAGCTCTTTTGACCAAGCCACGATGCACATCAGACAGTGCTTCTCATCAAGACATTTCTTACCGGCTGTGTATTTTATAGTGGGCAGGGCAGCTTTAAACCACTCATCATTGATTGGGCACACACCTGACTTAAATTGTTTGATAAAAATTGGTTTCAATTGCTCTTTAAGTCTCCTTAAGCAGAGGGTTCATGTCAAGTTCAAAAATATCAAAAATAGACCCTTAGGTAGACATTTGTAAAATTACCCAGATATAAGGAGAGAAGACACTCAGTTTTCTTGGCCAAGGAGAGCAAAAGAGTGACTAGCCAGAGGAATGCTAGATTTCGCTGTCCAGTCACCAAAATTGATCTAAAGAAGAATCCTCCTTGGTATTTTTATTTAGGGGTTTGTCCTAATACAAAATGGGTGCCGCCCTGAGGGAGGGGGTCACAAGCTGGAGACACCCATGTAATTTTTATTGGATATGTGGAACTGAGTACACGTATGTAAGCAAGGGCTCATGTAAACAATAGTCAAAATGACCCAGACATTTCAGTTATGCAACGCTGCGGCCATGGAAGATGTCCTCGGATGGAAAATTGTCCTCGAAGGTCGAGACTAAAGTCCAGACGCCAGGTGCTGAAGATGTCTCGGAAGGTTTAGTTACGCAATGATGCGGCCATGAAGCAAGGCAGTTGTCATTCCGACCCTCTTTTACTCTTTGTAACACCTAAGCATTACACTACAACCTAGTATAGCAAGCAATAATCATTTACTGGTTATATCAATAAGAAAAATATGGCAATATGTATTAATTATGGTATATATGAGCACAAGCAAATATTCAATCAATCAAGCAAATATTTAATCAATCAAACCATGATAATTACCTCAACAGTTCACTTATTTTTCCCTCTTCTGTCATTGTTTGCATGCTATCCTCATTTAACTGTAAATGTTTGTGTGGTTTTATCTAAAACAGACACTGTATTTACATCTGTGTGATTTTGACAAAAAATAGATCACATTTGATGGTGATTTTATGCAGAAATGTGAGAAATTCCAAAAAGTTCAGATACTTTTTCATACCACTGTATATGGGGACTGCACGACTCTCAAGATAGCCTTGTCCAAGTACAAAAAAGGCAAAAATCTGCCAATATGCACATTTCTTCTAATAGTAATGAATTCATTGACTGCCATTGGCGGCAATGTCGTCTATCACCGTCAATGGCAGCCAATCACTTAAACCCAAGTCAGCTTTTATGTTTTCTCTTCGTTTTGGTTCATGGCCCGAAACAAGTGCCTCGTTCCTTTTGCTGTCAGTCGTCAGGAAGTATGAAAAGACTGAAAATACTGGCCGGTGTTCAGAGCAAAATATCTCGAGGAAACGTTAGTTCACATCAGCGCATGATGAAAGTCATTCGTCTGCAAGTGAACCTTTAAAAACAAAAAAAAAGTAACCTTGTCTGTCAAGCCAAACAAACAGCTGCCGCGAGATGAAAACTAAAAGAAAACAGCAAAGTGGTGGCTGGCAGCCACATGCTTGATGGGTTGCTTTAAAAGTGGCCAGTAAAGTCAAGACTGAATATAGTTTCCTCTTTTAAAAGGTTTGATCACGCGTCGCGTGTCCGTCGCTGAGCAATAAGAGGAATCCGATTCACGCGTGGGTTTGAAGGTCAATTTTAGGCCTTGTTCAGACACTTTCCTGAAGTTGGCCCCCCATCAGATGGAAATTTAACTAGAAATTGAGTTCAATCATTTGTGCTACGTTTGTGCTGTAAAAAAATTCATTTGTGCTGCTATCGTTTTGTAGACATGGAGTGAAGGAATCTGACTTTTTAGCCAGACTGCCGGAATCGCGGCAGCCGAACTGCCTGACGTGCGCTGGCGCAGCTCCAACGACCCGGGTCGGCAAGATCTTGGCCAAAAGGCCAAACTCCTTGCGTTCACCTTAGTCTTAACCCCTTTGGACTGACTCAATTTTGAAAGCTGGAAAAAGACTTTGAAGCACAAGTTGACAATTTATTCAAGTTGACAGCGATCAAATGGCAAAGTGAAACGGCAACACATTCAGGCAGGGAGGCAAGGTCACCCTATCACACGTCAACAAAAAGTTCCCGGGAAAAACGACAACGCTTAATTACCATATTTTCTGCACTATAAGGTGCACCTATAAGCTTTCAATTTTCTCAAAAGCCGACAGTGCGCCCAATAATTAAGACACCTTATATATGGATCAATATTGGTTAATCATGGCATGATATTTGCTAGAGCGTAGCTCTATCTAGTGGATGCATAACGCAGCTACTACAACTGCAACTGCGCCTTATATTATGGTGCGGACTATAAGTGAAAACAGTTTTAAAATAAGCCATTCTTTGAGGGTGTGCCTTATATTCTGATGCAGAAATATGGTACTAATCACGAGGGGTGTTAAAATCAATTCTGAGATACATCGTATTATTACGTCACGCAATTCTCGTATCGATTCAAAATCCGTCTGTATCGATCCTGCCGCAATCACACCAGCCGAACCGCCGGACCCGCGGTGGCCCGGATCCAATGACCTTCGCCGGCGAGATCCCGGCCAAAAGGCCAAACTCCGTGCGTTCACCTTACTCTTAACCTCTTTGTAATGACTCCATTTTGAAAGCTGGAAAAAGGCTTTGAAGCACAAGTTGACAATTTATTCAAGTCGACAGCGATCAAATGGCAAAGCGAAATGGCAACAGACTCAGGCAGGGAGGCAAGGTCACCCTATCACACGTCAACAGAAAGTTCCCAGGAAAAACGACAACGCTTGAACATTCAGTCTTTTGAGGGCTCTCGATTGGCAGGAAGAAGGGGTTTGTTTGGGCGTTGTTTTAGATTGTCTGTCTGTGGAGTGGACAGGAGGATTCGGGAGTTATATATATCAGGGTGTTACGTGCCAAAGACGGCTCGCGAAGGGCGTAACATAAAACAAGCCACACAAATGTACGAGTGGACACAAATTTATTTACAGAACAATCAAACTCGCAATGAATATGTACAGAATGTCGACGAAGCGTGACTTCAGGGTAAGCCCAGGCCAAAACAACAAACAAAAGGAACTACACTTAAACCCCACCCGCTAACTAAACCCTGATCATGTAAAAGGAACAAAGAAAAGACAGCTTCTAACCTAACTTCCTACTCCATACAAAACAGGAGAAAACGGGTTGAACAGAAATGGCGACTTACCCTTACTTGCTTCAGTGCTCTTATTTACAGTGGTGAACAAAAACGATCCAATAACGAAAAAACACAAAAGACCTCACTGAAAAAGCGGGAGTGTATCAAAGTAGCGATCAAATGCAAACGAGAGTGAATGGCGAGCAAATAGCTGGCGAGGAGGACCGCGGCAGAATACTGTCAAATGCGACCTCCTAGAGCGTTGAGAGCGGCAGGTTTAAGAAGCTTGGCGCCTTTTCCCGTGGCCAATCAGCGGCGGCGACGTCGTCGGTCTGTCCTGCGTCGATCAGCTGTCGTCACAGTGGGAGGGGAAGCAGCCAGCTGGTGGAGGCGACGATCAGCTGACTGGAAGAATTTCAGAAAATTAACCATTAAACGGCCAGGGCCGTCACACAGGGCAACGAGGGTTGTACCACCTCAGCGTCAAAGGGGCTCTTGGAGTCTTGTCAGTCATGTTATTAGTTGGATATCGGGCGTTCACTGATGTCCCATGTGTTTGGACAGGGTGTCCCGCCATTTGTTCTGGACTGTCGGGGAGAACTGATTGCAAGAGTTTGTGGTGCAGACGTGGGCTTGTCAGCGTCAATCTTGCTCAGTCAGTTGCATGACGCACACGTTGGGCTTCTGTGATAAGAAGGCGTCATGTATCCCTTATGCCATATATTCTCCTTGTTTTCCATAATCTATGGTATAAATGCTATTAATTTAATATTGGTTGTGTTAGAGTAATTCAAACACGTAAATACGAGAAAAGTTACTATCTCCTTCATTTTCTCCTTAATTTTGAGTGATGACGTCAATCGCAGCCCATCAGCTGCGGATGACCGGGTGTACCAACTCTCTCAATCACAGAGGGGTGTCCCAAAAACTAGCGGAAACGTAGCAAAAACAAATTACACCCCTTTGAGTCCATTTTGCAGTAAATGGGGGGCTGCGAGTTACGTCATCACTTGAAATTAATGCAGGTAGTCCCCGGGGTACATACGAGTTCCGTTCCTCCGTTGGCGGTGTAACCCGAATTTCCGCATAAGTCGGAATTAACCTTTTAAGTACCCCTAAATCTCAAAATAACTATCCAAAAAAAGTCCAGAAGTATTGCAGTTTGTTTAATGATGGAGTATACACGGCCCTCTGGTGGCAGCATTGGGTGTGGCTGGACTGTCGCTAAGTATGACTGAGGAGCAGACTCATCTGACATGGGTAAAGTACAGATGCGCACTGGTTTGGCCCACATAAGGCTGTAAGTTGTTTCAGCTAATATATGTTTGTGTATGCATTTCTAAGTTAGAGCTACAATTAGTTAAAAATCTTAGAATTTTTACAGAACAGACAAGCCTGAAGCTTCCTGTAGCGGCCTGCCTTCACGCTGCTGCAGGGTCTCTCTGAGGTCTTACCGTCAGTCAGGGGCAGTGTTGTTAATAACGGCGTTACAATATAACGGTGTTACTAACGGCGTTATTTTTTTCAGTTGTGGGTAATCTAATTAATTACTTTTCTCCTCTTGGCAACGCCGTTACCGTTACTGAGGACGGAAAGGCATGCGTTACTATGCGTTACTATATTGGTCGAAAAGTCTGAGGGAGACGGACTCACCGAGACAACAGAGCAGAGCAGAAGGAGGGAGGAGGCAAGAAAGTTGTGACGCCGAGCAAACGCGATGCTAGGTAGCTCCAATAATACATGTTGTAGCCGATAGCCTACAAACTACGCCCGCATGTTATGGTAGATATGGTAGACATGGTAGATATCACATGTACTGTACATAGATATAACTAGATGCAAAATGACAGACATGGCACTAAATGAGTTAGTAGACAGCCGCCATCTTAAAGCAGTAGACTTTTTAAGACGGCTCTGTTGTAGAGAACCTTCCTAGCGAACCTAAGTAACTTTTTATCTAAAATACTTATAAATTGGCAAAATCTTGACTTGAATCTATCTTTAAATGATGAAACAGTTTTAAAACTTTCATATGTCGAAAGTAGAGAGAAGGGAACTAATGCAATAATGGGAGCAATTTTAACAACTTTTAACAGTTGATTCAGGGTAAAGGGTAAATTAGGGTAAAGAATTGGGCTCGGGCCAATTGTACCAAAAACCTTCACAAAAAACTTCACATAGTGTGGCCAATGCTTGTTTATTTTTATTTTATTTTTATTTTTTTTTGAGGGGAAAAAAAAAAAAGAAGTAATCACCAATTACTTTTCCAAGTAACTAATTACTCTTACATTCAGGTAATTGAGTTACTAACGCAATTACTTTTTGGGAGAAGTAATTTGTAACTATAATTAATTACTTTTTTTCAGTAAGATTAACAACACTGGTCAGGGGTGATCACAGTTGGCCGCCTGATCAAAATCCTTTTTTATTGGCCATGTACTGCAAAGTACACCTGAAGTGGTGGCGTTTGTTTGGCCTACATTTTTGCTAGTTTGTGCTGTAAAACGTTTTTGTTTCTGCTGTTATCTATTTTGAGATATTTGCATTTGTTTTATAGGTCAGTCTGATGTCAACCTGCCCATTTTGAACTCAGGGTCCATTTTGCAGTAAATGTGGAGCTGCGAGTGACGTCTTTACTCAAAAACAAGAAAAAAAATTGACAGCACAAACTAGCAAAAACATAACACAAACGAACGGCACCACTTTGGGTCTAAGCAGAATATCTGCAAAGCCGTTGCAGAACAAACAAAAATGTTTACAGCACAAACTATTAATACCATTTTTAGACAATTTTTAATCAAAATGGTACTCTGGTGGACTTCAGGTTGACGTATAAAAGAATTGTAAATATCTAAAAAAAAAAAAAAAAAAAAAATGATAGCAGCGCAAACAACTTTTTACAGCACAAACAATTGCCACCATTTAAGTCTAAATTTGCGTCTGATGGGGAGGCAACTTCACAGAGGTGTAGAAAAGCGTGCATCGCATGATCGACCGTCAAGGTTCCATGCGCTGTTTTAGAACGTATATTTTAGTCATTTCCTATGAGTACTTGCATGTCAGTTAAGTTCATTGAGTCAGAATCCGGAAGGTCATCTGGAAGAAGAGACTTCTTGTCTTCTGTGTTACATACATGTGTTCAAGGCACGCACAACCGCATGTGTGTGTGTGATAGAGGAACCCCCCGCTACCCCCTTTTTGAATAGAATTGTCACTGATTACTGGTATTTATAATAATTACCCCCTCACTCATGTCGCCAATTGACGCCTTTAAAAGGAGCATAATGGTGTTTTATTGAATCAGCATGTCTGTGTCCTCCCTGCCGGCTGCCTCGCACAAATCCTCCCGCCAGTAAAAATAGAATAAAAGGGGACCCTTTATCTCCTCGCCGGCCCCGTGCGTGTCAGCGTGCGTCTCTCGGTTTGCCTAAAAAGCCGTGTTAATCACTGCGACTGACAACAAACTGATATTATCATGTGAAATATTTTCACTTTAGGCGAGGTTTGTGTTGCATACCGTGGATTAATGATGTGCCAAGTTGCGGCTCGGCTCAGAATGAATAGTTGGCCCCTACTCTGGGTAGCTCATGATCCGATATGGCGGTACAAAAATAATGGATTCGTGGGTCAGGAAATCATACTACGATACAACTAATAAACAGCTGTGAATTAAAATGAGTTAATCACGAATAACCGTCTCAAGAATTCGCTGCCATCCCCGTACCTCTATATCTGTACATCTATACATCTATCTATACACCTATCTCTATCTATACATCTATTTAATTCTATGCATCTTATAGACGTATACTATCTAAATCTACCTGGACATCTTTCTATCATCTATACGTCTATATGTCGTTATACATCTATACATTTATCTATCTATCCGTCTTCATCTATCTATTCATCTACTGCATCTATTTATATACACCTATGTAGACATCTATCTATACGTCCATCTCGATACATCTATCATCTATATATCTATGCATCTATCAACGTCGACTGTATCTATACATTTATCTAAACATCTGTCTGAACATCTATACTTCTATCAATACATCTATTGCTATACATCTATATAGAAATCAATCTACATACATCTATCTATACATCCATTTATATAGACATTTAGGTATCGGTACGTCAATACATCTGTCTGTCTGTCTATATACTGTACATCTTCCTATACATCTATATAGAAATCTATCTATATTCATCTGTCTAGACATCCATTTACAGGTATACATCTATATGGACATCTATCTTTATCTATACACCTATCTAGACATCTATCTATATCTGTATGTCTATACATATGTCAATACATCTATCTCTATACAGCTACTTATACATCAATATAGAAATATATCTATATACATCTATCTAGACATCCATCTATATCTATACATACAGTGGTGCAAGTAAGTATTTAGTCAACCACTAATTGTGCAAGTTCTCCCACTTGAAAATATTAGAGAGGCCTGTAATTGTAAACATGGGTAAACCTCAACCATGAGAGACAGAATGTGGAAAAAAAAATACCAGAAAATCCTTGTTTGATTTTTAAAGAATGTATTTGCAAATCATGGTGGAAAATAAGTATTTGGTCAATAGCAAAAGTTCATCTCAATACTTTGTTACGTACCCTTTGTTGGCAATAACGGAGGCCAAACATTTTCTGTTACTCCTCTTAAGCTTTTCACACACTGTTGCTGGTATTTTGACCCATTTCTCCATGCAGATCTCCTCTAGAGCAGTGATGTTTTGGGGCTGTCGTTGGGCAACACGGACTTTCAACTCCCTCCTCACCCCGTGGCGTCAAAATGATAACAAGAACAGGGAGCAAAAATCCCAGAACCACACGGGGGGACCTAGTGAATGACCTACAGAGAGCTGGGACCACAGTAACAAAGGCTACAATCAGTAACACAATGCGTCGCCAGGGACTCGAATCCTGCACTGCCAGACGTGTCCCCCTGCTGAAGAAAGTACACGTCCAGGCCCGTCTGCGGTTCGCTAGAGAGCATTTGGATGATCCAGAAGAGGACTGGGAGAACGTGTTATGGTCAGATGAAACCAAAATAGAACTTTTTGGTAGAAACACAGGTTCTCTTGTTTGGAGGAAAAAGGATACTGAATTGCACCATACCCACTGTGAAGCATGGGGGTGGAAACATCATGTTTTGGGGCTGTTTTTCTGCAAAAGGGACCAGGACGAATGATCTGTGAAAAGGAAAGAATGAATGGGGCCATGTATCGAGAGATTTTGAGTGAAAATCTCCTTCCATCAGCAAGGGCATTGAAGATGAGACGTGGCTGGGTCTTCCAGCATGACGATGATCCCAAACACACAGCCGGGGCAACAAAGAAGTGGCTTCGTAAGAAGCATTTTAAGGTCCTGGAGTGGCCTAGGCAGTCTCCAGATCTCAACCCCATAGAAAATCTGTGCAGGGAGTTAAAAGTCCGTGTTGCCCAACAACAGCCCCAAAACATCACTGCTCTAGAGGAGATCTGCATGGAGGAATGGACCAAAATACCAGCAACAGTGAGTGAAAAGCTTGAAGAGTTATAGAAAACATTTGGCCTCCGTTACTGCCAACTGTGGGTATATAAAAAAGTATTGAGATGAACTTTTAGTATTGACCAAATACTTATTTTCCACCATGAATTACAAATAAATTCCTTAAAAAATCAAACAATGTGATTTTCTGGGGGGGGGTTTCCACATTTTTTTCCTCTCATGGTTGAGGTTTACCCATGTCGACAATTATAGGCAAAGTATGTCTAGATAGATACAGATACAGTGGGGCAAATAAGTATTTAGTCAACTAGTAATCGTGCAAATTCTCCCACTTGAACATATTAGAGATGCCTGTATCCATCTCTATACGTCCGTCCGTCCGTCCATCCCGAATTCCTTCCTCAATTTTCATAGCTCCGTTATTTTATTTCTGTATCCTTCGAAACACACGTTTCAGTTTTATGAAGAAAACACTGCGGTCTCGGATAAAGCGCAGTCCAAATAAAACAGCTCAAGTGTCTTTTACAAAAGCGGAGAGTAATAGTCGGACAACGCGATCCCTTTCCCTGCATTTATCCCGCCACACTTAGCGGAAGCTGAAAGGCTCCATAAATAACGGCGCTCCCGTTTCCCGAAGGTTATCAGTGCAGGAAAATTAGCTTTTAAAATGCAGTTTGAAATCCATTTAGGTGATTGATTGGCGAGCGCTCTAATAAATTCTGCCGCTATCCAGGCGGGCCTCGTCACGGCCATTTTTTATTGTTGTCGTCAAGCCAGACGTGTAAAAGAAGGAAGGGCGGACGCTCTTCGTTTGCGCTCGTCTGTTATCGAGACGGGCTTTGTGTTAACGCCACGTCTTTAGGCTTTCTGAGAACAGTTTTACGATACCGACCGCTTATTTATGCTCCTCTACTGACTATGGAGGACCGGGAGTGCCAATATTAAATAAATACGTACTTACCTCCACCAGTAGGTGAAACCTATGGAAGGTGCTGAAATAAATGATTAAAAACCGGACAAAGTGTCACCTTATACAGACAGACAGAAGTCCGAGGAGGACTGTCAAGATTGTAGACATATTCCATCATTTCCATCTTAATTTCAATGGTAAGCATCACTTTTTTCACCACCCGCACTAACCGTCTTGGGACCTATGTTGATTTCTCTCACAAAAAATCCGCTGTGCTGCCGTCTTGGGGTACAACAATGAAATTGCGACACTGTCGTAAATCGTAGTATTTCGAACATGTCGTCGTATTTCGAGACAAATGAACTTTTGAGTCGGATGTCGAAAGGAACATATGTCAAGGTGTCCGTATGTTGAGGTACCACTCTATACATATTAGTATACCTGTGTGTGTATGTCTGTTTAATGATAATCTTTATATACATAATGAAGGGAAATAGGATTTTTGCTAGCATGCTAATTGTTTGCTTCTATTGCTTGTTACTTTAGTACCCATTAAAATAAAAGTATTAAAACATAGTGTAATCAACAAACATAAGACATTTAAAATTTGAAGTGCCTGAGATATAATAAGTATAATAGTAATATTTAAATATATACAATAAATACTAAAATAATAATAAAAACATATAAAAAAAAACAATACTGTTGAAAACGAAAAAAAAAAAAATGTAATATATAAATATTGAAATCATCCTTGAAAAATAATGAATAAAGATTGAAATCATGAATTTTAATAACAGAATTATATATTTAATTAAGCATTTAATTATGACACTCCTTACGGTTGTTATATATTTAGTCACTTTCTTTCCATATGTTGAGATACTTTTGCATTCCTCATAATGTGTCATTTTCTTTAAAGAATAAATGAATAAATAAACATAATCTTTCCATTTGAAACCTCTTGGTAACTAGAAACCGCAATTTCTGGAGAAATTACAATGGGGCTTTGCTGTGTTAGATACAGATCAATCTGGTCACTCTGTTGATTTGGGGACATTAGGGCAGCACGTCCTGTTGCATGGCTGTCAATGGCATCGACTGACATGGGCACCAGTTGAACATCAATGGGCTGTAAGGATGTTTTTGGTCAAAAATCACAACTGCACAAATATTTTTCAGCCATTGCAAATGAATGCGAAATTTGGATCAACAGTGGTATGAAAAAGTATCCGAACCTTTTGAAATTACTCATATTTCTGCATAAAATCACCCTCAAATGTGATCTGATCTTTGTCAAAATCACATAGATGAAAGTACAGTGTCTGCTTAACTAAAACCACCCAAACATTTCTGGGTTTTCATATTCTAATGATGATAGTATGCAAACAATGACAGAAGGGGGAAAATAAGTGAACCATCACATTTAATATTTTGTGCCACCCCTGCAGATCAGTTTGGCACATCAATCTTGGCTCTCTACAAAACAGTTGTAGTTCAGAATCGCTGTCTTTAGGTCATGCCACAGCATTTCAATGGCGTTCGAGTCTGGACTTTGACTCGGCCATTCCAGAAAGTGTATATAGTTCTTCTGAAACCATTCTGAAGTTGATTTACTTCTGTGTTTTGGATCATTGTCTGTCCTCTTTTTAGCTTCAACTGTCTGACAGACGGCCTCAGGTTTTCCTGGAAAACTTTTGAATTCATTCTTCCATTAATGATTGCAAGTTGTCCAGGCCCTAAGAGAGCAAACAACCCCAAATCACAATGCTCCCTCCACCATTCTTCACAGTGAGGATGAGGTGCTGATGTTGTTGAGCTGTTCCATTTTTCCTTGAAACATGACGTGTATTTCTCCCAAACAATTCAATTTTGGTTTCAAAGGTCCAGTAAATGTTTTGCCAACACTTCTGCAAAGTTTCCAAGTGCCTTTTTGCAAACATTAAATGAGCAACAATGGGGTTTTTTTAGACAGCAGTGGCTTCCTCCGTTGAGTCTTCCCATGAACACCATAGTTTTACATATAGTTGATGTGCACAGAGATATTGGACTGTGCCAATGATTTTGGTAAGTCTTTAGCAGACACTCTAAGGTTCTCTTCTTTTTAAACACACTAAGTATCCTGCACTGAACTCATGGCTTCATCTTTGGTGGACGGCAACTCCTTGGGAGAGAAACAACAAAGCCAAACTCTCTCCATTGGTAGACAACTTCTCTGAATGTCGATTGATAAACATCCTGACTTTTAGGGAGGGTTTTCCCAGCTTAATACAAATCAACAATCCTTGATCACAGTTCTTCAGACAGCTGTTTTGACTGAGCCATGATGCACATGAACGATGCTTCTCATCGAGACAATTCTTACCAGGTGTGTGTTTTATAGTGGGCAGGTCAGCAATTGCTCTTTAAGTCTTTTTAGCCAGAGGGTTTACTTCCTTATTTTTCCCCCTTCTGTCATTGTTTCCATCAGGGCCGGCCCAGGCCATTTGGGGGCCCTAAGCAAAATAATGCAAAGGGGCCCATATTTTTGGCCCACCATTTCGTCACAGTGTACTGTGAAACCCATACATGCAATCCAAGCCATACGTCCATATTTTGTATATTAATCAGATTTTGTTGCACTGCATACTTCAAACGTCTCACCCCAAGTGATTGTCAGTACTTACAGTAGATAGCACCAAACCCTTTTCTAAAAGAGGAAAGAAAGAAGTTAAGGTAGAACTTTTTTTTTTTTTTTTTTAGGGTTGTAATCAAGTATCAAAACTCATAAAAGTCAAATAAAGCAAACTGTAGTAAACAAAAATGAATATAAATTAACAATTGCCAGATTGGGGGCCCCCTAGTGGTCAGGGGCCCTAAGCAGCTGCATAGTCTGCGTATAGGCTGGGCCGGCCCTGGTTTGCATGGTATCCTCATTAAAATAGGAAAACCTATAAATGTTTGATTGGTTTTAGTTAAAGCACACAGTGTATTTCCATCTGTGTGATTTTGACAACGATCACATCACATTTGTTGGGGATTTTATGCAGAAATGGGAGAGATTCCAAAAGGTTCAGATACTTTTTCTTACTGCTGTATCAGGGTATATGCCTTTTGAAGCCCCATCAAATAAAAGTTGAGGCACGCCAGTCTCATATTAAACAAACTATTAGGTCTTAAATCCAACATTCGTCATCAGCATTTTATTTTTAAATTTGGCATATAGCTTTGAAATAAAAACGCATATCCAAATGAAGCACCTGCACCAGACCTGATAAAAGTGCCTTGAATGTGGTTGAAGAGGGTGGAGGATTTACCCCTCCCCGCTGCCTACTTTGCACCCGGAATTAGACGAGCATAATCTCGGACCGGGGGAAAAATATGC
This sequence comes from Corythoichthys intestinalis, assembly GCF_030265065.1. Lineage (NCBI taxonomy): Eukaryota > Metazoa > Chordata > Actinopteri > Syngnathiformes > Syngnathidae > Corythoichthys > Corythoichthys intestinalis. The sequence continues at coordinate 1,148,272 of NC_080400.1, forward strand.
GGATTTACATATGGGGCTGGTGTAATCCGCCATTTACGATATCATTTACGGGGGCTTTCTTCTTTTTTTCCGCCCACTGACATCTCGCTCTTCCTCCGCATTTCAAAAGGGCTGATTGACAGAAGAGCGGCTCCAGGCATTGGCTTTGCATATAGTGGCGACGCGCGACCTATACACGCACACATACTGTATATTGGCTTTTGATTGATATTTAACTGAAAGTGAGCTCTTGTTGCTGTCAAAGCTCAGCTAAGTCTCTTGAGCTGCTTGATTTCTGACGCCAGTGCTATTCACTTAAGTGTGTGTACGCGATGTTGTCATGTGATCCGTGTAACACTTAATCTCTTTCGACTCCTTCAATGCGCTGGTACGTCGACGGCCGTCTGCCAAGGCCTCGCTGATGTTTTGTACACAATCCCTTTTTTTGAAACTCATTGGCTGCTATTGAAGGTGATAGACCGCCAAATGGATTGGACTTGTATTGCAGTCAATGGCACTGAAACATTATTCATTTTCAGCAGTGGCGCCTCCAGAAATTTTTCATAGGGGTGGCCAGATGGGGCCACTTAAAATCTTGGGGTGGCCAAAACTAAAAGCCATAATTTCGGATTTTCATTATATTATTGCAGTAAAAAGGTCCGGGGAAAACTATCAGAAAGACTTAAGGACACCGCTACTGATATACTTTGGTGTATTGTGTAATATTTGATGTTACTAATGATTTAATGTGAATAGTCCATAAGTGTCCAGTCAACATTTTGAGTTCTACAACAATTCTGTTTTATTGTGTTATGTATACAGTATATTAAGCATAAGGTGTACATTTAACATGGGCTGTCAAACGATTAACATTTTTAATCGAGTTAATCACAGCTTAAAAATGAATCGTAATTAATCGCAATTCAAGCAATTTCTAAAATATGCCACATTTTTCTGTAAATTATTGTTGGAAAGGAAAGATAAGACAAGACGGATATATACATTCAACATACTGTACATGTTTACTGTATTTTTTTTTATTATAACAATAAATCCACAAGATGGCATTAACATTATTAACATTCTTTCTGTGAAAGGGATCCACCGATAGACTTATAAAAATGTGAGTTTGTACATTGTGACTAAATATTGCCATCTAGTGTATTTGTTGATCTTTCAGTAAATGATACTGTAGCGACTTAACTGTTCTGCCCAAATGCATGATGGGAAGTGGTGCAACCATGACTGTGTGTGGTGGCTGCAAATGCTATATCTTCTCTGCATTGGGTACACAACAGGGTATTAAGAAAAATATCAACTCCTGTCATTCTTCCCCACGTCGCTTCCCACAGTATTTATAGTTGCTGTGGGAGAGATGACGATGCTTTTGCCAATTAAAAGCACGGTCTCAATGAATGCTTATATCTACTCCGCTCACTTGACACTGCCTCTTATCTCTGTATACAAGTAAAACGGCGCCATTGTAGGCTGTTTGCGGCAATGCGTGAATGAGTCATACCGCGAATGCGTTAATTGCGATAAATATTTTCACGTGATTAATTTTTAAAAATTAATTACTGCCCGCTAAAGCGATAAATTTGACAGCCCGACATTTAACTAAACATAATAAATGCATTCATTTGGGATGAAACGCATAACTGATGCTACAACAATCTAACGATATACTGGCAAGCAGGGTGGCCAACCAATTTATAGGGGTGGCCGTGGCCACCCCTGGCCACCCCCTGGGGGCGCCACTGATTTTCAGCCCTCCAACTTCCCAGAAAATTAATATACAGTGGTACCTCTACCTACGAATGTCCCGACATAGTTTACAGGTTAAAACACGCCTCAATGGGAAAATATTGTCTCTTGTTAAGAAATAAATTTTAGGATAAGAAAGGCAAAAATGCAGTATTGCTGGCACTCGCAGCTCCAAGAGTTTACTGAACAAAACATACTTACAGTGGGGCAAATAAGTATTTAGTCAACCACCAATTGTGCAAGTTGTCCTACTTGAAAAGATTAGAGAGGCCTGGAATTGTCAACATGGGTAAACCTCAACCATGAGAGACAGAATGTGGGGAGAAAAAAAAACAGAAAATCACATTGTTGATTTTTAAAGAATTTATTTGCAAGTCATGGTGGAAAATAAGTATTTGGTCAATACCAAAAGTTCATCTAAATACTTTATTATGTACCCTTTGTTGGCAATAACGGAGGCCAAACGTTTTCTGTAACTCTTCATTCTTCGCTTAGTGTAAAGAAATCAACTGTGGGAGCAATCATTTGCCACATTTACATGGAGCCAAATATTCCAATTACAATCGGAATATTTGTTCAAACCGAATAAATGTGTTCCATATAAACACCTCATTCGGAATGAACAGGCCCAAACCGAATGGAATTTCATTCCGATTCACAGGGGTGGAATATTCCTTTTCCCAAACCGATAAGTAAAATTATATCATGTAAACAGGGAAGCGGAATGGTGTCTGGTTGTGTTCTTTCTGCACATGCTCCGTACTGACGTGGTGACGTAAGTAACGTCACTTGCAACATGGCTTCCAAGCACACGCACAGCGCACCCACACAACTTTTTAAATGAACGGCGTATCATTCTGAAGTTTTGTTTCCACTCGAAAAGTTAAAACAGCAGCTGATCTGACGATCGATCTCCATGTTTTGCAACGTGACGCTTTGTTTTGATTAATCTGCGCATGTCAGACGGCAGTTGTCAAACGTCCTTTCGGAATAAAGGCAGACACATGTAAACGCTGGATCGGAATAGATGAAGTGACATGTAAACAGCTGATGTGAAATTTCCATTCGGAATGATTTGAATCGGTATGAATAACAGTCAGCATGTAAACGTGGCTACTGACTCACAGACACTCGAAGGCGAAGGACGCATTTTCACGATCGACAATGGACTATTGTGAAAATGAACAATCAGAGGGGATGGTTACTATTTAAAAAAAAAAAAACAACAACCTTGTAATCACTACGAAATCTGAATGTCAAAAATTGATATTCGATATTTTCTGCGTCCTATATGGTATACTGGGGATGGGTTTCAGTAAGCTTCGGCTTCTCCCGTCAGCCCTTTTCTTTTCGGGTTGAATTAATTGTAAACACATATAAATGCTGTATGTTTAGATTTGTCATGCCTGAAGGGAAAAAAACAAAAACAAAAATATATATATTAAAAAATGGAAGACATACAAGACCACTGATAATCTCCATCGATCTGGAGCTCCATGCAAGATCTCACCCCGTGGCGTCAAAATGACAACAAGAACGGTGAGCAAAAATCCCAGAACCACACGGGGGGACCTAGTGAATGACCTGCAGAGAGCTGGGACCACAGTAACAAAGGCTAAGTAAGGCAGTAACAAAGGCAGTAACACAATGCGCCACCAGGGACTCAAATCCTGCACTGCCAGATGTGCCCTCCTGCTGAAGCCAGTACACGTCCTGGTCCGTCTGCGGTTATCATTTGGATGATCCAGAAGAGGACTGTGAGAATGTGTTATGGTCAGATGAAACCAAAATAGAACTTTTTGGTAGAAACACAGGTTCTCGTGTTTGGAGGAGAAAGAATACTGAATTGCATCCGAAGAACACCATACCCACTGTGAAGCATGGGGATGGAAACATCATGTTTTGGGGCTGTTTTTCTGCAAAGGGACCAGGATGACTGTGTAAAGGAAAGAATGAATGGGGCCGTGTATCGAGAGATTTTGAGTGAAAATCTCCTTCCGTCAGCAAGGGCATTGAAGATGAGACGTGGCTGGGTCTTTCAGCATGACAATGATCCCAAACACACAGCCAGGGCAACAAAGGAGTGGCTTCGTAAGAAGCATTTTAAGGTCCTGGAGTGGCCTAGCCAGTCTCCTGAACTCAACCCCATGGAAAGTCCGTTTTGCCCAACGACAGCCCCAAAGAAATCACTGCTCTAGAGGAGATCTGCATGGAGGAATGGGCCAAAATACCAGCAACAGTGTGAAAAGCTTGTGAAGAGTTACAGAAAACGTTTGGCCTCCGTTATTGCCAACAAAGGGTACATAACAAAGTATTGAGATGAACTTTTGCTATTGACCAAATACCATTTTCCACCATGATTTGCAAATAAATTCTTTAAAAATCAAACAATGTGATTTTCTGGGGGTTTTTCCACATTCTGTCTCTCATGATTGAAGTTTACCCATGTTGACAATTACAGGCCTCTCTAATATTTTCAAGTGGGAAAATTTGCACAATTAGTGGTTGACTGAATACTTATTTGCCCCACTGTATAGCTGGTCTGCCATTGGCTATTGCCTAGCATTCCTGGCATCCAATTGGCTAGGATGGACCTCTACTGTATGTATATGTGTGTATCCCAGCGTCCTGTTCATTCCAAAAGCTTTACATGAGTGTATTAACTTTATTCTAGACTCTATTCTTGTTTTTTTACGTTCTGCAAAATTCTGATTTTAGGTTTATTGTGTAATAATCTAATTGTAACGTGTATTTGGGACATCTATTGATGCATTTTTATTTATTATAAAAGATTAATGTCTGAATTTTGGGGGGGGGGCTGGAACTGATAAGGGCAAATACATGGAAATAGACTATTTACAGAATGGTCAAATGAAGAAACTACTTCCAGAACCAATTAATTTTGTAAGTAGAGGTACCACTGTGTGTGTATATACTCGTATATGGCGGAAAACACAGACAAGGCTGAAAAAGCAGTTTCTACTCTCGCACCCCTCTTTAAAATTACTGTATTTTAAGCCAAAACTGTTGTTTGATAGAAGAACGCGCCTATATGCTGCCATAGCAGATTCATGGCGCATTAAGCCTCCTTACTATTTTTAATGTCCGTTTTACCCTGGAAACCCCCGTTTACAGACGTCGCACAACCGCTTTTGTTTTATGATCATCATAAATGCATTTACACAACGAAATAACACTGGAAACGTTTTTAAAATATATTTCTTGTATGAGAGCAAAGCGCCACATTCGTTTACATTCAGAGAAGCCGACACAGGTTTCTGCATAGCATCTTCAGCAATCAATTTGAAGCTTTTCCATACCCCACTCCTTCCGGTGCATGTTTGCCTGTTCTATTCCCCCGTAGTTTAGTTTGTTTTTCACTTCTTGCTGCTCCATATAAAAAAGGAAATACCAGCATCAGACCGCGATCAGGCCGTCGATTCCACAAAATAGACTGATCCGAAAAGTCGCTGTGGGACGGGCGAATCAAAAAAATGGACAGATCCGAAACCAATATTGCAGACGCGGTGGGACCGTCGGATCCAGAAAATAGACGGCTCCCTTACTTGACTGAGGATCCAGGAAAAATGTTCGGGTGCCAGTTGTAACGCGTGGTGGGTAGGATACATGCATACAGGGACCAAAAAGGGGGAGAAGCTTCCACTTATGCACATTTATTCAGTAAAAATAATAATTCCACCTTGACCACTCACTTCACTCCCCTTGTTTCCATTTGACTGAAAATTGCATCCAAAAGCAGCATATCGTGGCATTTTACTTTGCAAGTTTAGGCAGCAATAAGCAATTGTTGATGACCAATGAAGTCATCACTGCAAGCCCGCAAACCATGGCGCAAACTAACGTTCAAAATATGTAGTAAATATTTTAAAATATTGCCATTGATTTAACATTTTATGTGTTTCTAACAATGTATTTTAGTTAGGGCTGTCAAAATTATCGCGTTAACGGGCAGTAATAAATTTTTTAAATGAATCACGTTAAAATATTTGACGCAATTAACGCACATGCCCCGCTCAGATTAAAATGACAGCAGTGTAATGTCCGTTTGTTTCTTACTTGTTTGTTACTCGTTTTTTGTTGTTTGGCGCCCTCTGCTGGCGCTTGGGTCCAAATGATTTTATGGGTTTGAGGAGTGAGCATGGTGTAATGACATCAACAATTTTAATAAAACGAAAACATTGAGAGGTGTTTTAATATAAAATTTCTATAACTTTTACTAACATTTATCTTTGAAGAACTGCAAGTTTTTCTATCCATGGATCGCTTTAAGAGAATGTTAATAATGTTAATGCCATCTTGTTGATTCATTGTTATAATAAACAAATACAGTACTTATGTATGGTATGTTGAATGTATATATACGTCTTGTGTCCTATCTTTTCATTCCAACAATAATTTACAGAAAAATATGGCATAGTTTATAGATGGTTTGAATTGCAATTAATTACGATTAATTAATTTTTAAGCTGTACTTATTCATTCATTCATTCATCTTCCATGCCGCTTATAACTCGATTAATAATTTTAATCGTTTGACAGCCCTAATTTTAGTACAAAAAAACAAGTGTGGTTTATTAGAGCCTACACGTATTTAAGGTAGAGGATCACTTTAATACTGCTATCATCAAATATTATTTGAATATTTTTCTTGACGCCCTTGACGCTGGTGCGCCCTGAGGCGGTTGCTTAGATTGCCTTATGGGCGGCACGGGTCTGATAATAAATATCTTTGCTTCTCAATGGTAAATGAATGCCACACATTCTCCTGCATTACTTTCCTTAAAAGGTCGTTAAAAAAAAAGTGTCTCCAGCTGTAGCGGCAGAACAAGCAGCACTTAGTCACCTATTGCCGCCGTCGTGGCTTAACGGTCTGCATGAGGGCCAACAGTAAAGCCCGGCTAATGTCTGCATAATCATTTACTAAAAGATGGTTACCACATGCCGGAATTATTTTCATCTCCCCCTCACGACCCTCTGTGGCTTTTAACAACCCTAATTCGCCGTTATTAATAATGAATAAAAATGCAATTTTCAGCAGGCTCGCCGGAGGGCTCTGGGAATCATTACGATGAATATTTCAGCACATTATTTTAATCTGAGCGCACGTGCGAGGAGGGGGGAAGGGGCCGATGTTGATAGGCTCATGCGTCAAGCGCCCCCCGGTCTTTAGAGCCCACGCTGAGTGTGTACCTTTGATTTACAAGACTTGTTAAAAAAAGAAAACAAAAAAAATGAGGCAAGCGGCATCATTTGGATTTGTAATTTGATGCCGTGTTGTTGGTGTATAAGTCGCGTGTGATTTAGGAGCGCTACCGCTGTTAATGTGACTCCCCGCTGTTCTCAGACCTGTCTTTGCTTACGAGAACAAACACTCGTAATAATGTTTTAGGATTGACGTTGGCCAGCCAGCTGAATCCAATTTTCTTATTTCCGTCTAATATTTTCCCATTGATTTCAAACAATAGTTGATAGCAGCTTTTGCATTTAATTGATTTAAATGTCAAATATTTCTCTTTATTTAGGGTTGTTCCGATCATGTTTTTTTGCTCCCGATCCGATCCCGATCGTTTTAGTTTGAGTAGCTGCTGATCCTTATATTTCCCGATCTGATTGCTTTTTTTTTTTTTTGCTCCCGATTCAATTCCAATCATTCCCGATAATTTTTCCCGATCATACACATTTTGGCAATGCAATGACATTCAACATACAGTACATAAGTACTGTATTTGTTTATTATGACAATAAATCCTCAAGATGGCATTTACATTATTAACATTCTTTCTGTGAGAGGGATCCACGGATAGAAAGTGACTTTGTATATTGTGACTGAATATTGCCATCTAGTGTATTTGTTGAGCTTTCAGTAAATGATACTGTAGCCATGCCCAAATGCATGATGGGAAGTGGAACCATGACTGTGCGTAGTGCTACCAATTGATATATCTTCTCTGCGTTGGGAAATAAAATAGGGTGTTAAGAAAAAGATCAACTACTACCTTTCTTCTCCACTTTGCTTCCCACAACATTTCTAATTGTTGAGAGAGGGATTGTAAGGCTTTAGCCAATTAAAAAAAGGCTCCAAAGGCTGCCAAAATTCACTCTACGCATTTTACGCTGCCTTTTATCTCTCTATATAGGTAAAACGGTGCCATTATAGATAGAGCGCGACAATGCGTGAGTGGGTCGTGCAGCGCATGCATTAATTGCGTTAAATGTTTTAACGTGATACATTTTTTAAAAATTAATTACCGCCGTTATCGGGATAAATTTGATAACCCTACCTTAAGCCTAAACTAAAGACTCTGGATGAGTGTAACATATTATGTCTGTAACGTTAAATACAATTAGAAAACAATTTAATTAAAAAAAAAATATATATATATATATATATATATATTAAAAAAAGGCATGGCCGATATTTTTTTGCCAATTCCGATACTTTGAAAATGACGTGATCGGACCCGATCGATCGGGATGCCGATCTATCGGCACATCTCTACCTTTATTAAATAATTACTTTTTGAATTTTAAGGTATTTTTATTCCATTCTTTCAAAATATTTATCAATATTTGAAATCATTAATGGGATATTTGTTTTGAGTAAAGACAGTATTTGGTTGCCATCATTTTATTTTTATTTCATCTATTAATATGATATTTCATAAAATATTATTGTGTATTTGTATGTATTATTTTATTCGATAGGGCTTTGCAAGGCAAAGGCCCATATAGTAAGAATGTTTTTTTTGAATGGCCCAAACCGTTTGACCGACCGTCACTGTTCGAATATCAAAATGACCGGAATTTTTGCGCGACGCAGGGAATTTTTTGAATGACCCCCCCCCCCAAAAAATTTTCCGTTCGCCCGGAAACACGTTTTCTTATTTTTTAATACAATTCAAAATGCATCTAGTCCTGCAATTTTTGAACAAATTGCTTAATTTACACATCAGAAATTTAGATTCAGAAATCCAGATAGTAAAATCCCTCAACTTTATTCATTTATTCGGCCCAAAGTGTTAGTTAAAATGGATTAAAGTTGACTCAACCTCTGTCCTGTTACCTTGTGTGTACCACATTGAGCATTGAAAAAAGAAAGAAGACCAAAGAACTGCCTGAGGACTTGTGAGGAAGCATGGGCAATCTCAAGGCTACAAATCCATCGCCCAAAGACCTCAAAGTTCCTGTGTCTACTTGCCTGGCACAGCCAGACTATTCTCCCTGTATTTTTCAACCACTGTGAGAAATAGTCTGTTAATCCATATAGTTAGTCCAAATAGTCCATTAATGGCCTCTCGAGCAAGGTACAAAATCAATCGTCCAATCAGATTTGTTTATTTGCGTGACGTGTTCTTAACGAGCAACGCCACTCTTGCGCACCGAAAGTCGTCTCTACAACAACACCGATGGCAAACGGGAGAGCCGAGAATATGTTCCAATCTGCGGTAAAACCAATTTTAAATTACCAAAAACACATCGAAACAAGTCATTAACAACAGTCAATATGGCTCGCGCTAGCCATTTTGAATAAACTTCTCCATTCTCCGCTCATGCTAATTACTTGTCGCTTTAACAACGTCACGTCTACCCGTCGCTGATTGGTCCACTCCCCTGTCTGTTTGCTGTGGCTTGCTCCGCCCTCGGAATTTGATCCTGGTATACCAGGCAAGTGTCTACCGGGCGCAGTGTCATCAATAAGTGTATAACCCACGGCACTGTGGCCAACCTCCCTAGATGTGGACGGAAAAGAAAAATAGATGAGAGATTTCAACGAAAGATTGTGCGGATGGTGGATAAAGAACCTCGACTAACATCCAAACAAGTTCAAGCTGTGTCACAGTCCGATGGTACGACAGTGTCAACCCGTACTATCCGTCGGCGTCTGAATGAAAAGGGACTCTACCCAGGAAGTCCCTACTTCTGACCCAGGGACATAAAAAAGCCAGGCTGGAGTTTTTGCCAAAACTTACCTGAGATAGCCAAAAATGTTTTGGAAGAATGTTCGCTGGTCAGATGAGACAAAAGTAGAGCTGTTTGGGAAAAGTCAACATACAGTTAACAGTAAAAAAAGGAGGCCTTCAAAAAAAAGAACACGGTCCCCGCAGTCAAAAATCGCTGAGGTTCCCTGATGTTTTGGGGTTGCTTTGCTACTTCTGGCACTGGACTGCTTGACCTTTTGCATGGCATGATGAAGACTACCAACAGATTTTGCAGTAGGGCCCAGTGTGAGAAAGCTGGGTCTCCCTCAGAGGTCATGGGTCTTCCAGCAGGTCAATGACCCAAAACACACTTCAAAAAGCACTAGAAAATGGTTTGAGAGAAAGCACTGGAGACTTTGAAAGTAACCAGACCTGAATCCCATAGAACACCTGTGGAGAGATCTGAAAATGGCACCCTTCAAATCTCAGATACCTTTAGGTGTTGACCAAAGGAGAATGGTCTAAAATTCCAGCAGAGCATTGTAAGAAACTTATTGATGGATTCCGGAAGCGGTTGTTCGCAGTGATTTTGTCTAAGGATTGCAAGTATTTGACTGAAGGTGCCAATACTTTTGTCTGGCCCATTTTTGGAGTCTTGTGGAAAATAATAGTGATTTTTTTTTCCCAATGTCTTTTATGTTTTTTCATTGCAAATAAAATAAATGAAGATATTAATACCAAAGCATTTTAAATTGCAATCATTTTCAGGGAGAAATTGAGCATTATCTGAGGCATAAATGTTTCCAATGGATGCCATTGCCATCTTCCATTCATTTCTAATGGCCAAAATCTCTCCTTTGTTTTCAATGGCAGAAAAACCGGTGTGGTTGTGATTTTTGACCAAAAACTTACCTTTGTAGCGTGTTGACATTCAACACGCTTCAGGTAAGTCGATGCCATTGACGGCCATACACGTCCATGCCAATGACGGACATGTATACCGATCCCATTGAGAACCATTTATGTCGATGACAATGTACTTGAATTTCATTGACAGCCATGTACGTCCATGCCATCGACAGCAATGTGCATCTTTGCAATTGACGGCCATGTACTCTGTCGATTCTATCGACTTACTTGTAAGTCGATGCCATTGACTCCGTGTACATCAGAGAGAAATAGATTTTTCTAGTTTTTTTTTTTTTTTTTTAACTCTAATGTAGTATTTTATATTTTTGTATCTTTTAAGCCTTATTGTAATTGTTCTCAACAACAATTGGATAAAATCGATTCTTTTGCCGACCCAACAACCACACGATGCAAAGTACAACCCATAGCAAAAAGTATGGAATCACTAGTCTCGGACGAGCACTCACTCAGACATTTTATCCTGTAGAACAAACTCAGATATAAAAGCTTGAAAAAAAATAATGAATTATTTCAAAAGTGCAACTCTTTAGCATTCAGAAACACTAAAAGAAATGAATAAAAACATTGTGGTGGTCAGTAAATGTTAATTTTATAGAGCAAGTGCAGTGAAATAGTCAAGAATCAATAGTCAAGAGGTATGAATCTGCATTGGACAAGGTGGTGATGCTGGAACTTTTGTTTGTTGCGGTTCCAGTGAGATTTACAAAGATGACTGCCTAAAGAACACATCAAAATTCCCTAAGTCCTTGATGATATGAGGCTGCATGCCAGGCAAAGGCACTGTGGTTAAATCTTCAATCAATGCACAAGTTTACATTGAAATTGTAGACAGCTTTCTTATCCCTTCAATTGAAAATATGTTTGTCATTTTCCAAGATGACGATGCATCATGCCACAGAGCTAAAACTGTTAAAGCATTCCTTGGAGAAAGACTCATCCAGTCAATGTCATGGACTGCAAATAGCCCAGATCTCAACCCTATTGAAAAAAATGGTCCACAGCAAGGCTCCGACCTCCAAGGATGATCTGGCAACTGCATTCAAAGAGAGTTGGCACCAAATTGATGAAGAATACTCATCAAGTCCATGCCTCAGAGACTGTACGCTGTCATAAAAGCCAGAGGTGGTGCTCCTAAGTACTAGTGATGTGTTTTGATTGTGATTTCTTTGTTTGTTTCTCATGATTCCATGTTTTTTTCCCTGCAGAATGGAGTCATTCCATATATATATTTCCCTGCACTTGCTCGATAAAATTAACATTTACTGACCACCACAATGTTTTTTATTCATTTCTTTTAGTGTTTCTGAATGCTAAAGAATTGCACTTTTGAACTAATTCATTATTTTTTAAAGCTTTTTATCAGAGTTTGTTCTACATAATAAAATGTCTGAGTGAGTTCTCGTCCCAGACTGGTGATGTCATACTTTTTGCTAGGGGTTGTATATGCCTCTCGGATGAAAATGAAATGTCTCTATATTGTCCAAAAGTTTAAACTAACAATCAATTTTTTTAATCTAATTAGCATTTCTGTCCTTTTCCTTATTGTTTTTGTGTTTAGGCCACCTCACGACTTCTGGCGTCTGGACTATTGGGAGGACGACCTACGTCGTAGGAGACGATTTGTCCGGAACCCACTCGGCTCCGCCCACTCGGACGTCGCCTGCAAAACCCTGCAGGAATATGGTAAGCGCGAACTGCTGCAAACTGCTTTCGACGGAGCTCATAATGTAATACAACGCGCGGGGGTTTATTGGTGTGTTTTTTATTGCTAGCATACGTCCAAGACTTACGTTTTATGGGTGTTTTTATCCCTCATCAAAATGGAAAAATTCAGCTCGTCCTCCCCGTTTCACCCTCAGGTCATTTTTTCCCACACTCAACGCAAGACTGACTTTTACGCAAAGCAGTGCTATTAAACACCGGCTCTGGCTTGGTGATTAAACAGCAAATGCAGAATGAGCGTATTGATTCTCCAGCTAATAACGTCAACCCCCCTCTCACCCATTTTCAGTTGGAAAATAGCGAGCCTTGATTTTTTTTTTTTTTTTTTTTTTTTTTCGTCGATGTCGAGGAGCAAGAGCAGTTGTTGAGCAGCGGCCAAACTTTTTTTTACAATCAGCTTTTTTATGATCGTTGTCCCGATCGCGTATTTTTGCATGTCTATCCCAGTCACACGATTTTAAGGATCTATCGAGTCCCAGTCCGATACCTCGGAAATGAATTAGTCGGGGGGAAGGCACACTTTATATTAATTTATTTCCAGCATTTTAGCCACATGAAAGGGTTATTAGTATAGCAGTGGATTGAAAGAAGCCAAAAGAAAATGAACTAATCCTTTTTTTGACAAGTCAGTTCCCGTTAGGTAGAAAATATGGCGCTGGGGTCTCAATGGCAGACGAGGCACATGTGTCATACTGTGGAAATGTCGTAGGCCGAGGACTTTGTAGTATGTTAGTTTGTTTTTGAGTCTGTTGTCTTTTGGTGTTTGTTTTTTTTTTTTTTTTTCGTTTGGTTTAGTTTTTGGGAAGTGGTTTTGGTTTGATTTTGTTTTTCTGGGGGGGTTGGTTTTGGTGTTTTTTATAGTGTTTGTTCTTTGGGTTTTTTATTAGTTTTTTTGGGGGGTGTTGGTTCATTTTTTATTTTCTATTGGTGTTCTTTAGGTTATGTTTTTTGATTTTGGTGGGGTTTTTTCCATTTTCTTTTTTATTATTTCTTCGGGGGGGGGGGGGGGGGTTCCGTTTTTCTGGTGTTTGGGTTTTTGGATTTCTTTGGTGTTTTTGGTTTATTTTTATGTTTGTTTCTTTAAGTTTTCTTGGATTTGACTTTGTTTTTTGTTTAATTTTTTACGGGGTTTGGGGTTTAGTTTTAGTTTTTTTTTTTTTTTTTTTTGGCGTCTTGTTTGTGTGTGTGTGTGTGTGTGTGTGTTTTTTTTAATAGTTTTTCTGGGTTTGTCAAACCTTTTCTTTTATCCCAGGCAATAGTGGGTGGTTTTATTTACCTGACATGTTTCGGCGAGCACTTCCACCTTCGTCAGAGGGTCACTGATGTTGGTGTGACGCGTCTTTATCAGCTGATGGATGAAGGCGTGACTCACCTGTCAGAATGACAGGCGAGTCACGCCCTCTGCTGCCCATTCACTCTTCCAAGATGCTGTTCCAGGTCCAGTTTTTCTGGGTTTTGGGTATATTTTTTGTCATCTTTTTGAAATTGTTTGTAGGTTTAGCTTTTTGATGATGGTTTGGTTTAGGTTTTTTCTTTTTTTTTTTTTTTTTTTTATTGTTTATAGGTTTTATTGTGTGTGTTTTGTTTTTTAGGGGGGTATAGTGTCTTTTTTTGGTTTAGTACTTTGAGAAAAAGTTTTGGTTTAAAATTTTTTTGGGGGTATTTTTGGTTTTCTTTTTTGTGGGTTAGTTTTTTGGGGGCTTATTTTTTTGGGTGTTTTTTTCAGATTTTGATTTTTGGGGTGTTTTGATTTTGGTGGGTTTTTTAAGGTTTTTGTTTTTTGGGGAATTTCTTTCTTTTAGTTTTTCTGGTTTTTGGGTTTATTTGGTGTTTTTGTTTCTTTTTTATGTTTAGTTTTTCTGGGATTTAAGTTTGTTGTTTTGTGGAGTTTTTTTGTTTAATTTTTTAGGGTTGCTCTGTCTGATCACTACAGCATTATGTTTAAAATAACCACCCCTGTCCATCCTCTGAAAAGGGAAACAGAGGTGATTAGGAAGCGTTACATCAGTGATAACACTTGTGCGTTATTCACACAGGCCTATGCCTCACCATTAAACCCCTCCAACAGCTCCAGTGGAAGAACTTGTAAATAGTTTCAGTTCCAGTGTGATTGTAACTGACACTATTGCCCCGATTAAGACAAAAACTTTGTCAAGAAAGAAGAGGTCACCCTGGAGAAATGCCATACTAGCTTTAAAACAAAAGCAAGATTGTAGACGAGCAGAACGCAGATGGCAAAAAAACAAACTCCTAGTTATGATATCTACAAAGAGAGTCTTCGCAAATACAACCAGGAACTGAAAAATGCTAGACAGTCATATTTTTCAGAGATCATTAGTAGAAACACCAACAATACTCGCACACTATTTTCTGTTGTTGACAAACTGACAAACCCACAAACATCAATACCTCAGGAACTGGCATCTGAGGTGTCCTGTAATGATTTCGCAGCATTCTTTACACCCAAAGTACTAAAGATTAGACAGACTGTGTGCAACTCCAGATTAACAATTGTTACACTAAATGCCTCCCAAAATGTCCCCCACGTCAATCTTAGACAGTTTAGCCTCTTGGACTATGCCACTTTAACAGAAATTGTGTCAAAATTAAAGCCCACAACATGCTGCCTTGACATCCTTCCTTCAAACTTTTTCAAAACTGTTTTTCATTGCATAGCCCCAGACATACTTCAGATTATAAATACTTCCCTACAAACAGGAGAGTTTCCTCAGACTTTAAAAACTGCAGTAATAAAACCTCTCCTAAAAAAACCTAATCTGGATGCCTCAACCATTATTAATTACAGGCCAATATCAAATCTGACATTCCTGGGGAAAATTATAGAAAGGGTTGTGTTCGAACAGATCCAGACTTTTATGATGCAAAACAATCTTTTTAACTCATTTCAGTCTGGATTTCGGCCACAACACAGCATCGAGACCGTGCTTATCAAAGTCCTAAATGATATTCGTCGGAAAACCGATGCAGGCAAATCATCTGTTCTGTTACTATTGGATCTCAGCGCCGCATTCGACACGGTTGATCACAACATACTACTCAGCAGATTGGAACAGTGGGTAGGGCCTACTGACACTATCCTTCAGTGGTTCACATCCTATTTACATCATAGGGATTTCTTTGTGTCAATCGGAAACTATCAGTCAGAACGAACCAAATTCATGTGTGGAGTCCCTCAAGGGTCAATTCTTGGACCACTCTTATTTAACATCTATATGCTTCTGTTAGCTCAGATAATGGAACAGTATGACATCTCCTATCACGCCTATGCAGATGACACACAACTGTACATTTCTGTGTCCCCACATGATTATAGTCCCTTAATCTCCCTGAGTAAATGCATTCATCAAATCAATGAATGGATGTGCCAGAATTTTCTCCAGTTAAATGTGGAGAAGACAGAGGTGATCATTTTTGGGCCAAAAAAGGAAAGGTCAAAGATAAGCAGGCAACTTAGCACAATTTCACTTACAGCTACAAATCAAGTCAGAAACCTTGGCGTAATTATTGACTCAGATCTAAAATTTGATAGCCATCTAAAGTCCGTCACTAAATCCGCTTATTACCACCTAAAAAAATATAACCAGAATTAAACGGCTTCTGACTCAACAAGACATGGAAAAACTTATGCATGCATTCATTTTCAGCAGATTGGACTATTGCAACGGTATATTTACGTCTTTTGATAAAAAATCAGTCAGGAAGCTGCAGCTAGTACAGAATGCTGCAGCAAGAGTCCTCACAAATACAAGGAAGCTGGACCACATTACACAGGTTTTGAAATCGCTACACTGGCTTCCAGTGAGTCAAAGGATAGACTATAAAATACTACAAAACACTTCATGGCCTTGGACCAAAATACATGCTTGACTTGTTAGATTCCTGTGAGACATCTAGACCCCTAAGGTCGTCTGGAACCGGTCTTCTGCATGTTCCAAGAACAAGAACCAAGCAGGGTGAGGCAGCATTTAGTTATTATGCTCCTCACCTCTGGAACAAGTTACCTGAACGTCTGAAGTATGCTCAAACTGTTAGCTCTTTTAAATCAGGGCTAAAAACGCTTTTGTTTAGCACTCCATATCCATAACTGTCTATATATTTCAGTCTACTTGCTTTCTATTCCTCTTGTGCTTATCTCCATTGCTGATTTCAATTATTATTATTAATAGTAGTTTTTGTTTTATTTTTATTTTTGTTTTATTTTTATTTATTTATTTTTATTTTATTTGTGATTAAATGCGATCTTTTGTCTTGGTTTTTACGTTGTATTGCTTTAAATGCGATTTTTATGATCTTCATATGATGTAAAGCACTTTGAATTGCCTTGTGTTGAATTGTGCAATATAAATAAATTTGCCATGCCTTGCCTTGCCTATGGGGTTTGGGGTTTAGTTTTTTGTTTTCTGCCGTTTTGTTTTTGTCTTTTTAAAATTGTTTTGTAAGTTCAGCTTTTTGAGGATTGTTTGGTTTTTGTTTTTATTTGTGTTTGTTTTATTATTTTTTTGTGTGTGTGTTTTTTTAGATTTTGTTATGTGTGTTTGTTTGGGGTTTGTTTTGTGTTTTTTTTAAAATATTTTTTAGGGGGGGAACAGTGTCTGTTTTTTGGTTTAGTATTTTGGGAAGAAGTTTTGGTTTAAATTTTTAGAATTTGTTTTCTGTTCGTTTTTTGGGTGGGTTTTGTTTTTGGTGTTTATAACTTTGGGTTTTCTTTTTTTTTTATTTAGTTTTTTGGGAGGCTTGTTTTTTGGCTTTTTGGGGGGGGTTAAGGTTTTTTTATTGGATTTCTTTTTTTTTTGGTGTTTGGTTTTGTGGAATTATTTGGTGTTTTGGTTTCATTTTTATGTTTTAGTTTTTCTGGGATTTGAGTTAAGTTTTTTTTCTTTTTTTGTTTAATTTTTTCGGAGGTTTGGGTGTAATTCTTTTGTTTTTTTGTGTTTTCGGTGTTTTTTTTTTTTTTTTTTTTGGTTTTTAGTTTTTCTGGGTTTTGGTTTTTCTATTTAGTTTATTTTTTTGTTTTGTAGGTTTAGTTTTTTGGGGGAGGGTTTGGTTTAGTTTGTTTTGGGTTGGGTTTATATTGTTTTGGAGTGTTTTTTATAGGTTTTATTGTTTGCGTTTCTTTGGGTTCTCTTTGTTTTGTCATGATTTTTTGGGTTTAGTTTCTTTTTTTTGGCCTAGTTTTTTTGTTTTGTATGCAATATTCTCACGCCTCTGGATTGTTTTGTTGTTGTAGCTCCTAACACAATGACTTCCATTGATTGTTATAGACATCAAGTCCATTTCAACCGGGAAGGCTGGTATTGAGAAATCATATTTCATACCATCGATGGAGATAGGCATCCAATTCAATTTGACTTAGGCTCTGGCAGCAATCGAACAATCTATCGCTTTCATTGGCAGCCATTAAAAATGAATACATTTTAAACACCCAATGTTTTTGACCCGATCGGACTGGGGACATCCCTGTATTGCGCATTACATTGTAGCTCTTTCCTTCAACCCCAATGTTACAGACTAGCAAGGACAGTTAACCAAGTTCAGGAAGTCATCTGGCGGCACTGGCAGCTGCCGCCTCGGCTGCAGGTGGTCTATGATTGTGCCGTCTGCTCTTAATTTTGCCTGTGTGTCGGGGGGTGCCGTTGGTTAATTTGCCGGGCTCTCTGTGATGTGTTGACATCTGTCAGGCAAAGAACGCCGTCGTGTCATTCGCCAAGGACAATTTCGCCTGCCAGTAAATTCGCATGATTGCCGACGAAGCAACTATTAAAAACAGAGTGTTGACCTCCGCCAGGGTTTTAGCATTCGTCACCTGCGACACAATCTGGGTTCAATTTAGAATCTTAATTGTTAAAAGGAGCTAAAACTTCATTCTGATTCTACTTTTGGAGACTGGTAATTTTTTTTGCTATCTTTTTTCAGTAATGCCTCCTGTTAAGTGTGTCGTACAAAACATGTCTCAAGGTCCCAGGCTTGTCGTAACAACGCTACACAATGGCTACCAGAAATAGTAATCGAAGAAGAAAAAAAAGCCTGTTACCTCTCTTCACTAGGGTTCTTGGCACGACTAGCAAAAGACACGGATCACACAAAATCTCAGCAGGGCTCAGAAGGAAAAGTGGTATTTGGCATATGGCAAAATGGCCTTTGGCACATGGCAGTTTTTTCTTTGGCATATGGCATTTTTGCAGGCCATGCATGTTCATGCCATTGACGGCCATGCATGTCCAAATATCCCATTCATTTTCAATGGCAGAAAAACTAAATTTTTTTGTTGGTTTTTTTTTGACCATTTACTTACCATTACCATTGAAAATGAAGCAAAAATGCCATATGCCAAAAACTGTCATAAAATACCACATGCAAAAGTCATTTTACCATATGCCAATAAAATTGCCATATGCCAAAAGCCATTTTGCCATATGCAAAAAAATTGCTATTTGCCAAAAGTCATTTGCCGTAAGCAAAACAAACAAACAAACAAAAAAACCTGCCGTATACCAAAAGCCATTTTGCAATATGCAAAACAATGCTATATGCCAAAAACCATTTTGCCATATGCCAAAAGATAGGCCATATTCCAAAAGTCATTTTGACATATGCCAAAAAAAAAAACTGCCATATGCCAAAAGCCATTTTGACATATGCCAAAAGCCAAACCGCCAAATGCCAAAAGACTGCCATACGGCAAAAGTCAATTTGCCATATGCCAAAAAATTGCCATAGGACAAAAGGCATTTTGCCATATACCAGAAAAACTGCCACATGCCAAAATCCATTTTGTCATATGCAAAAAAATGCCATCTGCCAAAAGTCATATTGCCATAGACCAAAAAACTGCCATATGCCAAAAGCCATTTTGCTATATACCAGAAAAACTGCCATATGCCAAAAGCCATTCTGCCAAACACTCAAAAAGGGTTCCATTTTATTCAGGAGCACAAAATACCACGGTTAAATAAACATGCTTTTTGGTGTCACAGGCACTTTAAAACAACATTATAAGATAAGAAAACAAATCTTACAATGTGTTTCAAAACAAGCAAGCCTGGAGCGCAGCCTAGCTTGAAGCACATTCTACACACTACGCACATCTCACATGAGTGACACGACCCAAATACTGCTACGATGCAGGCTAAATACATATGGCAGAAAACACTCAGGTGACTTGAAGTTCTGCTCTGAGACCCCCAATTTGGCCAAATTCTAAAACTCTCCCATATGCACGTGTGATACATCGTTGGAAAGCTTAAAATCTCAATTTTCTGGAGAAAGAAAAATATTGAACAGGAGGGCATTTCTAAAAAAAAAAAAAATTATTTCGTGAGAGCAGAATTAAAGACGCCCTGATTTTAACGAGATATTATTGCGTACTTACCTCTTTTTGATCCAAAAACTCCATGTAGCATGTATCACCGAGTGTCAAGACACAGCTGTGAATGGGCACAGCCTGATTTTGGGGGGATTTTTATGGGTGAAACATTGTAATATAACAAGCGTCGCGATGCAGAAATCGCAGACATCAAGGAGTGGTCGAGATTTTCATTTTCATATATTTACCCTTTTAAACGTTTTTATTTTTTTTTCGTTTTCAATTTTTCTTTGTTTGGATCGATTATCATCTAAAATACTGGGGAAAACGCGACAGTAACAAAAAAAATATACAATTAAGTGATAGTTATGAGGTAGCTATCCGTGACTTTTTTTACAGACGTCAATTTTTTCACTGTGACGTAATTTGTTTAAAAGTTTAAAATATGTGAGTGAATAATTTTTTAAAGTCTTTTTTTTTTAAGCTAAATATTGCACATCATTTAATGATTCTGAGCTAAAAATGACAGACATTTCGAATAATCAATACAATTACTTACCTTTTTATGGCTAGGTTGAAACAAAAGCGGTTGCGCGAGGTCTGTAAACGGGGGTTTCCAGGGTAAAACGGACAAATTAAAAATAGTTCGGGGACATAATGCGCCATCAATTTGCTATGGCAGCATATAGACATATTGTTCTATCAAACGCAACAGTTCTTTTTGGCTTAAAATACAGCAGTTTATTTTATGGAGGAGTGCAAGAGCAGAAACTGCTTTTTCAGCCTTGTCTGTGTTTTCCGGCGAAAGACATTTGAAAGAAAATATGACAGAAACTGTGGAATTCTTGTGTTGTTGTCATCCCGTCAGACGAAAACTAGCATTTTTCCCATTACGTTTTCGTCTCCCAGGACACATTTTTAGGTTGTCATCGTCATAAAACAAATATTTTCGTTATTGTCATGGTTGACGAAAAAAACAATGATTCAATTTAATTATGCTGATTAAATTTCCAAGTCTACCATTTTGGTTGATCTCCTAACAGATAGATAAAAGAAAATGCTTTATTTTGTATCGTGGGTGAACGGCATCCAAATTGAACGCTCATTTCGAGGCTTCACTTCAAGCAAAACGTCACTTGCAGCTTTACTCCTTAGTTTAGTTGACACAAGACGGTTTCTCCGTGGAATATTCTCCGTTGAAACAGAAAGTATTTTATCGTAAGGTCGCCGAGGTCGACAGGTGAGCTTGCGCTCCGTTCCATCCAGACTCGACGAGCTCCCCGTCGAACATTTTAGAACAAAGCGTGTCGTCATTAAAGCGCTCCAATCTGGGACTAATGGAAAGACGCTAGCTTGTCCAAAAAGAATGCAGACTTTGACAGCAGGAGATGACAAGGCGCGCTTCAGCCGCCATCTTTTCCCGTTTGAAGCCGGCGCTCGCAGCACGCGTCACTCTTTCCCCGCTCGCTCGCTGGAAGGAATGAAAGTGATTGTTTTTCTTTTTGTTTCCTCTCACAAAGAACACTCGGCTGCGTGAGTGGCCCGTGTCTGTTTTGACGCAGTCTCGCCGACGCCTTTGTTTTCGACTGAACATTAAGAACTCGCCGCCTCGCTTTATTTATTTGTCGCCCGCGCTCAAAGGAGTTATTTTGAGATTGTTTGTAGCTCTGTGCCATCTAAAAAAGCTGCCAGTGAGCAGTTTGTTGGAGGTGCTTACCATTTTTAGGGTGTGATTTGGAGCTTGGTTATGATTGACAACATCAAAATGTTCCTTAAAACATTTTAAACGACTATCCAGTGTATATTTTATCTTCACCAAAATGTCTAATACATACCTTTTAGCGCCAAGTACAAATCTTGCAACACTCAAAATCGCAATATCTGGGGTCAAATTTGGTTACATTTTCTGTCGCCTTCTGATCACGGAAGCCCAACGTGTGCGTCATGCAGCTGACTGAGCAAGATTGACACTGACAACCAGGTGATAGGCAACACATTTACAAGCCCACGTCTCCAACACCAAATCCACACAATCAATTCTTCAGGGCAGTCCAGAACAAATGGCGGGAAGTCCTGTACTATAAGAAACACCGGCCCGATACCCAAACTGATAACACGACTGATAAGGCTCTCAAGCACCCCTTTGACGCTGAAGCGCGCAAAATCTCCCACTCGGGTTGCCTCAGTAACGGTGACTCAGTAACTGTGACGCATGAATTAAACAGCCCAAACTGCAATAGAAGATAATCATAATCAATGCCCAAACACACCCTTCTTCCTGCCCACAGCCACAAAATCACAGCCACACGTTTTTCTGCCTTTTAAAATGAATGGAAAATTTGGATGTTTATAGCCGGCAATGGCATGGATGTGCCTGGCCGGCTAAAATGCCATATACCCAAAAAGAAACGCCACAGACCCCCCCCCCCCCCCCAAAAAAAAAAAAAAAAAATTAAAAATAAAGCCACATACCAAAATCCATTTGTCCACATTCAGGAAAAATGCCATTTACCAAAGTCCATTTTGCCAAATTAAAAAAAATACCACATGACAAAATCCAATTTGCCACGTGGCAAAAACAATGCCACATGGCAAATACCACTTATGGTTCTCGCTGTCTCTCCCTTTTTGCTCGAGCCGCCGGTTGCGCAGGTGGGGGGAGTCGGGAGTCTGGTCCTGAGCCACCCCGCGGCGGCTTCTCGGTACTCTCCTGCTTCCGCTTTCCACTCTCTTATCTACCCAGGTATCCTCCTCTGGCCCCGGCGCAGGTTGTCTGCTGATTGCCGGTGGATCGGTGGGGTGTCATGCACTCTGGGTGAGGATCCTGTCCTGCCCCGGGCCTGGCAACCGTGGCAGTCCCGCTCAGTTGGGGGTTGCAGTGGTGGTTGTCGGGCCAGGTGGGCGAGTATTGGAGCCGTTGGCACATCCTCTCATCCCTTCTTGAAGGCCGGTTAATGGGGGCATGGATGGTCAGGGGGATGGCGATGGCCCCTTTGCTGGAGCTGCCAGAGGAGGGATGGGTCACCACCCCCCCGATTGGCTGAGGAGGGCCCGCCCCCCAGCAGCATTTCCATTGTTCTGCAGGACTATCCCTTGTCTGATGGGATTCACGCATGACTGGGTGCAATTAGACACCAGTAGAGAAACTATCGGTGCCAGGATTAGCGATCAGGCAGCATAGAATAGGATATCGACATATTGCTTCCCATTATACTGGGTTCTACACCTCACATTTCTGATTAGTGTAAGCTCCAACTGACCTAATCTCTTTTTGACTCCCCCCCGCCCACTCCTCTTTCTCTTAGGTCATCAGCCACCCGCCCCCCCACATGGTGTCCACCGTAATTACAATTAGCTAACAATAGCACCACTATATTAATTGTCAGTGTAGGTGTTTAATGTATTTTTTTCTAGCACAAACAATTGACATCATTTTTATATAAATTTGCCTCTGGTTGGGGGTCAACTTCCCAGAGCTAGCGACAGCATACATTAAAGTGACATTAAAGCAACACTCGGTAACTTTTCAACCTTTATGAAATATTTTCATCACATTTGTGATAATACAGTATGTCGACTTTCACCGGTACTAGTTAGCTTTAAGGAGGGGGCAGGGTGGCAGGAACCCTGCCACAAAAAAAATAAAAAATAAAAAAAATACAAATGTCCTGACTGCTTTACGGCATACATCATTTCCTCCTTTCGCCATTCATCATAACAACGGAAGTCGATGCTAACGCAGAGCAACAAAAGAGACAAAAAGTCTGTCTGAAGAGGAAAAACAAGGCAGGCTACCAGTACAGAATAAACATTGGCACTATGACGGTGGCTAACCGTCATATGCTATTGTTTAGCAACAACTGGATTCATTACCTTATTACTATTACTGCCACAGCCACATAAATGTTAATCAATCCATCTGCAGGCGACCGGGAGATTGATTTTTTTTTGACTGAAGATTTTACAACACTGCACGGGTATGCCCTATTCCTCATGGGAAACGCAGTCTTCCTTAAGGCAAAACACTACCACTTTTCTCCACCGGCGTCGCTAAGATCGACCAAAATTGAAAAGTTACCAAGTGTTGCAATAAAGCCCAATTTCTCGAAAATGATAGCAGCACAAACAAAACTTTTAATAGCACAAAATTGCACAAATGATTGACATCACTTTATATAAATTTGAGCACTTCACGGAGGTCCTTTCTAAATGAGTTTGACGAAAACTGCCGTTGTCGGCTTCAGCGTGACCTTTGTCATCACTTTTGTCGCTAGCCTGCGCGTGTATGTGTGTGTGATTTGGTGGACACTCGCTGGGTTTCATTGTCTATTAGCCACACGGTCCAGCTTAGCCAGCACATTTTGTGCGGCTGCCGTCGCTGCGCCTGGAATGAGCTGCCCTGTTGCACCAGACGGCCCGCTGGTGGAGTATATTGTCGGCTGATTGGAAGCGGGCAAGCATGAAATGGAAGTCACGTTAATATTGATCCAAGTGTTTAACGGGGTGTTTTACCTCCAGGTGTCCTTGCTGTCTGCAATCAGGTGAGAAGCTGCCTCTTCTGCTTTCTCGCCACTGATTGCTACAGATGGACATATTGCTCCGCGCGGGACGGTGGAGCAAACCTTATCTCGGCTCTGTTTACACTCAAAGGCCAACCGGGCAATTCCGACGCGTCAGGTCGAGTCCTTGGTTTACGACGGATATCCGTTACAATGAAAGTAATTGAAGATAATTGCTGAAAATTGGAAAAGCAGTGTTGTCTTTTGCAGCCCTTTTAATTTTCGTCTTAGTTTTTTGGACGAAAATACTTTAGTCTTAGGCAGTGTTGTTAATAACGGCGTCAGTAGTGAGTAATCTAATTAATTACTTTTCTCATCTTGGCAACGCCGTTATCGTTACTGAGGCGGGAAAGGCGTGCGTTACAATGCGTTGCGATGTTGGTTGGCTGACGCGAGAAAAGTGTGAAAAAGACGGACTCACTAGACGAGAGAGCAGAGCAGGAGTGGGGAGGAGGCAAGGGAATGTGACGCCATTGCAAATGCGATGCTACTATGCTAGGTGGCTCCAATAGTACCTGACTGTAGCCGATAGCCTACAAACTACGCCCACATGATGCTTTGGTAGATATCACATATATACAGAACTAGATGCAAATGACAGACAAGGCGGCATTAGCAACAAGTATAATAAAGTACTAGATGCGTTAGTAAACAGCCGCCATATTAAAGCAGTAGACTTCTCAGGTAGGCTCTGTTGTAGAGAATCTTCCTAGCGAACATAAGTAACTTTTTATGTAAAATACTCCTAAATCGGCAAAACTTAACTTAAATCTATAAATGATGAAACAAGTTTTAAAACTTACATATGTCGAAAATAGAAGGGAACTAATGCAATAACAGGAGCAATTTGAACGGTTTATTCACAATATTAAATGACTTCCACACATAGCGAAGGTTACTACAATGCCCTCCATAATTATTGGCACCCCTGGTTAAGATGTGTTTTTTAGCTTCTAATAATTTTTTTAAAATTCAAATAATATGGGACCTTCATGGAAAAAAAGAGAAAAATCCAGCCTTCAATACAAGTGCATTCATTCAGTGGGGAAAAAATCCCACATAAAGAAATAATTATTCGATATCAGATAATGTGTGTCACAATTATTGGCAGCCCTGGTGTTAATACTTTGTAAAACCCCCTTTTGCCAACAAAGCAAGGTCTGGGGACTGAGATGGCCATGGGAGGAGCTTGATTTTGTGTCTGGTGAACCATTTCTGTGTAGATTTGGCCATATGTTTAGGGTCATTGTCTTGCTGAAAGACCCAGTGACGACCCATCTACAGCTTTCGGGCAGAGGGCAACAGATTTTGATTAAAAATGTCCTGGTATTTCAAAGCATTCATGAAGCCATGCACCCTGACAAGGTTCCCAGGGCCTTTGGAAGCGAAACAGCCCCACAGCATCACTGACCCACCGCCATACTTCACAGTGGGTATGAGGTGCTTTTCAGCATGCGCATCTTTCGTGGCACGCCAGACCCACTTAGAGTGTTTGTTGCCAAAAAGCTCAAGCTTGGTCTCATCTGACCAAAGCACACGGTCCCAGTTGAAGCCTGGGACCGTGTGTATTTTTGTGTGTGAGCAGAGCTTTTTGGAACCAAATATATGAAGAAAAGACCCATCAATGTTATCATTGCCCCACTCCAGGGGTGAAAGTGGTTAGAATTTCTTGCCGGAACTACCTGACGTGATGGTTGCCACGGAGCCAGAAATTGTATTTGGTTTTTTTTGTTTGTTTGTTTTTTTTGTTCAAAAATTTACTGAAATGCAAAGAAAATTGTTTTGGTCAGTTATTTCTATAACATACAAAAACTGATTTTCATTCAAAGTAGTATTTTAAAATGAACAAGAACAGCAATAACCCCAACCTCTACCTCCCAATTTTTATTTTCCATCATTTCCTCACATACTAAATTCCAAATCTAAATTTTAACTGCTTAAGAACATAGGCTGTATATTGAAATTGAAGTTAATATAAACATTTAGTTTTTTGTTTTTTTTTAATAATAAAGATATTAGTAACATACATTCAGGAAAAACTAGCACAAATGACTTATATTATGCAGAGTGAAACAAACATGTGAAGCAAACATTGACTTTTTTTTTTTTTTTTTTTTTTTTTTTTTGCTGTTTCAGAAAACATGCAAATTTGAACCAATCAGAGCTAACTATCTCTGGTGATCACATGTCAGTATGTCAGCCAGTTGAACGGATAAATGAGTCCATGCGTTTTGTTTTGCTGCATGCATTCGCACATTTACGTGACTCGTCATCGTCAGACTCTGATAACTGCAGCAGTTGGGGAAACCTCTATGCGATCCGTGGAATAAAATGAATAATAAATATCGGTGGAAATGGATTACGCTACACAAGCCCTTTATTATGCTTGTTGTTAACACTTGTGTATGTAAATCTGATGTTGGTAGATTGTTTTCTTCTTGGAAATGAAATGCATGTGTGGCAGCTTTGTATTTTATTTTATTTATTTATTTTTTTTTTTACATAGCGTTTTGACAGTTGCCGTCATGTTTTCGGAATCAAAGCACCATATACCCGAACTGCGTTCCGGCCCTGAATCTTATACCAGAACTGCGTTCCTGACCGTTCTAGCCCACTTTCACCCCTGCCCCATTCCAAGTTCAACTGCTGACTGACACCAACAGCACAGTTATTATTATTTTTTTTTTTTTTTAAAGATTTCAAACTTTAAAGAAATTAAGGGTGCCATTCATCATGATCTTTCCAAGAGATATGAGTGGTTGTGGTTTGTTTCCTCTATATGTGCAGGTACACAATTTGCAGTAGATGTACAGTGGGGAGAACAAGTATTTGATACACTGCCAATTCCCATTGGCAGTGTATCAAATACTTGTTCTCCCCACTGTATATTTTACAGCAAAGGTGTCACTTTTTAATATGGCTGAAATCTTTTTTTTCCTTCAACAGTTTCATCGTAGAATATCATATTTCTGACCAATATATCGATAATCGATGTATCTTGATATTGTGAGATAATCGTGATCGTGAGCCTTGTATCATGAATCGTATCGTAAGGTGCCCTGAGGTTCCCACTCCTTTTACGTATGCGCACTAATAACTCGCAGTCCGACACGTGCTGAGCAAACTGACCTGGATGCGCTGAAGCATTAAACAAATAACTACACATGCTGGCTGCACATCATTCCAGGGTGATCATATTTTGAATTTCCAAAAAAGAGGACACAAATAACTGACATTAATAAACCCTGTTTTGTCTTTTTTCCAAGTTTACAGTGGGGCAAATAAGTATTTAGTCAACCACCAATTGTGCAAGTTCTCCTACTTGAAAAGATTAGAGAGGCCTGGAATTGTCAACATGGGTAAACCTCAACCATCAGAAATAGAATGTGGGGAAAAAAACAGAAAATCACATAGTTTGATTTTTAAAGAATTTATTTGCAAATCATGGTGGAAAATGAGTATTTGGTCACCTACAAACAAGCAAGATTTCTGCCTGTCAAAGAGGTCTAACTTCTTCTAACGAGGTCTAACGAGGCTCCACTCGTTACCTGTATTAATGGCACCTGTTTTAACTCATTATCGGTATAAAAGACACCTGTCCGCAACTTCAGTCAGTCACACTCCAATCTCCACTATTGCCAAGACCAAAGAGCTGTCGAAGGACACCAGAGACAAAATTGTAGACCTGCACCAGGCTGGGAAGACTGAATCTGCAATAGGTAAAAAGAAATTAACTGTGGGAGCAATTACTAGAAAAGACCACTGATAATCTCCCTTGATGTGGAGCTCCATGCAAGATCTCACCCCGTGGCGTCAAAATGATAAGAACAGTGAGCAAAAATCCCAGAACCACACAGGGGGGACCTAGTGAATGACCTAAAGAGAGCTGGGACCACAGTAACAAAGGCTACTATCAGTAACACAATACGCTGCCAGGGAATCAAATCCTGCACTGCCAAACGTGTCCCCCTGCTGAAGCCAGTACATGTCCAGGCCCGTCTGCGGTTCACTAGAGAGCATTTGGATGATCCAGAAGAGGACTGGGAGAATGTGTTATGGTCAAATAAAACCAAAATCGAACGTTTTAGTAAAAAAAAAAAAAAAAAAAAAAAAAAAAAAAACAGGTTCTTATGTTTGGAGGAGAAAGAATACTGAATTGCATCTGAAGAACACCATACCCACTGTGAAGCATGGGGGTGGAAACATCATGCTTTTGGGCTGTTTTAAAATGTAAGGATACATTTTAAGATATTATTTTTTGTTTTTAAATGTTTGAATAATCTTGTGCCGCCATATCTGTCAGAACTGCTTCAGCCTTACAGTCCAACCAGAGCCCTCAGATCAGCTGACCACCTGCTTCTAGAAGTCCCAAAATCAAGGCTGAAGCTTAGGGGTGACCGTGCATTTGCGGTGCTGGCGCCAAGGCTGTGGAACCAATTATCACTTACTATTAGCCAGGCCCCTTCGCTTACAGATTTCAAATCACGCCTTGAAACTAGGGCTGTCAAACGATTAAAAAATTTAATCGAGTTAATTACAGCCTAAAAATAATTCATGGTAATTAATCGCAATTCAAACCATCTGTAAAATATGCCATATTTTTCTGTAAATTATTGTTGGAATGAAAAGATAAGACACAAGACGGATATATACGTTCAACATACGGTACATAAGTACTGTATTTTATTATAACAATAAATCAAAAAGATGGCATTAACACTATTAACATTCTCTTAAAGCGATCCACGGATAGAAAAACTTGTAGTTCTTAAAAGATAAATGTTAGTACAAGTTATTAAATTTAATATTAAAACCCCTCTTAATGTTTTCGTATTATTAAAATTTGTAAAATTTTCAATCAAAAAAATAAACTAGTAGCACGCCATTGTTGCCATATTTTTCTGTAAATTATTGTTGGAATGAAAAGATAAGACACAAGACGGATATATACATTCAACATACGGTACATAAGTACTGTATTTGTTTATTATAACAATAAATCAACAAGATGGCATTAACATTATTAACATTCTCTTAAAGCGATCCATGGATAGAAAAACGTTCTTAAAAGATAAATGTTAGTACAAGTTATAGAAATTTTATATTAAAACCCCTCAATGTTTTCATTTTATTAAAATTTGTAAAATTTTCAATCAAAAAATAAACTAGTAGCACGCCGTTGTTGATGTCATTACACCATGCTCACTCCCCAAACCCATAAAATCATTTGGACCCAAACGCCAGCAGAGGGCGCCAAACAACAAAAAACAAGTAACAAGCGGACATTACACTGCTGTCATTTTAATTTGAGCGGGGCATGTGCGTTAATTGCCTCAAATATTTTAGCGTGATTAATTTAAAATAATTACCGCCCGTTAACGCGATAATTTTGACAGCCCTAATTGAAACATTTTATTTTTCTTCAGCTTTTAATTTGCAATGACTGCTTATAACCTTGTCTTTTATTTATTTTATTTTTTATGTGTTTCTTTTAACTTTGAATGTTAACTTATTTTGATGTTTTATGATATGTAAAGCACTTTGGACTCCTTGGCGGATTTTTTAAAAATGTGCTATACAAATAAAGTTGATTGAATCATAACGGTCTTATGACACCACTGTCAAATAAAATGGTACCGACTTGTTTACAATTTCTGTTTGCAACCTCCGGCAGACAGGACACGGCGCATCCCAGGCAGGATATTGAATTAAGATCTCCCCGAGAGGAAGCGGCGCGTAAACGCCCCCTTAAATCAACGTTACGATGTTTACCAAAGAGCCTGAAAATCGGCGGGAAGTGCTCGCCTGTTGTTGGAAATCCCTCGGCGGCGTTAAAAACAGATATTGGCGAAAGTCTGGGCTCTCCGCGGATTGCGTGGGAGGCCGCCGTGCAACGTATTTGATATTTAAGTCCGTCTATACAGCTCACATTCCATCAGATGTCACAACGCTTTTGCAAATCAGTGGAGTTATTTACAGAGATCTGACAGCATGAGACATGAAACAGAATAATTCCTGCGCAAGCTCCCAAAACTTAAACCCTTTGAGTTCTCTTTGAGGTCACCGTGCGTACTGCGTTTCTGTGTGTGTGTCGCACGGGTGTACAGTAACTGTGTGTAACATTTCCCGACATATCGCTAGCATGCCCGGCAGCACAGGAAATGAAAGAATATAAACTTGAGAGAAGTATATTTTAAAAGCCTTTTAAGTCTGATCTGTTCCATACCTACATGGAAGAGACCCCTAAACACGGTCTCGTTGAAATCATTGGCCTCGACGGGAGTTGATACGTCAACGCAATTATCCGCATTTGTGATGGTAATATGTGCGAACAGCCGGATAAAACTGGAAAACTTTTCCGTCGACTAACCTTTATTCCAGAAGGCTCAGATTCAAACAATATGTGGATTGTCATTTGAGATGGATAAGTTTGGTATTCTTACGCTAAAATGAGTAACTCAATGTAAAGGACAATACCGACTAGGGGTGTGACAAAATATCGAAATGGTGATATATTTGTGATTAGGGCTGTCAAAATTATCGCGTTAACGGGCGGTAATTAATTTTTAAAAATTCATCACGTTAAATATTTGACGCAATTAACGCAAATGCCGCTCTCAAACATTAAAATGACAGCACAGTGAAATGTGTACTTGATGTGTTTTCCGGAGTTTTGTCGCCCTCTGCTGGCGCTTGGGTGCGACTGATTTTATAGGCTTCAGCACCCATGAGCATTGTGTAAGTAATTATTGGCATCAACAATGGCGGGCTACTAGTTTATTTTTTCATTGAAAATTTTACAAATTTTATTCAAATGAAAACATTAAGACGGGTTTTAATATAAAATTTCTATAACTTGTACTAACATTTATCTATTAAGAACAAGTCTTTCTATCCATGGATCGCTTTAACAGAATGTTAATAATGGTAATGCCATCTTGTGGATTTGTTATAATAAACAAATACATTACTTATGTACCGTATGTTGAATGTATATATCCATCTTGTGTCTCATCTCTCCATTCCAACAATAATTTACAGAAAAATATGACATATTTTATAGATGGTTTGAATTGCGATTAATTATGATTAATTCATTTTTAAGCTGTAATTAACTCGATTAAAAATTTTAATCGTTTGACACCCCTAATTGTGATACTTTGTATCTCAAAAGGCTATCGATATCAAGGGTGGACAGGTATACGGAGATAACGGGGATTTCCCATCAATGGGCTGGTGTCGGGAGATATTAGTGGGGTGCTAATTCCTAAAATAAGTAGGGTTTGATGTCACTACACATGCGCGAACTGAACCCTTACATATTTTACACATACACGGGAAAAATAAGTAGGAATTGGTCACTGCGATCAAGCTAGCGGCCGTTCGTGTTACCGTGGTCAAATGAAAAAAATTAGCATACCTGCATAATCCAAGCATTACAGTAAATGCATTCCGACCGAGTGGCAAGCCAGTTGACTTCAGTGTTCTCCCTAAGGCTGGGTTCATGCTGCTGCTCCTAATGCACAAATCCAATTTTTTGTGTTTTTCCAACTCGAGTAAGGCATTAACTTGACTGTCTAAACGGGACAGGTTGCATAAAAGTGGACCGTTTCAATCCGATCTAAGTCATTTTTGTATGTGGATAAAAAATACGATCTGGGCAACATTTTTCCAGATTGTGGCTGCGGTCTGAACTGTCAAGTCCCCCAAATCTGAATTCATGCAATTACGTTAGAGCCTAGATCTTGAGCCCGAATTTCGGGCCGGGTCGGGCCCAAAATGTCAATCATTTACGTTCGGGTCGGGTCGAGCCGGACTTTTCTTCTCTCTCACTAACTAAAATAAATGTATACAGTGGGGCAACTAAGTATTTAGTCAACCACTAATTGTGCAAGTTCTCCCACTTGAAAATATTAGAGAAGCCTGTAATTGTCAACATGGGTAAACCTCAACCATCAACCATTGTTCTTTTTTACAAGAAAGGCTCCTCCTCCGTGGGAAAGTAATCATTTGACCTCAAGACATGTGTTCAGGTATCTGATGAAAAATATTCTTTTCGTCGAAGCGGCGGCGTGAAACAGGAAAGTGAAAAGACCCTCAGCATTTTGGATTGAATGTTAAAAAAAACATGCAATTTAGCCGATAAACAGCGTCCCTGTTTCAGACCATTGCACCTGGGCAGTTAGTTAGATTTCTCCCAAAATTGCTGAGACTGTTCATGCGACATATGAGATGTTAAGTTGTCAAAATAGTGAGTTTTCATTCATGTGTTCAGGTATCTGATGAAAAACATTTGAGTTTTCGTCGAAGCGGCAGTGTCCAAACAGGAAAGTGAAAAGACCCTCGGCATTTTGTCTCACAACGGCCAATTTGAAGACCTGAACATGCTCGAAAACTCAATATTTTTCAAGCGTCTGTCCTCTGTAATTGCAAACAAAGGCTTTTTCACAAAATATTAGCACTGATTTTGTCAGGGTTACAAATACTTATGAACCCCAGTAAATTACAATATTTTAAAAAACATGCAATGTAATTTCTGGATTTTTTTTTTTTTTTTTTTAAGATTATCTCTCTATAAGTGGAAATACATCTATGATTGAAATTTCAGACCACTTCCTATTTTCTAGGTGGGTTAACTTGCAAAATCATAAGGGGTGCAAATACTTCTGCTCCTTACTGTATATTTCACGTGATCCCTCGTATTTTTGCGGTTCCTTTCATTTTAGCAGAACCCCTTATTTGAATGATAAGTCACACTGTCACCAAATTGCTACTATGTAGACCGCTTCATTTTCTGTAGTCGACAGAATCCAACGCGGAGCCATTCAGTGGGGGATGGGCTGTTTTGAGCGTTGCGAAAAGAAGCCCCCGCTTTTGTTTTCGACGCGCTCCGCGTTGAGCCAGCAGGCGGATGACGAAGTCCCGGCGCAACCTAATTGCGTTGTCTGTTCCGTCTCGCCTCTTGTCACGTCTCCAAACGCGGCGAGAGTCGCGTCGCTAATCGACGGCGAGCCGCTGCTCTTTCAAGACGTTGTGTTTCATTGTTGACCTTGTCTGGGAATAAAAGCAAATGCACCTGTGATGTTCAAATGCGTTCAGTCAGAGAAAGCGCGCTTGCCTTCATATGCTATATCGCCTTTTACATGGAAAATGCTTGGAGAGGCTCCCTGTGGTTTACGTTCTCATAGTGTCGTCTGTTTGACTTTTCTGGCTTGTACGCTTCAGATCGCTCTCGGTTTCGAGACCGCGTGTGAATGTTTTTATCGATTGGCTAAGTAGGTTAGAAACACATAAGGAATTCATTGTTTTGAAGGGACAAATGTAAATGTTGTGAAATTTACATGGAGAAAATGTCTTTAATCTGATCAGAGTTCGGATTAGAATTATGATTGACAGGCACAAAGATTTGTGGATACACCTTCCGAGTGACGACCACGATTTTACATCGTTGGTGAATTCCAGAGTTCCCGCGGGTCCTTAGAGGTTCCCACCTGTAGTGCAAAGTCTGCAAAAAGACTTTTTCGTTAGGGACAATGGGGGTCAAAGCTGTGGAGTCGCACATGAGAGGAGAAAAACACCGGTAAAATAAAATGAGTTTTTTCTTCATAAATTGTTGCGACATTTTTTGGGTTTTAAATTATATTTTCAAGGTTTTAAAAATGTCTTTAAAAGCATTTAATTTGACTTTTAAAATGGTGTCCGACCCCTGTACTTGTTAACTCATTCACTCCCAGCCATTTTCACCGGAGCAAGGCCCTTCGCTCCCGGCCGTTTTACTGAATTTTGACTGATTTTGCAAGGCCCACAGAAAATTCTGTGCTATTGCTATATAAACATGGAATCCACCAAAAGAAGGATTAGACTCTCTCCTTTCAGCAGGAAAAAAAAGTAAGTTCATATCTTTTTCCATTCTTTAGAAATCAGCATTAGAAAATAGCTTAGTTTGAGCAATTTTCCAATTTCTGATGAAAAAACAGAGAAATTGAGCTTTTTGTGAAAGCATACATTTCAAACATAACTTTGACTTTAACACAGCTATTTTTTGCTTTAGTTACATCCCAAACATCTGAATAATGTTTTCCTTTTACAAAATACCATAAACAACTAGACAAATAGAGCTTTTGATAGCAAAGTAACAATTTATTTACACATAACTAACTGAGATGACACTGTTGTGGCCACGACAGCCGGGTTAACTTTTCCCTCATCGCCACTTGTCTCATAAAGATGGATTTTTTTTTTTGTGTCTGCGGGGTCTGCTTGGCGAGCAGCACAGACTCAACGACATCATCCGCTGCACTGGTGGTCCCGGTTGTTCTGCCCGGTCGTCTGCCGCCTGGCATCCTTCCGCTGGCGCCTTTACCGTGTGGCCCGGCCGTTCGTTGCCGTTGAATCAGGTTGCGGTCTTACCAAATGTGCTACTGCCCTCCAGTGGCCAGTTTTATTGCTTTAAAATGGATTTTCAGCTTTGTGCTTTGGAGCTCAGTAGAATCAGAACCCAGAGAGGTCTCTTATCAAAAAAAACGTAAAAGACGTATTACGTCTTTGGGACACTGAAACAATTAAAAATAGAACATATTTATACGTTTTTGGGAGCAAATGAGTTAATGTTCTGTAAATAAATGTGCGTATATTATACATGTATATATGTGTGTATGTAATTATTAGAGGTCAACCAATATATCGGCTGGCCACTATATAGACTTTTTTCCAACATTGGCAATGGGGCAATTAAAAAAAAAAAAAAAAAATCGGCCGATTAAACAAACAAAAAAAGCCCATAAAAAAGGGATTTTGATCATCAGGCATCTGTGTGGGCAACTGTGGCTGCCGCTGACTGACGGTGGAACCCCGTAAGGACCCCACATCAGCTTGAAGGCAGGCTGCTAAAGGAAGTGAAGAAATACCCCTCAATGTCAATTTATAATTCTCATTTATTGACAAAGATGAGGGAACCCTGAAGAACAAGAAAAATAGCTAATTAGCCACAACATACTAACTTAACTGAATAGAAGAAAACAATAGCAAGTACTAACAAAACATAATATATCTCTGTACACATATAAGCCAAAATACAACAAGAGCCACATAATTGACATTAGACTTACAGAAATATGTGTGGAGCACAAATAGCACAATGCAACAGCATAAACGTCTCATACAACTACTAACTCTCCCACTATTGGGGGGAATAACATTACTATGGAACGGCGCTGCCCCCTCGCGGCCGGTGGCATTCTATTCAGGAAGCTTCAGGCTTGCCTGTTTTGTAAATATTACACTTTTTTTTTTTTTTTTTTTTATCTTGCATGAGAGAATATGCAGTGTTGCTTTAGCCTTTCAAGGTGTTTACTGAGAGATCCTTTCACTCGAAATGTAACTTGTAGCGTAAGCATTGCATTCGCGTTAGCATTAGCTTTAGCATGGCGAGCATTCTCTTGAACTCTCATCTGTTTACATCTCGTTGTGATGTCCTGGTCGGTTTAATTATCTGAAAATAATGTACTGTTCTTGCTAAGTATGTATAAACATAAAATGGATTGCTGTGTTTGTTAGTTTGGTAGCACTAGACTTAATTTTTTAAGTCTCAGGTTAGCATTGTAAATTTTAAGGTGTTGAAGCAATTTTTTTCAGTCTATGTGCTTTAAAAAAGTAAAGTGGCTTACAAAATCGGCAATCGGCTGCACATTTTTTTAGGTATCGGCATTTCAAAATCCCATATCGGTTGACCCCTAGTAAGTATGTATCTATCATGTTTATATAAGTATAAGGGGTTAGAATATACCGAGTCTGTACTTGAAGCATTTTTATTCCAATCATGCTTTTAACTCATTTGCTCCCAAAAATGTTTAAATACGTTCTATTTTTTATTGTTTCAGTGTCCCAAAAACGTATTTATATGTCTTTTACGGTTTTTTTTGTTTGTTTTTTTACACAAGAGGCATCTCTAGGTTCTGTTGCACCTAAACTGCAATGCACAAAGCTCAAAACTAATTTTAAAGCAATAAAACTGGCCACTGGAGGGAAGTAGTGCATTTTGTGAGAACTCATCTCGGGCCGAGAAAGAAAGTGAAGAAAAATAGTCAGGAAACGGAAGTTGTAGGGATCTTGTAAAGACGCGTGAGAATTTGAAAAAAAAATCGGAAAAAAAGGCAAACTACACTGGATGAGTGTTTTGAAAAGAAAACAAAACCATCGTCAAAGAAGGATTCAAAAAAATATCTTGATGAGACAGACGTGACGGCCCAACAGCTTCAGGTTCCACACGCATTATGCAGCGCTGTCGTTGCATTACTCCTGAGCCCGAGCTTGAAACCAATGATGAACATAATGAAGATGATGAAAAAAGTGACACCGATCTTGATACGGATTTATCAGATTACTGGGAGCCACCTCATTCAACCGGGAGCAGCTGAGAGCCTTCCCTGTTGTTATGTGCACAAATAGTTCAACAGTTCAATAATTTAGTTATGTGTAAATAAATTGTTACTTTACGATCAAAAGCACTATTTGTCTTGTTGTTTGTTATTTTGTAAAAGGAAAACATTATTCAGATGTTTGGGATGTAACTAAAGCAAAAATTAGCTGTGTTAAATTCAGTTGTGTTTGAAATGCATGCTTTCACAAAAAGCTCAATTTGTCTTTTTTCATCAGAAATTGGAAAATTGCTCCAACTAAGCTATTTTCGAATGCTAATTTCTAAAGAATGGAAAAAATTAGGGCTGTCAAACGATTAAAATTTTTAATCGAGTTAGTCACAGCTTAAAAATGAATTAATCGTAATTAATCACAATTTAAACCCTCTATAAAATATGCCATATTTTTGTGTAAATTATTGTTGGAATGGAAAGATAAGACACAAGACGGATATATACATTCAACATAATATTTGTTTATTATAACAATAAATCAACAAGATGGCATTAGCATTAAGTCTGTTAAAGCGATCCATGGATAGAAAGACTTGTAGTTCTTAAAAGATAAATGTTAGTATAAGTTATAGAAATTTTATATTAAAACCCCTCTTAATGTCTTCGTTTTAATAAAATTTGTAAAATTTTCGATCAAAAAATAAACTAGCAGCCCGCCATTGTTGATGTCAATAATTACACAATTCTCATGGTGCTGAACCCATAAAATCAGTCGCACCAAAGCGCCAGCAGAGGGCGACAAAAATCCAAAAAACACAAGTAACAAGTGCATATGACCCTGAGCTGTCATTTTAATCTGTTTGAGTGGGGCATGTGCGTTAATTGCGTCAAATATTTTAACGTGATTAATTGCGTCAAATATTTTAACGTGATTAATTTAAAAAATTAATTACCGCCCGTTAACGCGATAATTTTGACAGCCCTAAAAAAAATATCACTTTTTTTTTTCTTTTGGTGGGTTCCATGTTTATATAGCAATAAAACAGAATTTTCTGTGGGCCTTGCAAAATCAGTCAAAATAAAGTAAATCCGGGAGCGAAGGGCCTTGCTCCGGTGAATGCGGCTGGGTTAAAAATAATAACTTTAAAAAAAAAATTTTAAACTGTCCTCGTAAGAGAGGTACCCAAATTACTGCAATGGGAAAAGGGAAAAGGAAGGGGGAAAAACATGGACACCCTATTACACCCTATTTATGTGCGTAAATGAGATTTTATTTCTTTGTTGCAGTGACAGAAGACGACGAGCTGGTCAAGTTGAAGACTTTGGTGTTCCCCAGCCAAAGTGTACCGAGCCAGATCCCCGAAACAGATCTGGTTTTGGAGGGAGAGGACGACTCCGCGGGTTTGCTGCAGGAGAAGGAACTGGACCACCTGGCTGGTAAATTACACCTTTGTTGGTTTGTATGATCTGGAAAAACCGAGGCGTATTTAGCATTTTGAAACCGCTACGGCCGATGTAAAATTGCGCCGTCAGTCCGTCATGGGCGCCTTGATGAGTTTGGCTTTCGGCAGCCGTCTAAAACGTTAGATGAGGTGCCGACCTGCACTTCAAACCTCACGCGACACATTTAGGAGATTTTTGCGAGCCACTTGGTCAACTTTTTCTTCTTGATGATTTCAAGAAAAAACAACTTCCATTCAAAGCTTGCCAATGAGACGATGTGCTTCATCTCCACTCTTTATAATTACGCTTTTAGGCTTTCAATTCTACAGAACACTTTGGTATAGTTCATGGATTTTCACTGCCCCTAAAATGGGATACGCTGGTTATAATGTTTCAATTGCACACATTGAAGTGAACATTAGGGGGGTGACAATACGTATATCGGAAAGGTGATATATCGCGATACGCAGTAGGGCTGTCAAAAATATCGCGTTAACCAGCGGTAATTAAAAAAAAAAAATTAATCACGTTAAAATATTTGACGCAATTAACGCACATGCCCCGCTCAAACAGATTAATATGACACTACAGTGTAATGTCCGCTTGTTACTTGTTTTTTGGTGTTTGGCGCCCTCTGCTGGTGCTTGGGTCCAACTGATTTTATGGGTTAGTACCATGAGTGAGCATGGTGTAATTATTGACATCAACAATGGCGAGCTACTAGTTTATTTTTTGATTGAAAATTTTAATCGTTTAACAGCCCTACTTTGCAGTAGTGGTGCAACGATTAATCGATTAACTCGAGTATTCGATTCGAGAAAAAGTATTTGAATTAAACGTTGTTGCTTTGAGTATTCGTTTAATTTAAGTGTCGTTGTAATGGTTTATTTTGAAAGTGTTTGCACTTAGTTTTATTGATTAGTGTGGATACACTGCCCTCTGGTCTGCCTCTTTTCACATGGCTGAATCCAACTCCTCCCTGTTAAGACCAACGTAAGCTAAGTTTTTGTTTGCGCTAATGGTTTTTAATGCATTCATAATTTAGTTGTTTGGTATATTTAGCCGTTTTTTGTGGAACATGTGTCTGAACCATTTGTTAAGAGCATTGTAAAAAAACTTTAGCATTTAACCTAGTGGACTTTTTCTATGCTAGTTATCCAATGGCATACCGCAAGCAACACGTCACTTCCGCTCATTAATATTCATGACATTACCTACTGTTGCTAAGTAGGGACAAGCAACCGGTTGTCCCTAATCGGAAATGAATGGAAATCGTGTACGAAGGAGATGTTTACAGAGCTAAACCTACTAATTCTCTCCGAAAATGATGTGCCTGGTGCCAAATTCACTGGCAAAGAAGTAGAAGAACATAAAAATGTTCAGTTAAAGAGATGGCTTGAGTGTCGAAGGCTGAAAAAGACGAAGAAAACGAGCCGACCTAAGCATAGCCTTAGCTTTTTTATCGACGCGACTGACAATGACATTCTCCTGTTTCAACAAGCTATCCTTTACCATCAGCCATGTCTTTCTTATATATCCTCTGGTTGTCCTACATCTCTTACCGAACACTTTTAATGTTTTCATTGACAACAAATCTTAATTCTATAATTTATTTTCACTTCCCCCTTACTAAAGTTGTTTTATATATATTAGGGCTGTCAAACGATTAAAATTTTCAATCGAGTTAATTACAGCTTAAAAATTAATTAACCGTAATAAATCGCATTTCAAACCATCTGTAAAATATGCCATTTTTTTCTGTAAATTATTGTTGGAATGGAAAGATAAGACAGATATATACATTCAACATACGGTACATAAGTACTGTATTTGTTTATTATAACAATAAATCAACAAGATGGCATCAACATTATTAACATTCTGTTAAAGTGATCCATGGATAGAAAGACTTGTAGTTCTTAAAAGATAAATGTTAGTACAAGTTATAGAAATTTTATATTAAAACCCCTCTTAATGTTTTCGTTTTAATAAAATTTGTAAAATTTTCAATCAAAAAATAAACTAGTAGCCCGCCATTGTTGATGTCAATAATTACACAATGCTCATGGGTGCTTAAGCCCATAAAATCAGTCGCACCCAAGCGCCAGCGGAGGGCGACAAAACTCCCAAAAAACACAAGTAACAAGTTGGCAATGCACTGTACTGTCATTTTAATCTGTTTGAGCGGGGCATGTGCACGTTTAGAAGAAATAACATGAGTATGGAACGGCGCTGCCCCCAAGCAGTGTCCAACTGCTTCTTGCCCCATCCAAGATGGCCACCAGATATACAGGTCAGGAGCCAGAAAATTGTGTTGCTGCAACACCAGTGACAACTAAAAAGTCTACACTGATAGGATTACGGCTGATCGCCAAAGCGTACCTCAAATTTTTCGCGATCAACAATCACAATCATGTGATTTTTGAGGCTACGAGCTTAGAAATGACAAAAACACACATACATTAGTTTACCCTGTTGCCTATTTCTTTTTCTTTTTTTTTTTGTCATTTTGTCACTGTTCTTAGGCAAGGTCGCAAAATTATCAAAATTTACGCCTAGCCGCATGTATGTGCAAATTATGTTGAGTTTTCGAGCATGTTAATACCTCCAAATTGGCCATTTTGATTTGCTCGGGCCCTCACTAGCACACAGCACTCCAATGTGTGGTTATGTTACAGTGCAAAATGATTAATAACATAATATTTTTAGCCATTATTTGATTGGCTGCCATTGACTGAAACATGCGCAAATGGATTGGACGTCCATCACTGTCATTGGCAGCCAACCTGTTAATTGGGATTTTGATGTTTAGACTAATCTAAAAAAAACTTTGTAACACTTTAAACTGACTTAGAAGAGCCTTAACAAAGACTGAATGTTAACTAAGCATTGTGATTTTTCTCTTGAACCTTTTGTTGACTTGTGATATGGTGACCTTGGATCCTCGCCTGGGTCCCTCTGTGCTGTATGATCGCTGTCGACCTGATTAAATGGTCGACTTGTGCTTTGAATCCTTATTCCAGCTTTCAAAATGGAGTCAGTACAGGGGTTAACTCTTTAGCTGCCATTGATGACAATAGCTGTCCAATCCATTATAAGTGGGAGGGTATTTGTTCAAAACATTCACAGACAACACATATGCTCGACAAAAGTTCAATCCAAATCTTTGACTTTCCTCTTCTACTAGTGTATGTTACTGTCAGTACTACTCTACAAAGTGGCAAGTTGCCACATTCGTTCATTTGCTGCCAGCCCTCCCAGAAACAGATGGATTGGACGTCTACTAATGATGAACTCATTTCAATTCTCAGCTGAAGGATGAAAAGCGCCACATAATTGGTTGTCTATCATCGGTGACACTGAAAGAGTTAAAAGTTGGATGACACTGAACTCTAGTAAAATCTTCTTCCTGGAAGACTTTCAACCCGACATTTTCTTCCCGCTTCCCGGGCACGCGTCCCGTGACTTTTATCCACGTTGTGTATTTTTTGATGTTAAGTGACAAAAGATGCGGGAAGGCGCTCGCGAACGGCGTCATCTTGGCAAAGCGGGCCAGTACAATCTCATCCACCGAGGGGGTGACCGAGAGGCCAGACTCTTTCCCGTGAACTTCCACTCTCAAGCAACCGCAATCAAACACACTATGTCTTCTATAAAAGAGAAGTACTTCAGTAAAAGAAGTACAGTATTGGCTTGCTGAAAGATGTTGTCATACATCATTGTGATTTTTATGTTTAACTGGATTTTTTTTTTTTTTTTAATCTGAAAAAACATGTTTCACACAGAGTGCTACATTTTCCGAGTCTGTAAACTCATCATTTTGGGGCTTTAATCTCAAGCAGTCCAAGAAACATTCAAATATTAGAATGCTCATTGCAGTGGCGGAGCAAACGTGAACAGGACCCGGGTGCGATGAATTGAAACCGGGCCCTCGAGGCGTTTGGGGTCCTTATGGATAATTATTCGCAGGCCCCGCCACACTTTCGCAGGCCCTTCAAGACAATTGTCTGATGTGTGGGGCTGGAGCGGCGCTACTGGAAATGTTTTAGATATTTTAACACTTAAACTCTATATTCCAGCTCCATCTTACCTTTCCGTTTGACCCTCCACCTTGTCCAACTACGTCCCCTTTGCGTCTGGGAACTGGGCCCCCGAGAGGCTCCGGGTACAGCGGGTACCGTATTTTATATACCTGAGTACTTTATACCTGAGTATAAGTCGCACCAGCCATAAAATGCCCAACGAAGAGAAAAAAAAAACAAGTCGCACCGGAGTATAAGTCGCGTTTTGGGGGGAAATTTACTTGATAAAATCCAACACATAGAACAGACATGTCATCTTGAAAGGCAATTTAATATAAAAATACAATAGAGAACAACATACTGAATAAGTGTACAGTGTACAGTGCATGAACAACGAAATGCGAATATACTATCCTCACCAGGACGCTACGGCTCGGTCTTGGCTATTCAGCGGGCTAAACTCCCAAATGACGATGCTGGATGTCCGTATAATTTGCTGAATCAACTTTGTCCTCGATACCAAACAGTGGCCTATACTACGAAGCCGGTTTTCTGGCTTAGCAGGGTAACTTCGAGAGTAACTTTATCACGTGCGACTTAAGTTCGCGGCTATGCGAGACTACGAAAGGTGGATATGTTGGAACCGAGAAGTGTTGCCATGGCAACACACGCCACACGCCAAACCTGGTCGTGTCAGAGTTAGATCTTGCTTAACATCAGGATTCCAATTAACCACGCTCTATTTAAACAGCACTCCTCCGCGGACGTGTCCTCCTGACAATGACAGCGTACTTGGACGACCCATACGACATTGGCGCGCGGATTGTGAGGGGCTCTCTCCGGAGGGCACGGGTTTTTCGGGACCGCCAGAATCCGCTGGCGTACCCGGAAGATGTTCTCCTTGAAAGATATAGATTTTCAGCTGAGGGAATTCTTTACCTGTGCCAACTGATCTAGGCAGCAGACGTCACTAATGTAACCCGCTGAGTCAGGCCCTGACAACCGCGCAGATTGTGTGTGCCTGTCCGTGCGCTCTTTCGCCAGGGACAATATATGTATTCCATCGGTGATGCTGAATATCTGCGTAAGAACACTGTATGCCGTGCGATTCGGAGTGGGGTATGGAAACGCTTCAAATTGATGCATTTATAATAATCATAGAAATATGTAGACTATTTAAACATTGAGAAAACTTGCGTTTTTTTCTGCCAACTGGAGGAGATTAAATTAAATGTCAAATCCACTGATAGGACAGACGCACAAATATAAAAGATATAAATGTTTATTGAATATGCATCTTACAGTCTTCTTTAACTGTGAAAAATCGCTACAAAAGACGGGCTTTTATTTACGCAACAACGCATGGCATCCCCGCATTTCCTTCTTCTCCTGAGTCCTCACAAATATAACATAATTTTGGGGGGGGGGTTGTCGGGCTCGGGCCTGCAAATCAAGTTTATTGATCGGACTCGGATTTTTTTAGGCCCAAACTAAAAAAAAGAACATACGTATTCATACAATCATCCTGTTTCGTGTGGTGATGCGTGACAATTATTTCTTACTGTTAATGGAACAAATCTTATTTTATTGTCCTGACAGCAGGCTTTATTTCTTTTCATGGACATAAGTAAACTGGCATATTGACGCATTCACAAATCACACGATCTGTAAATTCGCTGTCAACAGACCCGTTGCGCTCTACTCGCCGAAGCGGTG
Organism: Corythoichthys intestinalis; assembly: GCF_030265065.1. NCBI lineage: Eukaryota > Metazoa > Chordata > Actinopteri > Syngnathiformes > Syngnathidae > Corythoichthys > Corythoichthys intestinalis. The sequence goes on from NC_080400.1 coordinate 1,192,042, forward strand.
TTGGATTTCGCGGTGAGGGTGGATTTTAATTCCTCATAATTCCGCATGATCATCGCGCATTCCTCCTCCGTGAAGTAAGGTGCCCGTGCCGTCGTCACAAGTAGTGTTTGACTCTGGTCACCGCCCCCTTTTATGTGAACGCGCAGTAACTCTGACTGGGTTGACACAGAGTCGACTAATCAACCTCATAATCAGCGTCGTAGTACCGATTGACCACAAACTAGACAACCAGGTTTTGTCAACTCCGGTTACCCGATGGTAAACTGGATTACTTCTGGGGGAGGTTGAACTCGGTTCGTAGTATAGGCCACAGGTTTGCATCAACGTAAATAAATGATTATTAGGTGCTTTTACAGCAATGACAAAAACGGTTAGCATTCGTTCGCTAGCATTAGCACATCGTTCAAACAACCACACAACTGGCTCTAAGTGTCCGATCGCGGGTGGAAAACACACAACAACCGAAAAGATAATACACACAGGCGTTGCCCATGTAGGGATATTTTACAAGCATAAACAACGTAGGTTCGCAGCCGTGTTTCTCTCTCGCTAACTCGCCCAATCACTCAGAGCTACTTAGCTGACGGTCTTCATCTGGCGTGTGAGCGTTCTTCTTCACGTAAACAAGTGCGAGTGCGCCCCCACGTGGGAGTGAAAGCACCACAAACTAAAAGCATGCATTTCAATATAAAAAAGTCAATAATACAATTAAACACACATTGCCAAAGGCAGAACACGAACGTGGCCATAGCTATTAAGAGTTATTCAGATAACTATAGCATAAAGAACATGCTAACAAGTTTACCAAACCATCAGTGTCACTCCAAAACCCCAAAATAACATGTGAAATGATATAATGTGTTAATAATTTCACACATAAGTCGCTCCTGAGTATAAGTCGCACCCCCAGCCAAACTATGAAAAAAAACTGCGACTTATTGCCCGAAAAATACGGTATGTGTGTGTATATTTTAACACTTACACTAGGTAACTTTTGAACATTCATCAAATATTTTCATAACGTTTGTGATATGTCGACTGACAACTAGTTGAATGACACCTCTTCTTAATCTTGAGGGTGACTGTCGTTTTCACAGTGAAGGAATCAGACCTTTTAGCCAGACTGCCGGAATCACACCAGCCCAACCGCCGGACCCGCACTGTCGCAGCTCCACCGACCCGGGCCGGCGGGATCCCGACATCCTGGCCAAAAGGCCAAACTCTGCACGTTCACCTTAGTCTTAACCCTTTGTACTGACTCAATTTGAAAGCTGGAAAAAGGCTTCGAAGCACAAGTTGACAATTTACCGTATTGGCCCGAATACAAGACGGCCATGATTATAAGACGACCCCCTCTTTTTCATGACTCAAGTTTGAAAAAAGGCTTTTTGAACACCAAATTAATTTTTATGCAGAAAATAATTTCAGTACATACGAAGCAAATGATTATAACAATATATTTTAAAGAAAAAGCATGTTATTTTGCCTCATTCAAATCTTAATATCTGAACATTTAAATATGTAAACTAAAGTGCAATCACATTTGTTAATGAACGGCTTCTGGTGTTTGAAATGTAAATAAAACAATCTATTGTAATAAAACAACAAAATTGCAATAATTGCATTAACCATCAAATTGAAGTCTAACTAACTGTAGTCTTGAAACAAATCTGAATAAGGAAAAATAATGCAAACTGGTTAAACTAAAAAGAGTAGCTGAGATCTGTCATGACAGAACATCGCTTCAATGATTTCTGGCGCCATCTAGCGTTGTGAAAGGGAAGAGTAGCTGAGATCTATCATGACAGAACATCGCTTCAATGATGTCTGGCGCCATCTAGCGTCGTGAATGGGTATAATGTCTAGACCGCGAATATCAGACGACCCCCTCTTTTTCAGTCTTATTTCAATGCAAAAAAACACCGTCTTATATTCGGGCCAATACGGTATTGAGGTCGACAGCAATCATACAGCAAAGAGGGACCCAGGCGAGGATCCAAGGTCACCATATCACAAGTCAACAAAAGGTTCCAGATTTAGATTAGTCTAAACATCAAAATCCCAATTAACAGGTTGTCTGCCAATGACAGTGATGGACATCCACTCTATTTGAGCATGTTTGAGTCAATGGCAGCCAATCAAATAATGGCTAAAAATATTATGTTATTAATCATTTTGCACTGAAACATCACCACACATTGGAGCGCTGTATGCTAGTTAGGGCCCGACCAAATGAAAAGGGACAATTTGGAAGCCTTTACATGCTCGAAAACTCACCAAAATCTGCACATACATGCTGCAAGGTGTACATTTTGATAACTCTGCGACATTGACTACAAACCGTAAGAAAATGGCTCAGTGACGCCCCTTGAAGTTTTCAAAAGGTTCTCTCCTATTAGGTTTTTTTTTTAACTTAGAGCAATGAAATTTGGTGAGTTGATATCTTGTGCAAGCCATGTTTAAAAAAACTAAATTAAAAATGCACAATACACAAACATATATTAGCTTAACCCTTGAGAGTCGAAGGACGCGCCGGCGCGTCCTCAGCGCACGTCGTCTTTGAAGCGCCCTCACGTTTTAATTACGTCACCCACATGCCGTTGGTTGGTCTCGTTTTAAAGTGCGGAAGTTGCGGTTTACTCTCGTTATTATTTGAAGTCAATCGACCAACTAGAACGTGAGATATTGTCATTTAAGTTTTATGGTTTTATTGTCCTCTCAAAAAAACATTAAAACGCTGCATGGATCATTTGTTTATGTCTATATTTCCATCATTTCTAGTCCTTTTTCAAAACGGAAGCTCCATGAAAAAAACACAAATCAAACGAACCCTTTCGAAGTCACAGTGGAAGCACAAAATGCGTTTGTTTTTTTTTGTTTTTTTTTATAAATATAACTGCGGTGCGAGGTTCAACCGAACGAGAGGGAGGAGGAGTGTTCTGAAGCAGCGAGGTGGCGAGCGACGGCCAGTTGGATACTGCTGGATCGAGCAGCGACTTTGTGTGACTTTGACAATGAACGGAAAACTAAATTTAGCGCAAGCAATTGTGCTTCTGATCAACTTGAGGAAGAGGATGGTCCAAATTCGTCATCATCGTCTTCTTCGGAAGAGTCCTCGAGTGAAGATAGTGACGGATTTGAACACGTGGGTGACGCCATCGACGAGCAGAGGTAAACCAACTCACTCTTTTTTTTCATGCTGAAAACGTTTCTTTTGAAAGTTTCTTTTGATATTGCAAGACAAAGTTAATTTTGATGCAATATAAGTGTGTGCTTGTGTATATAATAATAAAATGTGCATATCAGATCAAAGTCGTACGTGCACTGTGGGTATCCCAGGCAGGAATTTATCATTTGTGGTGTTCTTCTTTCTATATGAAGATTAGGGATGTAGCACATATTCAGCTATGGTATTCTTTCTATTGTCATACATATAGATTTCCATGATTATTTATTGCTGTATATATTTTTATTTTATACTTTATTATTTTCATAAATACTGACTTATTTTCATGTACATTTATAGTGACAATGAAAGCAAAGTGAAATGAAAATGGAAGGGTGGAAAGAGGACCGACACCCCATGGAAGTGTGAGCTGTGTGATGTAGCCGTGTCTAATTCCAGGACGAAACTGCTTTTCGGAGTGGCATGACTGAAAAAAATTTAACTTGTTTATTGTAAATATTTTTGAAAATGCTTTTTTCCCCCCAATGTTATATATATATTTTTTTCCCACATCAATCTTCTCAATTTGTGTATATAAATGTGTGTTCAAGAAGCTTGATTGTGTGTACATAGTTTTCATCAGGCGATTGGCCGCAATACCTAAACTCATAAAGAGATGGCCTCTAAACACTTTTTGTGTTAGATGGTATATATTTTTTCACTGTTCTTCACTGTTAGGTCTGCTGTATATAACCTGTTTTGACTGGAGCATGTATAAAGGCAAAAAACGCCTATGGCTATACCTGTTGTTTATGTTGAATTGTCAAATATAAGACTATTTATTCTAATTTTTTTTGGTTGAATGTTCATCCTAACATGTTGAATAAATATTACAAAGTTTCAAAACGGTTCGTTACGCATGTTTGGTTGTCAATTGGACATCAATATTAAAAATTTTGACAAAACGATTTTGGAATTTTTGGTCTTTTTGGGCCCAAAATGATGATTTATAATTGATTAGTGAAGGAAACAACAATTTGGACATGAAGTTCAAGGTGTCACAAAAAAAGGGACCAAACCAGGCCATCGTAAACAATTCTTTCTTTGAAATATAAAGGCAACTTCAAAGGCATGCAAAATCAGACAAAATAGGCCCAGACCTTAAAGGGTTAAACAACTTACAGCCTTATGTGGGCCAAACCAGAGCACAGCTGTTCTTTATCTATGTCCATAGGTGGGTAAAGTAGCCAAAAATTTGAAGTCAGAACAGTGTTACTTCAAAATAATAATTACTCAAATAAAAGTAAACATCCAAAAAAAAATATCCTCAAGTACAAGTAAAAAAGTATTTGGTGAAAAGAACACTCAAGTCATGAGTAACATTGTAACTGCTTACATTTTTTTTTTTTTTAAACAATTATTATAATATTATAATATATATACAGTATATTATAGTATTTTTTTCTCAGTGAAACGTTATCTATATGAACTGTTGTTATAATGATACTGTACAATAACCCATTATATAACCATGTATGTAACACGCTACTACCCACCTCTGTCCATGTCAGATGAGAGTCTGCTCCTCAGTCATAAGGGGACAGTCCAGCCAGACCCAACGCTGCCACCAGAGGGCAGTGTATCCTCCATCATTAAACAAAACACAAAAATTTTGGACTATGTGGATACAGGTCATCCCCGGGTTATGAACAACTTCTGTTCCTAGGCTGGCGATGTAACCCGAACTTCCGCGTAAATCGAAATTAACCCTTTAAAGCAGAAGTTCAGAAACTTAATAATCTTAATCTTTGAGTTAGCGGCGGTTTAATTAGTTGGTGCAGTTGAATTCAACAAATTCCATGCAGTTTGTAAGTTACTTGCTAGTTTCAGGGCTACGGAGTGGCTAAGCTAGCGTGACTTAGCATGCCAATAAAAAAATCTAATAACAAATCCAACATTGTCTTTATTTTTGTATTATTATTTATTTTATTTTTTTCAATGTGGGTGGCCTGTTGACCAGGGAATGAAGGGGAGGGGGTGGGAGTCTATAAGAAGTGATTGGGAGGGGTGGAGTGTACACAAATCAGCTCTGTGATCTAGAAACCATTAATCATGTGACTCCCTTGTGAATGTAAACCCATTGGCAACCGACCCAATGCTGCCCCATCGCCAAACCCGCGACCGGTGCTCCCCACCCGAGCGCGCCCAATCACATCCAGCCGCGCACGAGCCCCGACCAAACATTCGACAGCCACGCAGACAAGCGGGCGCCACCCCAGGGCCACGGCCCCCAACCAGCCAGCCCGTGGAGGGAGGACAGGCGTGGGTGGGGGCAGTGCAGCCGATCCCTCCTCCCGCAGCCCAGCAAAGGGGCCATCGTGAACCCCCCGGGATCCAGGGTGGTCCCCTGGGCCACCCGCGCCCCCATCAACGGGCCTTCAGGGATGGGACGAGGGGTCGCACCACCAACCCCAGATCATTGTTCCAGAACACCCATGAAATCAACTCCAACGACTAATTTATTAAACCCTCGCTAAATCGAAGATTAAGCTTGATATCAAAAATTCTGAACTTCACCTTTAAGTACCTGAAGATGCCCCCTGAACCTCAAAATAACTGTCCAAAAACATTTGTTATACATCACATTAATAAAGTTAAATAATAAGATAATGTGAGGAACATTGTGTTAAATGCCGTTATGTTGTAACCCGAGGACCACCTGTAGTTATTTTGGTGTACTTATAGAGTTAATTCCGATTTACGGAGAAATTCGTTTTACGTCACCAGCGTAGGAACGGAACCCGGGGACTACCTGTATCCAAAAATATACATTAGAAATTAAAAATATTTTAACTACTGCTAATTGTGGCTAGGACACCAAGATTAAAGCTATTACATAATATTACATCAGTATACTATCAGTACAAGTATAGTACACATGACAGTATACTGTAATAAAAAAAATTTGCTGTTAAAATCAGCAAAAAATGTGTATTTATACTCAAGAAATGTTATGATCTAATGCATTGTCTTGAGATACGAATTTGTTTCTGTCACCACGCATATAACTCACAACACTTGTCTCATTGAACTGAATGAAAATGGCATTCATTTGTTCCTGAACCACTGAAAAAGCAAGTCATTTTTACATCATTGGCTGCCACTGACTAATATTCAATCCATTTAAACCATTTTAGATTCTTTTTTTGGTCTGTTTTTTTCTTTTAATATTATATTTTTTTTAATTTAAATAATTCTGACATCTATGAACGCCAATGGACGTGAAACAGTTAATTTTATACTTCACAACTTGTCCATGCTATTTTTTGTAGGCTGTCATTGGCATTTCCAGTTATGTGTTAGCATTAAGCTAGCAGACGTAAATGCAAACTCGTGTTTTTATTATTATTATTTTTAACCCAACTTGTAATTCTTTGTTTTATGTTTTCTTCTGACAGCAAACCAGAATTAGGAGATTCGTTAAACAGCATGAAGTCTCTTATTAAAGGTTTGTTCTGCCAAGCTACTGCTTGTTGTAAAAGTGAGTTGAGGTCACGGAAGAAAACTTAAACAGAATCTTCAAATCAGGCATGCCACATTGTTAAATTCGGGGTTCACGCAGCGTCATAAAACAGTGTTAAATTGACTAACCTTGACAGATTCCTTTAGTTTAATTAGCATAATTGTGTCTGATATATATAATTTCAGTTCAATTTTTTGGAGAATCTATTTGAACGTCGTCAATGGCAGTAAATGAATTAACATCCACACATTACTCTGACAGTGACTGAAGGAACTAAAACATGGGACAGAAATGTCTTATTTTGAATATCCTGGTTCCAAACATGTTAATAACTTGGCGTTTCATTTCTAATACTACGTCAAAAAACCTTCCTTTTATGATATATTGATGAGCTTTATGCGGGTTGCTGCTCGGGATGCAGCGGCGGTGCTCCTCCTTGCCAGCCTTTAGGGGGTGACGAGCTTCAGACAGCTGTGATTACTAGGACAACACACACTGAAGCCCACCCTCCCTCCTCCTGCAAGCACACTGCAAGTGTGTGTGTAATGTATACAAAGAAACACATCTTAGTCATTCCGTTTATTCACGGGTATTTGCTAATTCGACAAATTATAATAAACGATAAACTAGTTCACATTGATTGAAAAAGCATAATAATAACAGACCTTTAAAGTGCAACGTACAATTAGTGTTTGAAAAATATTTATAAATGCTTGAACGAACATGGTCTTGTTTGTACGTTTTTTTTTTTTTTTTTTTTTTTTTTTTAGATTTATATTTCTTTAACAAAACTTTTCAGAATTGCATTTAGATGTATTTATATATGCTTAAATGGACATGGTCTCATTTGTGGATATTATATGCATTTTTTTTTTTTTTTTTTTAAATCATTAATATTGAGTCATTCCATCAGCACAAAAATCCAGTACCCTCCCCAAAAATTCAAGTTCATTTTTTACAGGTAGTTACCCGGATTACGTCGTACTTGACTTACGCAATTTTGACTTTACGAGACCAGTCGCACAAACAGTACCTAATTGTACCTCACAGTATCTTATTTTTGACTTTACTTTATTAACATGACTTGTTCTGTCCTCACTAAACGTGAAGTTGTTCAGCTTGACAGACAGCAAAAACAATTATGCTTTTTGAAACTTTTGACTTCCTTCACTTTTGACTATTTGTAAAGTTGTAACGACACGCATTTTAACAATAAAACACACGACACAAAACGATTGGTGTTGAACTGTCCATCTATTCTAATCAATTTGTAAATTTAGTCGATTAAATTAGCCTAATTTGCTTCACAAACGTCCGCTAGCTTCAGTGCTACGAATGTGAACGTACAGTATTTACAATTCTTATAGCAAATCGCTCACACGTAATCCACAAACTGTAGCTGTAAACTTAATTACAAATGCATACACAAACATATACTAGCGGAAACAACTTACAGCCTTATGTGGGCCAAACCAGAGCACCGCTATCCTTCATCCACGTGAGACGTCTGAGTGCTCCTGCATGGAAGCATTATTGAACGACAGTTCAGCCAGACCGAACGCTTCCACCAGAGGGCAGTTTATCCTCCACCATTAAACTAAATACAATACTTTAGGACTTTGTGGATAGTTATTTTGAATGTTTAAAGGGTTAATTCTAGGGCTGCAGCTATTGATTATTTTAGTAGTCGATTAATCGATGAACTAGTTAGTTCGAATAATCAAGTAATCGGATAAAGAACATAAAAAAAATTTTTAAATACCTGAACAGAGCTTCAAACAGTATAAAAATAAATACATAAATAAGGATCTATGTACAACAAAAGAACAATTGGCTAACTTACATAGCAAAAGTCTGCTAGCTTAAATGCTATGAAGCTTTCTTTTTATTTTTTTATTTGTATTTTTTTTTTTAAACAATGCTCTTAACAAATGATTCAGACACATGTTCCCACAAAAATTGGCTAAATATACCATTAATCTAAATTACGAATGCATTAAAAAACATTAGCTTATGTTGGTCTTAACAGTGAGCAGCTGGATTCGGCTATGTAAAATGAGGCAGACTAGAAGGCAGTGTATCCATAAATGCAAACACTTTCAAAATAAGCCAATGCAACACCACTTTAATTAAACGACGACTCGGAGCAGCAAAATTTATAGAATCTTTTTTTCTAATCGAATCGATTAATTGTTGCAGCACTAGTTAATTCTGACATGCGGAAATTCGGGTTACGTCGCCAGCGTAGGAACGGAACTTGTTCGTAACACGGGGACTACTTGCAACACCAATGGTGTAGATGTGCATCGGTGACGGTAGCAACTTTTCAGGATGCTCAAATTGTCCCCACCATCTTTAAATCAACCTCATTTGCATCATATAACAAGTTCCTTTAAATATCTCATTTAGATTGTCTTCCCATATGTTGTTAAGAATAGAAATGCCCCAACCATCATTAAGTGATTTTTTTTTCATTATATTCAGACTTATATTTACCCATTTTCACTTGATTAATGTGCCAGTCCGTTTTTTTCCCCCTGAAAAGCATATTTGATTGGCTGAAGACTTGACCCCCCTCCATATACACACACACACACACACACACACACGCAGCCCAATTAGAATTAATTACCTGTCGACGACTTGCCGCCTCCTCCGCCCCCTTAAAAGAGGAGGGATATTAGTAGGTTTTTTTTTTTTTTTTGGCCAGCAGCAGCCACTGTCTGTGATGTAAAAAGACATCAATGTTCTGGAGTTGGGGAACACACCACTAAATGTGCTACTGAAAGTCTGACCTGCATCAGGTTAACATCACATTAAACTGTATGAACTTGCTAACCTCCAGTAGGAAACTGCTTAGAGAGAAGTGTGCTGCTGTATGTGTTTTCTTCTGTTAACATTAAACTGTGAGAAATGTAGTGAACCGAGGTTTACTCCCTTCTCCCCAATTTTCATTTTTATTTTACTTATGTGGTGTTAAAGAGCCCAAAGGCGCTTTCATTTTTTTTTTGTTTTTTTTTTTGTTGAGTTTGGCTGTGCTTGTGGGCAAAAGCAGGAGTGTTTTACCCGAAGGAAGGCTCAATTTTTATGTACTGATTATTCCCTGACTAAGAAGTTTTTTCAGTTATATTTAATTTCTTTATTTAACCAGCGGTCGGGAACCTAAAATTTTGAAAGAGCATATTCAACCAAAAAAAAAAAAATTAAAATCCCTATACAGGCCTTATAATGAAGGCAACACATGCTGTATGTATCTATATTAGCTATATTAGCTTACTATCAAAATGACTAAGTTGGCTACAAATACATAATGACCCTTCATGATTAAATGTGTATTTTCCCTGCTGTGCATCATAGAGAATTATACATGTACGTTGTGTGATGCCGCCTCACGTCTAACTTGTTTGTCCTCCTACATAAAACATTAAAACAAAAAATATATTTCCCTCCCCAATCTTTTTCCATTTTCAATTTGAAAAAGCTCCAGGGAGCAACTAGAATAGAATAGAATAGAATAGAATAGAATAGAATAGAATAGAATAGCCCTTTATTGTCATTATTGATTGTACAGTGAAATTTTGGAGCACCTCCCTTTACAGTGCAGGACAAGTGAAAATCTCGAAAGTGGCTTGCAAGAATAAGGCAGCGCTAAAGAGCCGCATGCGGCTGTAGAGCCACATGTTGCTGATCCCCCGATTTAGACAGACAGTTAATGTTGACTGGTCTTAAGACAAATGTTATTTTTTTTATATTCAAGTTAAGAGATGATTAACATGTTTGTGTTTATTGTGTATGTTAATATAATTTCTGTTCAAATATTGCAATTTAAATTTGCAAATAAAATATATTCTGAAATTTTTCAAAATGTTTCTTTAGCAGTTTTTGAAAACAAATGTGTGAATCGAACGGCGTATCACCATGAACGTTACTATCAGTTAATACAGATTTATTTTGCATTGATCAATTAGCCTATTAATAAATTAGCTTCATATTCTTGAGAAATGTAGCCCTGATGCCCGTTCACCTAATCTGTTTGGTCTTTAATTATTATTCTGTCCCCAGCAAAAAGTGTACATGCAGGTTATATCGTCCCTATAATATAATATGACAATCGCATATCTAAATAAGAAGAAACAAAATGTATAATCCAAATTTTCCGAAGTATTTGTCTTTACTTTAAACTTTAGCAATCTAACCTGAAACAAAAAAAAAATGCGTTGATCATTTTTTTTAGTCACGCTATTAGATTTTTTAAATGTAAATAAATACGCTAATATATTGAATTATAATATATTCTGCACATATTTGAAAGTACAACCCCCTTATTGTTAAATTCGTATATCCATGTTAGCGTGTGAAACATTTGCTTCAATGTCCAATGTGTTCAAATCGCATTTAAATCCTCACACTTGCTATATTATAATGTATTATTTAAAAAAAAAAAAAAATCTTTTCTGCCGCAAGTGAAGCTAAATCTGGTGTTAACTTGCCCTTAATTTCATTATTCTCATGTAAACATTGCAAAGCCATATCGCCTAATTATGAAAGGATCTCCGAGGGAGGATTAAAGTGTTAATCCTCTTCTTCTCCTTGCGCGCACTCTGCGCATGCGTGCGTGCCATACAAAGCGTTTATTACATCAATAATAATCTGGTCGCTGTCAATCGGATTACGTCGGGAAAAAACGATAACCGGAGGGGGTGGTCTGTTGTAAAGGCAGGTTTTAGTGCAAAGTGGTTCGGAAGGAGGGGGGAAGGGGTGTGTGAGACCCCAAATTCGAACTGAAATCCCCCGTTAATTGGGCCGAGGACGAAAATGAAGACGGATGATGCGTTCAAGTGGCTTCGATCGATATATCGTGATGAGGAAACACTTAAAGTAGCTCTTTTTGTTTAGTTGTATTCTTCTTTTTTTTATATTTGTTTTGTGTTGGGGTCGTAATTGAGCCGTTTGCAATTTTGGGTATGCAAAAAAAAAATTAATGGTACTTTTGACATGCCCAAACGTAACAACATACTACAAATGTTGAGTATTTTTAGGCTAAATTAAATCACAGCTCAAATTTGATCCACTAGCAAAAAACATGGGCAGATTTCTAAAACAATACAAGGGTTTATGAATGTCACTGTTAAAGAAATCTGTGAAATTTACAGTCAAATACAAGCAGTTCTGGTAACATGCACTGTAAAAAAATACGGTGACAATGTGAAAATCAACACTATAAATTCCATATAATTTACCTGAAGATTCCTTCAACTGTGGCTGCCAGCAGGGTTAAAGTCATTACGGTAATGAACCTCTAACATTTTCCAGATAGCAGACCGACATTGAATAAACGTCGATTTTCCATCAAAATCATCAGTATGGTTGACATCGAAATTTTCGACGTCAAGTGACATTGAAACAACGTTGTTCTATGGGATGTTAGGCGATGGTTGGGTTAACATTGTTTTAGAGTTGATGAACTAATGTTAACAAATAGTTGATTTATGATTGACCGGGAAATATGATTGAAAGTCATTGAATTATGGATTAGCGGGCATAACATTGATTCTGCGTTGTTCCAATATTCTTAATAATCGAAATGACGTTTAGGTTTTGTGAGGATTTCAACGTTGAAAAAACAAAAGTGATGTTGATTGAACGATATAAGATCGACAGTGGAATGTTGATCCAACATCTTTTCAACATCAATCTGTCAAACAACCGTCTGTTATGATTACCTGTAGTTTACCGTAAACTACCGTCAGTTGTAGTTACCGGTAGTTTACCGTAAATATCACAGTGTAAATGAAAAAGTCATTACGGTACTGGAAAAAATGTATAATTTACGGTAAAATACTGGCAGCAGTTTTTTCCCCCCATTACCGTAATGACTTTAACCTTGCCGGCAGCCCAATTAAAGGAATTTTCCTGAAAATCATACGGAATTTATTTACATTATCATAATGATTTTTACATTGTCACCATATTTTTTACGGCGCAGGCTACCGGAGGTGCTGGTATTTTACCGTAAATTATACTGACTTTTTCTTTGGTATATTTTTATTGTGTGTGTTTATTTTGCTAGGGCTGCAGCTATCGATTATTTTAGTAGTCGATTACTCGATGAACTAGTTAGTTCAAATAATCGAGTAATCGGATAAGGAAAATGAAAAATTTAACTGAGCTGAGCCTCAAACGGTATAAAAAAATAAATAAATGAGGCTCTATGTAGAACAAAAGAACAATTATCTAACTTACATAGCAAAAGTCCGCTAGCTTAAATGCTATAAAACTTTTTAAAAAATATTTTTAATTTTTTTTTTTTTTTTTACAATGCTCTTAACAAATGTTTCAGACACATATTCCCACAAAAAATGGCTAAATATACCTATAAACTAAATTACGAATGCATTAAAAAACATTAGCTCAAACAAAAACTTATGTTGGTCTTAACAGGGAGCAGCTGGATTTAGCCATGTGAAATGAGGCAGACTCGAGGGCAGTGTATCCACCCAAATGATAAAACTAAAGACAAACAGTTCCAAAATAAACCATTACAATGCCACTTTAATTAAACGAATACTCAAAGCAGCCAATTTTAATTCGCATGTGTTTATCTAATTGAATACTTGAGTAAATCGATTAATCGTTGCAGTAGTACCTTTTACATTGTCACCATGTATCTAACGGTGAACTACTGGCAACAAAAGCTGCCAGTATTTTACTGTAAATTTTACACTTTTTTATTTTTTAAACAGTGTAGAGTTCCTAATAATGTTGGCGCTCGCATTGCAACACAATTTCGAGGGTACCATTTAGCAATACCAGTACCACGTTTTTTGTAATAGTCTTATTGCGATTGCTGCTTGTGATTTAATTGTAAAACATCATTTATTTATTTTTTGATAAATATGAAATGCATTTTTAGTGCTTAACTTGCGTCGTTGAGTTGCACGTAAAAACACACTGAATCCCGTTTTTGCTTGTGTTAATGTTATTATATTCTAATGTGACGAAATGACAGTGTAATTATTGAGACGAAACTTGGGGGGGGGGGGGGGGGGGGTGCACAGTCTTATAAAACAAAAACAAACAAACAAACAAAAAAGATTTTGACTCCGCTATAACGTCAAGCAAAAACGCATCTCTTTTTGGTTGTTATTCCTGATCCATACAATGAAATAATTCGAAAATCTGCTTGTTTGTGTTGCAATTACATTGAATTACATGTTTTACATTGAATCGTTTTGTTATTCAAACAACAATTCTATAAGTGCGTCACCTCCGTGCAGGAGGCCCGGTGGTGCTGAGCAGCCCGGCCCAGTTGCTCGCGCCCGGCCTGGTGGCTCGGGGGACCCTCTCCATTAGCACCAGCGAGATCTACTTCGAGGTGGACGAGGAGGACCCCAACTTTAAGAATGCCAGCCCTAAGGTGAGCCTACAACGCGTCATTTTACACAGAAGTGGATTTACTTGATAAAATCATTGTCACAATTTGCACTGACTTTTATCAAGTAAATTCACAAGCAGTAAAATTTACTTGATAAAAGTGCTAATTATTACAATTTTTTTCCAGTGTATTATTATTTTTGTTTTTTGACGTCATGACACTTTACGATCATTTAACCTTTTTGAGCACGCATGTGGATTGGACGTCTAGCGCCGTCAGTGGCACTAAAAGATGAACATTCACCGCCAGTCATGCCGGTTTAAATGAATTGGATTGTAAATGGCATGCAATGAGTTCAGTACTATTTTAACAAAATAGTGTTTTTGAGGAGCGTTTTTTAAAAAAATTAAAATTGTATTATTTTTAAGAATTAGATTGGCGTCCACGCATAATCCAGTTTGGGTCATTTAAGCCACACATGTATACAAAAATATTATTTGTTCATTTATGTCAAGGGCTAAAAATCCCCTTTGAATTAATATTATTCTAACAAAACAAGACGCCGAACAAAATATGTATATATAACAGTTGCTTTATTAGCTCTTTAAATTAAGTGAATGACATTAAAAAAAAAAAAAAAAAAAATCACAGATGTTCTAATCCAGTGTATTTCAAGTGCATTTCTTTTCCTCAATGATATAGATTTTCTCTTTTCATATAAATTGCCATTTCCAAAACAAAAGGTGACATTTTCGAGGAAAACAACAGCCAATAAAAATGTCATTTAAATTAAAACTTCAAGTAAATCGATGGAATGTATCTTTGTTTTACACTCAAATGTAAACTTTGCAAAAACAAATAGAGTATAAATTAATTTCTTGGGGTTTTTTTCCGTGTTGGTGAAGAAAGAAAAAACACGAACACATATCAACACATTTACAGTATCAAATGTACACGCGAATTTCAAGTCTTGTCAAAGGTTTAATAACGAAAACCTTGATTTTCTTTTCTTTTTTTTTTAATTATGAAAAAAAATGTCCCTCGGTTGGAAATCGGGTGTCGATCAAGTTGGAGGGTTACCTCAGAGTTTCTCCAGGCTCTTGGGGTTGGTGAGGATCTCTCGGGCCAGGCGCCACGTCTGCTTGGCGGCGTTCTCCAGCGCCGAGTGCGGCTTTCCCTGGAAGAGGTCGAGGTTGGGCAGAAAGTAGTGCGGGCATCGGCGGCACTGCAAGCAAGAGATGAGCTGCAATAGAATCCCGTTGAGGCGGTCGCCCAGGCAGTTTTCGTCCCAGTCGGCCTCTCGCGGGTGCTTCTCGCACTCGTAGGAGACGAGCGTCTTCATGTGGTAGTTGTTGAGCGGCTGGCCGGGCAGCTCCAGGTGCCGGTCGCGCAGCGCCTTGAGCACCGACAGGCACTTTTTGCGGCAGCCGCCCAGCAGCAGCCGGTTCTCGGCCTCGGCGAACTGCAGCACCCAGGCGTCGCTCTCGGCCGAGCTCTGCTTGCCGTTGAGCGAGTAGCACTCCTTGGAGAGCAGGTTGAAGCCCTCCGCCTTGACCTCGGCCACGCGGTTGGGCCCCGGCCAAGGGATGTGCGGCAGCGGCCAGTGCGCGGCGCTGCGTGGCCAGATGCCCGTGCACTTGAACGCGGGCGTGATCTGCACCACGTAGCGGTCTCGGATGCGCAGCTTCACCTCGCTGGTGTCCGCCACCATCTTCACCACGTCGCGGTAGCTGCACTTGTCCACCGCCTGCGCCACCAGCGTCTGGAAGCGCGAGCGGATTTTACGCGCCGACAGGTAGCCCGACGCCGTGATGAACTCCACCCACAGCGACATGCTGCGCTTGCGGCCGTCGCTCAGCTTCAGCACGGCGCAGCCGGGGAGCGAGCCGTCGTCCACGAAGTTGAAGACGCCCATCTGGTTGAGGTAGAGCACCACCTCGAACTCGCTGGGCGAGATCACCTCCAGGCCCTCGAAGCGGTTGTCCATCTCGCTCAGGGAGCTGATGAAGCGCGGCTCCTGCACCTCCACCTCCTTTAGAACATCCGATACCACCTTGCACACCTCGCGGATGGTCTTGGACACGGCCGCCTTGCGCGACTGGCACTTTTCGTTGTAGTACTTGTTCAGGTGGTACACCAGCTTGGCCTGCGCGGCGATCATGTTGGGGCAGAGATCCGGGTTGTACACCGGAGTCTCGCAGTACGCCGACGGATCCAACGCGGCGGTTTGGACGGGAGCCAATTTTAGACCAGAAAAGACAACTCTTTACCCAGAAAAAAATTCTACAAACACCGCACCGGACCCGACCGGGGAGGGGAAAAGAAGAGCCCCCCGAGCGGCACTCGCTCCTAAGCTCAGCTCAGCTGGCACTTGACATCCCTCCCAAAAATGTCCAAAAGAGACCCCAAAGTCCCCCGAACGCGCAAAATTACTATGCGTGCTTTTTGCACCGAGTGGAATGCGCCCGTCGCGGCGTTTGCAGTCTTTTGACAACACGCGCGCGTTCACACACACGCGCGCACGCTGGCTTTATTAGGAGGGAGGAGCTGTTGCGGGTCGGACCAATGGCGTCACGGCAGACCTGCGCGCTTGTTTATATACAAGCGGGAGAAATAAGAAGGCCAAATAGTACAACGCGGATGAGGAAATACACCCACGCGCATGGAAGGAAAAAAAAATATGCTTTTGGTTTTTTTTTTCATCGCTCTTCTGGATTGAATTGCTTTTTTCCGAATGTGTTCTTGAGGATTTTTATTTCATAGGCCTTTTTTTAGATATAATATTTCTTCACTGGACTGCATTTAACTACTACAATAAAATTAATATACAGGCCGCAGATAGTATATTTTAACCAAACACATGGAGCATTTTTGTGAATAGCATCCGAATCAACTGAAGTTTTTGTATATGGAAACCAAAACTGATCTCAGTTTTTTGCATCACGTCAGATTTTTTTTTTTAACTATATGATCCCCGTCAAATAAAATATGATGTGACAAATCTTGACGTACAATGGAATCTGAAAGAAACATGTTTATTTAACATTAATAAGTTTACTGTAAATATACTTTGGTGCAAATACAGTAATTGTAAAATTTGGGGATGGTGGGGAATTAAACTGCATTTTTGCAATTTGCAGTTTAAGTTAAAATCAGCATTAAAAATCCAACGCAATATACTTTTTCAAATTTTGATATTCGTTTCCAGGTAAAATACTTGAATTAAATTGATGCGCTGGATCCAAATCTATACATATATTTATTTCTTAAGTTTTTTTTTTTTTTTTTTTTTGCAAATCAATACATATGGCGGAAAACACTCAGGTGACTTGAAGTTAAGATCTGAGACCACCAATTTGGCCAAATTTCAAAATTGTCCTATATGCATGTGTGATACATCTTTGAAAAGCTTAGAATCTCAATTTTCAAGGGGGATAACATTTTTGAACAGGAGGGCTTTAAAAAAAAATTTAAACAGCAAAATCCTAACTGGAGGTGAGAGCATAATTAAAGACGCCATGATTTTAACGAGATATTATCGCGTACTTACTCTTACTCTTTTCGATCCAAAAACTCCATGTAGCATGTATCACCGAGTGTCAAAACACAGCTGTGACTGGTCACAGCCGGAATTTGGGGGATTTAATGGCTGAAACATGCTAATATAACAAGGGTCGCGATGCAGAAATCACGGACATCAAGGAGTGGTCGAGATTTTCTTTCATATATTTACCCTTTTAAACGTTTTCTCATTTTTCTTTGTTTGGATCGATTATTTATCATCTAACATACCCGGGAAAATGCAACAGTAACAAAAAAAAGTGATTGTTATGGTATTACATTATCATAACATATCATATTACACAATACAATAGATATATTAGACACCATTTTTTTTCATTGTGATGTAGTTTGTTTAAAAGTTTAAAATATGCGAGTGAATAATTTTTAAAGTCCTTTTTTTTTAAATTAAATATTAGACATCAATTAATAATTCTAACATAAAGTTGACATTTTGAATAATAAATATAATTACTGAGCTTCTTTTTGGCTGGGTTGAAACAAAAGCGGTTGCGCGATGTCTGTAAACGGGGGTTTCCAGGGTAAAACGAACAAATTAAAAATAGTTCGGGGGCTTAATGCACCATGAGTCTGCTTTGGCAGCATATAGACATATTATTCTATCAAACACAACAGTTCTTGTGGCTTAAAATACAGCAGTATATTTTAAAGAGGGGTGCAAGAGCAGAAACTGCTTTTTCAGCCTTGTCTGTATTTTCCGCCATATGTTTTTTATTTTTAGTGCAATGCAAAATTATTGCAATGCGATATGAAACCCTTCAATTTTTTCAAAAGCGGACAGTACACTTTGTAATCCAATGTTCCTTATTTATGGATCAATTAATTTAATCATGGCATGACATTCCGTTTAGCTCAGCTCCACCTTGTGGACGCATAACGCAATGCCAAACACTACTACTACTACTAATACTACTACTACTACTACTGGACCTTATAATGCGATGTACCCTACACATGAAAACTGTTTTAATATATATTTATTGGTATTTAATAGGCCATTCCTCGAAGGTGTGCATTATACTTCTATGCGTCTTATAGTGTGGAAAATACAGTAAATGTTTATTTTCTCTGCAGTGAATCCTATAGAGAATTACGCACCATGTGACTACTCTGTTGCACGATGCCGCCTCAAATTTAACTTCATGATAATACAAATAATTTCAAGAATTTGTTTTGAATTCATTTTGCCTACACTTATAGATTAGTCAAAACCTTTCTTTACATTACTTTGCATGTTAGGTAATTAAATAACCTACTAATGTCTAGGATGAAAGAAAAGTTTTGACTAATTTCAAGAATGTTTTTGTCATGTTTGTCCTCCGACAGAAACCATATAAAATATACCAAAAAATATGTTTCCCTCCCCCATCTTTTTTCATTTTAAAATATTTTTGAAAAGGCGCTAGTGCAGCGCTAAAGAGCTGCACGTGGCTCTAGAGCCGCGGGTTGCTGACCTCCGAACCAACTAAATGTGATTCAATGCAGCCTTCCGAATTTGTTGTCAATCATATTTTTATATGAGCTTAAATCGTATTTTGTACAAAATAAAAATATTTTCCACAATTAACTCCTTCACCGCCATTCACGATGATAGATGTCCAATCTATTTAATCCCGGAAGGGCTAGCATTGATCAATCGGTTTCCATTTCAAATGGATTGGACGTCTATCACCGTCAATGGCGGTGAAGGAGTTAATTGTGGAGGATATGTTTTTCTTTTGTACAAAATACAATTTAAGCTCATGTAAAAATATCATTGACAATAAATTATGAAGGATGAATTAAATTACATTTAGTTAGTTCGGGGTCAGCAAAAAAATATAAAAAGATAAAAAATACAAGACGAGCTCATATAAAAAAGGGTTGACGATAAATTAAGAAGGTTGCATTGCATTACTATTTTATCGGTTGCGACATATCGGACTTCAAAGAGATCAAAGACAAGGTCGTGACACGCAACAAAGTCATGGATCGTAATTCACAAAGTCTGAAACGGCCACTAGGGGGTTATTACATGGAAAATGATTGTGTTTCTGCACCACTGACTCATTTGATAGGTGTCCAATCCTTTTGAACCATTTGATCACTGCTAGCCCTTGCCAGTTCAAATGGGTTGGACGTCTACCACAGTCAATGGCGGTGAAGGAGTTAATTGTGGGAGCATATATTTTTCTTTGATACGAAATAAAATGATTGGTTGCATTGAATTGTTATTTTATCCGTTGAAAAATATCAGACTTCAAAGATATGAAAGACGAGATCGTGACACGTTACGACGTCATGGAAGCGATAGATCGCTGCTAGCCCTTTATTTCAAATGGATTCGACGTCCGTCACCGGCAAGAGGCACAGAAACATAATCAAGTTCAATGTAATGTCCCCCTAGTGGCCGCTTCAGACTTCGTCAATTACCATCTGTGACGTCGTTGCGTGTCAGGATCTCGTCTTTGATCTCTTTGAAGTAGAGATCGACCAATATGATATTTAGAAATGCCGATGCCGAAACCATGTCTAAAAAAAATTCTTAGCTGATTGCAGATATCCAAAACTACAGAGCCACTAAAGGGACATCAAAACAAATAAATTAAATTTAAGCAATCTGGTGCACACCAGATACTATCTGGTAAACATTAGTATTATATAACATTTAAGATAGCGTATTATTGCGATGCAAGTTAGCGAATTGTTGCATTTTCGCAATTGGCTAACTTGCATAGCAAAAGTCTGCTAGCTTAAATGCTATAAAATGCTAATGTTTACGAAAGTTGGCTAACTTGCATAGCAAAGTCTGTTAGCTTTAATGCTATATAATGAAAATGTTGTCAACAAATAACTAACTTGCAAAGCAAAAGTCTTCTAGCTTAAATGCTATATAATACTAATGTTTACAACAATTGGCTCACTTGCATGGCAAAAGTCCGCTAGCCTAAATGCTATATCATGCTAATCTTTACAACAATTGGCTAACTTGCATAGCAAAGGTCCGCTAGCTTAAATGCTATATAATGCTAATATTTACAGAAATTAGCTAACTTGCATTGCTAAAGACATTATGTCTTTTGGTATGCAAGTTAGCCAATTGTTGTAAACATTAGCAATATATAGCATTTAAATTAGCAGACTTTTGTTAGCCATTTTTTGTAAACATTAGCATTATATGGCATTTAAGCTAGCTGTCTTTTGCTATGCAAGTTAGCCAATTCCAACAATACAACAATTGGAACATGAGCATGAGCATTTTATAGCATTTAAGCTAGCGTACTTTTGCTATGCAAGTTAGCCAATTGTTGTATTGTTGAAATTGGCTAACTTGCATAGCAAAAGACAGCTATCTTAAATGCCATATAATGCTAATGTTTACAAAAATGGCTAACAAAAGTCCGCTAGCTTAAATGCTATATATTGCTAATGTTTACAACAATTGGCTAACTTGCATACCAAAAGACAGCTAGCTTAAATGCCATATAATGCTAATGTTTACAACAAATGGCTAACTTTCATAGCAATAATCCGCTAGTTTAAATGTTATATAATGCTAATATTTACTAGATAGTTTCAGGTGCGCACTAGAAACCATCTGTTGCTCACCATATTGCTTTTTCTTTTTCAAATATTTTTATTCAATTTTTTCATGTATATAAACAGAAATTTACAAACAAGATAACACAAGATAAACCCTCCCCACCCACAACCCCAAATGTCCTGAATAACTATAGTATTTAGGCAAACAAATACATATCAATGATGAGTTAAAGGCAGTGCATCACAAAATAAAAGCTGTTGCATTTATGTCCATATCTGTATATATCTTTATCTTTAGAGAGAGAAAATGTAAAAATAGGAGGAGAATGATTGTATTTATCCATACGTCTCAAGGGTTCCCTCCGAACATCTGAGCATATCTCATGGCTTTGTTTGAGTTTTGTGAAAGTACGTCAGAAAAGGATCCCACGTCGTATGGAACCTTCTCCTTGACCTAGTCAAAGAGAAGCGCAACATTTCTAGTTTGAGGCAAGACATTAAATCCCGACGCCACTGGATAAGCGTGGGCAGGGCAGCCCCCTTCCACTGTAGCAAAATTGTGCGTCTAGCCAAGAGCAGAGCAAAGGTGACCATACGTTGTTCTGTAGATGACAAGTGATCATTATCTTCACGAAAAATACCAAACAAAGCAAGGGTAGGATTGATGTTAATATTCTTATTTAGTACTGTGGACAGAGTTTGGAAAATATCAAACCAAAATTTCTGCAGTTTGGGGCACAGCCAATACATATGTATCAATGTAGCGTCCCCAAATTTGCATTTATCACAGGTGGCCGTAATGTTCGGGTAAAAACTGGACAGTTTAGCTTTGGACATGTGAGCCCTGTGCACCACCTTGAACTGAAGAAGGCAGTGCCTAGCACAGATTGATGATTTATGTATTGAAGATAGTATAGATTCCCACAAATTATCAGGGAGATGCCCCAAATCTTGTTCCCAAGCTGCCCTTACCTTATCAATAGCTGAACCCAATGATAACGAAATGTAGTTATGCAGTTTTGACAGTGCACCTTCGGAAAGTGGATCAAAGGAGAGAAACCGGTCGATTGGATTAGGACTGGGTACTAAGGGGAAATTGGGCACATTAGAGCGCACATAATGCCTGACTTGCAAATAACGAAAAAAGTGAGTTCTGGGTAGATTATATTTCTCAGTCAGTTGAGTAAATGATACAAAGTGTCCATCTTCAAACATGTCAGCAAATGATTTGATACCCTTATCGTGCCATATCCGAAAGTTATAATCACAAGAAGAGGGGATGAAAAGGTGGTTGGAGGCAATCGGACTCAAGAGAGAAAACAGTTTGTAGTTAAAGAATCTCCTAAACTGGACCCATATACGAAGGGTGTGACGTACCACTGGGTTAAGTGAGTTTGGTATTTGACAGTCTGATGATGCAGCTAGAAGTGCAGGAAGAGAGACATTTTCACAGGAGTCCAGCTCCAAAGACGTCCAGCCTGGACCATCCAGTTGAAGATAAAAATGAGTCCAGAAAGCGATACAGCTCACCATATTGCTTAAATTTTATTTCTGTTGATGCTTTAGAGGCATCGTACAAAGCCAATATTTATGAAGTCTTTTTTTTTTTTTTTTTTTTTTTTTTTTTTTTTTTTTTAATGGCTTCAACAGCTTCAAATTTACAATGATAATCTGAGACTTAAACGATAAATTCGGTTTTGTGCTACCAAACCAACGAATGCAGCACTTCTTTTTATGATTGACACACTAGCAAGAACAGTACATTATTTTCAAATAATTAAACCCACCGGGACGTCACGAGATGTAAACAAGTAAGAGCTTAACAGGATGCTCGCCATGCTAATGCTAACGCGAATGCTACGCTAATGCTACAAGTTAAACACCTCAATAGGCTAAAACAATATTGCGTATTATCTTATGCAAGAAAAACAAATCTTACAGAATTTACAAAAAAAGCAAGCCTAAACCTTCCTGTAGCAGCCTGCCTACAAGCTTCTGCGGGGTCCTTCTGGGGTCCTACCATCAGTCAGCGGCGGCCACAGATGCCTGATCAAAATATATTTTTTTAATCGGCTTATTTTTTTGTTAATTAATCGGCCGATGTTGGAAAAAAGTCCGTATATCGGCCCGATATATCGGCCGGCCAATTAATCAGTCAACCTAAGAATGAAGTCCAATATTTTTTGGAAGCGATTGATTGCTACCAGCCCTTCCCAGTTCAAATGAATTGGATGTCTTGCACCGTCAGTGACGCAGAAAAATAATAACGTTCCATGTAATCGCCCCCTAGTGGCAGTTTCAGACTTTGTGCATTCGTTGCGTGTCATGAATGCAACCTTCATAATTTATTGAGATTTTTCTTATGTGCGTTTATCTTGTATTCAGTACTAAAGAAAAAATATGCTCCTGCAATTAACTCCTTCACTGCCATTGACGGTGCTAGACGTTCAATCCATTTGAACTGGCTAGCAGCGATCAAACAGTTCAAAAGAATTTGACGTCTATCACAGTCAATGGCGCAGAAACACAAAGACATTCCACGCATCTGCCCCCTAGTGGCAGTTTCGGACTTTATGACTTACGATCGGTGACGTCGTTGCGTGTCACGATCTCGTCTTTGATCTCTTTGAAGTCCGATATTTCTCAACCGATAAATATTTGGCTGGAGACAAGCAAAAGCACAAGACTGGCGTTTTGTTCTTCTCCGCATGTAAATCTACTGCGAAACGACGACGTGATTAACATCAAACCCCATCCAGAAAAAAAAAATGAAAGGACTCCCCTCGTATTTTGGCCACATTGTTTCCCAGCATTCCCGTAATAATCCCATACAACATTTTTTACATTTGACAGTAAAATCGACTCCCTTATTGACATATTTTCCGCCCCCGCTTTGGCCTTCCCGCTACATTGATTGAAACCAGACCTCGTCCGACAACGAGCTCGTCGCGGTAACCTGGGAAGCGGTCGCGTTCTCGAGTCGGAGTTTCTCCGTAGCGCGGGGATTTCGACCCGGATTATCGCCTCCTAATCCGAAGCATGTGCTGGTAAATACGTCAGCCCTTCGTCTCGGACAGTGACAACATTGCCGGCATTGTTGCTCCCCGGGCTCTGATATATGGGCCCGTGATTCCAGCTCAGACCCCCTTTTTGACCCACGCGTTATTGTATAAATCAATACGGCGTCTCCCGCTGTCTTCCCTCGATTTTTACCAGTTCATGTGACCCTCTTTTCAAGGCTTCTTTTGTTTCCGCGGACGCGCCTCTGCTCCTCGTCCTTCATTTTTCTTTGGCGTTTTCCTCTTTATGAAGACCGATTGTGCCGTTAACACGGCAGAGAACGCCGGGGTCGCCAGTACTTGACTGGAAAGTCCCCCTGTGACCGCAACACTCGTGCTGAATGAGTGGCCCGAGGTGACGCTGGTGCAACTTTGGGGGGGAGGTTCGTGGAAAATAAAGTGGATTCCTCTTATTGTACGTATGGAAGTCCTATCACACAAGGTTATGTCGGTCCGATTATAGGAATTATGACGTCATCCCAATAAATCCGATAACATAATATATAGGGCTGCAGCTATCGAATATTTTAGTAATCGAGTAATCGACTGAAAATTCTATCGATTAATCGAGTAATCGGATAATTTTTTTTTAGGTAAAGAGCAATTATAAATATACATGAGAAAAAGACATTTAATCCAATATTGAACCATTTTCAGTCAATCAATGTCTTTATTTGCGATGTATATTGTTGAAAACAGCCAACAATTGCATCTCAGATGTAACTAAAATTTTAAAAAAAAGACTAATTCACTGCTTTCACTCAAAAAACCTTTAGATCTTATTAAAAAAAAAAGTATATCCCTAAAAATGCCGTTACGCTTGATAACACACATCACTTAAAAGTTAGGATTTTTTCCCACGTGTTTCCATTGAATTTCTATTTGTGACAAGCCATTTTTAAGTTCTAGTTAAGTTTTAAGTTAGTC
The DNA here is from genome assembly GCF_030265065.1 of Corythoichthys intestinalis. Classification (NCBI taxonomy): domain Eukaryota; kingdom Metazoa; phylum Chordata; class Actinopteri; order Syngnathiformes; family Syngnathidae; genus Corythoichthys; species Corythoichthys intestinalis. Next base: position 1,217,196 of record NC_080400.1, read on the forward strand.
TAAACTGTAAGTCCTGATAGGATTTTGAGTTTTTGCACTGTTCAAAATAAATGTATGATACAGGCTGTATTGGAGCACATTAGGGACCAGTGCTACTTGGTGTTTTATCCAGCAATGACTACTGAGCTAAAATTGATAGTTAGCATGATTAAGTTTTTATTTTACACCCTCATCACTCCACAATGCTATGTTATGTTAAAGCCTGTATGTAAGACACGTTAGCCACGCATCGACAGTGGTCATAATTAATAGAAACCTAGCCCTCCGCAGGGCTAACGTTACGTTAATCTTATTTATTAGCGCTTAGCGCTCTTTATTACTACTGCTTTAAGATGGCGGCTGTTTACTAACGCTGCCCAGACGCGGCCGAGTCTGTCATTTCGCATCTAGTTCAACATACATGTTATCTCTATGAGACTCATCAGACACTACCTGCTACCAACTAGCATCGTGCGGGCTAGTATTTAGCAACGTTGGCGTCGTTTGTAGCGGATGTCGGCTGCAGTAAGTTTTTTTTCTCCTTCTTCCTCTACGTACGTGACATCAGCGCGTCCCGCATTAAAAGTAGTCCGAGCAAAACGTGATGCTTAGAGCTGTCAAAATAAACGATTACTCAAGGTGAATAAAACTACTCGGATCAGTTTTTAAACTTGATTTACTCGAGTTGCTCGAGTATTCGTTTCAGCTCTAGTTATATTTATTAGCGATGAGAAGTCTACTGCTTAAAGATGGCGGCTGTTTACTAACGCTGCCCAGACGCGGCTGAGTCTGTCATTTCGCATCTAGTCCTAAATGCATGCGATATCTATGAGACGCATCGGACACTACCTGCTACTCGCATCATGCGGGCGTAGTTTGTAGCGGCTGTTGGCTGCGGCAAGTTTATTTATTTATTTATTTATTTTATTGCTTCTTCCTCTACGCACGTGACGTCAGCGCGTTGTCCCGCATTAAAAGTAGTCCTGGCAAAACGTGATGCTTAGAGCTGCAAAATTAAACGATTCCTCGAGGTGGATAAAATTACTCGGATCAGTTTTTAAACTCGAGTTACTCGAGTTGCTCGAGTATTCGTTTCAGCTCTAATTATATATTATTGGCCCTATTAACAATATTTTTGGCACGGTGTCGGATTGGGATTTGTGCGTTTGTTTCCACTCCTGTTTTTCCAGTGTGCAAAGTTTTGTTACTGTCTTTGTCTTGTTCATTATAATAATGTTCATGTCATCATGAAAATTCTGGTTCGGTCAAAGGCGAATCTAAGCTGAATCAACCACTAGTATTTTTGACCTACAGATGTTCAAAAACTCAGGTGAATATTGAAAAATTATATATATATATTATCGGTTATCGTATCAGTATCGGCCTAGGAGCAGGAAGTTATCGATATCGGTATCGGTTTCAAAAAATGGATATCGTGCACCCCTAGTAATGAAACATTGTCCAACAAATAAAGCATGAAAAAACTAATTTATATGTTGTATATTTGACAAAATCATCGCGTTTCCGAAGTTCGAGCCTGAAAGGGGACGAACCCGGAAGTGATATGTCACACAGAGAACAGCGATGGCCGCCATACAAAGCCCTTCAAACAATGATTCAAACAGCGATATAAGTGATAGATCGAGCGCAAGGGAGGAGATCCAAGTTTTTGAAGAGTTGGAGGAAGAAGAGGAGGTTGGAATTTTATGTTGGACCTAACATGTATTAGCCAGACGCTAATCAGGATGCAAACAATGTGCCTAGATCTGGCAGCTCTCATAATAATATAAAAACGTTGGGGGGAAAGAATGAGATGAGTCGTTGATGGCTTTCTCCACTTTATTGTGGCAACGATAAGAAAACAAAATAATAGCTGACTGCCACCACATTCGACCGCGAAGTTTTGCTTCTCGCTGATCTCCTCCTCGCCTCCTACTACTCCAGCGTCTCTTAAACGGATCGTACATAGTGTCTTGTTATGAGCTTTTTGTTGACAAAGGTATCGAACACACGACGTGCTGACAACTTTGTTTCTTTATTAACTAGGGATGTCAAACGATTACAATTTTTAATCGAGTTAATCACAGTTTAAAAATGAATTAATCATAATCGCAATTCAAACTATAAAATATTCCATATTTTTCTTTAAATTATTGTTGGAATGAAAAGATAAGACACAAGACGGATATATACATTCAACATACGGTACATAAGTACTGTATTTGTTTATTATAACAATAAATTAACAAGATGGCATTAACATTATTAACATTCTCTTAAAGCGATCCATGGATAGAAAAACTTGTAGTTCTTAAAAGATAAATGTTAGTACAAGTTATAGAAATTTTATATTAAAACCCCTCTTAATGTTTTTGTTTTATTAAAATTTGTAAAATTTTCAATCAAAAAATAAACTAGTAGCTCGCCATTGTTGTCATTACACCATGCTCACTCCCCAACCCATAAAATCATTTGAACCCAAGCGCCAGCAGAGGGCGCCAAACACCAAAAAACAAGTAACAAGCGTACATTACACTGCTGTCATTTTAATCTGAGCGGGGCATGTGCGTTAATTGCGTCAAATATTTTAACGTTATTAATGTAAAAAATTAATTACCGGTCGTTAACGCGATAATTTTGACAGCCCTATTATTAACACATGGAGCTAACAGTACGAACACAGCTTGGGGCTCTCGGCAGGCTGTGCGGAACGATAGATAGAGCCTGTAGAAGTGGCGTCTAATGGCGTGAGGAAATGTAGTTTTTTCACACAAGCGAACAGATTACAAAGCACCACTTCAGTGTTGTCCCGAAACTACATTTCCCATGATTCACTGCGTGACCTGCACCGCTCGCTGATTCGCTGCGAGATTGACTCAAGGGCTACGCAAAACCAACACGCTAGTTGTCAACTGTCACCTGTCAGCGGCTCTCGTAAAACACAAACTAGAAGGCTATCATGCGATCACCGTGAAAGAAACCAAGTCCAAGAGCAATGCAAAGCTTGAAGCATCAAGGTGGAAATACATATTACAAATACAAATAAATGTGCACAAACTCACCAGCGGTGTGTGTCTCTGAAAGCAACGTGACCGTGAATTACCGCGACGCCAACCCGCTTATATGCACATCCACACCCCTTTCCCGATTGACAGTGGAATAACCCTTTTGGACAAGATAATAGATGAAGCACAATTTAAACACGCTTAACCTAGCGAACGCAACAACAACTATGATCGGGGATTGCCACGAGTTAGCTTTTGGCTAACGTCGCTGGCTTCTACGGTTCATTCCACAACAGTTGGCAGCTCTGCTTTGACAAAGTCATCAGTCATCTATCCAAAAATCACACTTAATTTTTGGCAAATCCTTGATCATAAGCGGACTGGTTGAGGAAACGGGCATCTTCGAAGTGTTTGTAGCAGAGAACACGACTCGATGATGGCGTGAAATTCATTCGCTTCGTGCGAACGAAAGATGTCCATTTACGTGCCCTGCTATCCTTTGGCCACTCATACAACTTTTCGTTTGAGTGAGAACAAAACATCGCAACACACCGCCATGGCATCTTACCGAGAAACGATACTGTTCTATGGCGGACTTCCCTCGCACTTCTCAGTGTGACGTCATTTCCGAAGATTGCCGAAGAAAAGCATTTTCGTTGTCAAGGGCGTTGCTATGGGTTAAACAAAGAATCTGGAAGGGTTGCGTTAAAAAAAAAAAAACGAAGATATGCTTAGAATTGTTTAGCCATTGATATTATTCAAAAACATGGTTGGCCAACCTTAGTTCACATTTCCGCTTTAAAGACGTCATGTGATTGAACAGGCTGGCATGATTATACTGTAGAACAGCAACATTGCATTTGATTGGTATAATGGAGTCGTGATTATTTTTGTGATGTCTCATTGGTGAAATTGGTAGTTACTCTTGGCATCGCTGGCAAAATAGAATAATAGATTTAATATGTAAAGAGGAAAAATGTAACGACATTTTTTTCTTCACAAATCTACTCAAGCAGAAGTAAAAAGTATTGCTATGTAATACTACTCTTAGTAGTACATTTTTCTCAAAAAGTTACTCGAATGGATCTAACGGAGTAAATGTAACGTGCTACTACCCACCTCTGTCTCTGTCTTCTCCTCAGTCATAAGACGACAATCTAGCCAGACCCAATGCTGCCACCAGAGGGCAGTGTATCCTCCATCATTAAACAAAACACAATCATTTTGGACTATCTGGATACAGGTAGTCCCCGGGTTATAAACGACTACTGTTCCTAGGTTGGCGATGTAACCCGAATTTCCGCGTAAGTCGAAATTAACCCTTGAAAGAGGAAGTTCAGAGTCTTAATAATCTTCGAGCTAGCGGCGGCTTAATTAGTTGGTGGAGTTGATTTCAACAAATTCCGTGCTGTTTGTAAATTACTTGTTGGATTTAAGGCTACGGAGTGGCTAAGCTAGCGTGACTTGGCATGCCAATTAAAAAAAAAAAAAAAAGATACAGATCTACGCACAGATCCAACATTGTCCATTTTTTAATGTGGGGGCCTGTTGAACAGGGAAAGAAGGGGAGGGGGTGGGAGTCTATAAGATAAGTGATTGGGAGGGGTGGAGTGTACACAAATTAGCTTTGTGATCTAGAAACCAGTAATCGTGTGACTCCCTTGTGAGTGTAAGCCCATCGGCAACCGACCCTACGCTGCTCCATCGCCAATCCCGGCACCGGGGCCCCCCAACCGAGCGCGCCCAATCACATCCAGCCGTGCACGAGCCCCACCAAATATGCGACAGTCGCGCTGACAAGCAGGCGCCACCCCAGGGCAGCGCTCTATGCCAAATACTTACTTTTTTACGGCGTTTTAAAGACGCCACTTGATTGAAAAGGCTGGCATGATCATAGAACGGCAAGCTTGAGTCTGATTAGTATAATAAAGTCATGTGATTGTTGTTGCCACTTCTCATTGGTGAAACTGGTAACGTTACTGTTGGCGTCACTAGTGTAGCCCAAAGTAGCGGAGTTAAGAGTAGTGTTTCTTCTTCACAAATCTACTTGAGTAAAAGTATAAAGTATGGCTCTTGTTTTTTCTTTTTTTTTATATTCAGCGGCCCAATTTCGTCTGGTATGTCAGTCCTTTGGATAATCCAGTTACCCGAGAAGAACTCGCCCCTTAATGTGGTGTAAAATGAAGCGAGTATGCCCCATCAAGACAAAATCCGTCAAAAAAATTGACATTTCGCATGAAGCTAATGCGCAGATTAGATTAAGAAAACTTCATCTATGTCATATTTCTGATTCAATCCCATTCAAAGTGTCAGAGATTCCCACTGTGAGAAATAATATCATTTCATCTCAAGGGGTTCTTCTTATCTTGAGTGTCACTTGATGAAAGTGTCATCGGGATTTCTTACATTATTATTATTGTATGTATTATCCTCATGCAATATGGCTTCTCCATAGGAGGTCAGCTAATTTTGGCTCGCCATTTGTTTTCCCCACCGCTGGGCCTCACGTCGCCCGCAGACTCCCGACCAATCGCGTTGAAAGCACACGCTTAAAGACGCAGCGCTGCCTTTATGTCGCACGTGTGTGTTTTTGTACACACAGAAAGGTGGCAAAAGTGTAAATTAAGAAACGTAATTGATTGTCTCAGCTTCATTTGGCCCTTCACCCCGCCGCCGCACCCTCCCGCAATATGCTATGCTTGTCAGCCTTTGTGATAAATTACATGCATGTATTTGCATGAATTTAGCAGCGGTGGGCCTCACGTTTGCCAAATGAAGACTTTGGCAAAATGGAGAATTTGCCCTTTGAGAAGTTCAATTTGTTTGAACCGAAGCTAGCAGGAGGTAATCGTGTTTCGGCGCCAATGACGACGGTATACGTCCAATCCGCATGGTTGGTACAGGTCCTTGAAATCCTTGAAGACACTTGGAATTTGACTGTCGTGTTTTCATGGGTTGACCAATGCTTGAATTTTGCGGCAAGTCCTTGAAAGTGCTTGCACAGTCTTTTCCAGCACCCAGTTCAAAACTATTAATGATTGAATTAAGGACAATAAAAGAAATTTGATTCATCGCTGCTGCACTCCCCATATGGAAAAATAAGAATTCAGATCAATTCCAGTAGTCTCATACTATCATTTACTCGTGAAAGTGGCCACCTTTGCATTCTTTTCATACAAAATAGTTAAAGGATTTGAGCACGAAACAAGTAAAAACTATGTACAGTAACATGGCAAAATAAATGCCGTATTGCAAAATCCATTTTGCCACATGGAAAAAAAATTTTAAAATGCCACATGGCAAAATCCATTTTGCCACATGGCAAAAAAAGCCACATGGTAAAATCTATTTTGCCATATGGCAAAATAAATGCAACATGTCAAAAAAAAAAAGCCACCTGGCAAGATCCATTTTGCCACATGGCAAAAGAATGCCACCTGGCAAGATCCATTTCGCCACATGGCAAAAAAAAAATTCCACATGGCAAAATCCATTTTGCCACATGCCAAAAAATGCCACATGGCCCCAAAAAAATTCCACATGGCAAAATCAATTTTGCCACGTGGCAAAAAAAAATGCCACAAAAATGCCACATGGCAAAAAAGAAAAAAGCCACATGGCAAGATCCATTTCGCCACATGGCAAAAAAATGCCACCTGGCAAGATCCATTTTGCCACATGGCAAAAAAAAATTCCACATGGCAAAATCCATTTTAGCACATGGCAAAAAAATGCCACATGGCAAAAAAAAATGCCACATGGCCCAAAAAAAATTCCACATGGTAAAATAAATTTTGCCACATAGCAAAAAAAGCCACATGGTAAAATCTATTTTGCCATATGGCAAAATAAATGCAACATGGCAAAAAAGAAAAAAGCCACATGGCAAGATCCATTTCGCCACATGGCAAAAAAAAGCCACCTGGCAAGATCCATTTTGCCACATGGCAAAAAAAGAATTCCACATGGCAAAATCCATTTTGCCACATTGCAAAAAAAAAATGCCACATGGCAAAAAAAATGCCACATGGCCCAAAAAAAATTGGCAATGGCAAATACCACTTTTCGTTCTCGGCCCTGCTGCTTGGCTGTGTGCTGTGGATCATTGTCATGTTGGAAGATCCATCTTGAAGTGTCTGACTGAGGGAAGGAGGTTGCTCTGTAGGACCATGCCCCCCCCGCCCCCCAACAAAATGTTTACTGCATATGAAATGTGAATGGCTTCACCTTGCTGGCCTTAAAGTGGTCTTTTGGACGTCTGTGCAAGTTGATTCATTCTTCACATTTTTTCCTCAGAGCTTTTGGTTTTGGGAAACGTATGAAGATAACATCCTTCATATGTCGTAATGTCTAGAGTCGTTTCTAAAAGTTCCATAGCAGCAGTGTTTACTCGGCATGTTCTTTTTTGAAAGATTACTGGAGAAAACCAGCGGAACGTAACACAAAACACTTTGTGGGACCACTTTGGGTCCATTTTGCAGTAAATAGGGTCTTGAGATATTATTTCGGGTGATGACGTGACTCGCAGAATGGAACCGAAACGGTGCCATTCGTTTGTGCTATGTATGCGCTAGTTGTTGGGACACCCCTCCGTTATTGACAGAGAGAGTTGGTAGCCGCGACAGAGAGGTTGCGATTGACGTCATCACTCGAAATCAATATCTTAATATCTATTAAACAATAGCAGCAGAAACGTAGCATCAACACAAACTGTAAATTGTCATACAAAAGAGTGTGCTTTGAAATTGGATTTGTATTGTATTTATGAACAACTGTTTTCTAAAGAAAACTGATTCATTGCAGTCTGCCTCCGTTTTAGATTTTGCACAAACCTAGCACAAATGAATGGCACTATTGCGGTTCCGTTCCGCCGTAGATTGAGGCTGCGTGACGTAAATATCTCGATATCTGAAAAACGATGGCACAAACGATTGGCATCATTTTTTATGTAAATTTGCGACCAACTTCACAGAGGAATCGTTAGTGAATGTTGAGGCTTGCCGGACCAGTGCGCTTTACGGTTTCAAAAATCCTCGCGGCATTTGCGGCCACAAACGACCGGCGTATTAATCTTCATGTCGACCAGCTCCGCGTGGGCGCTGTAATCATCTGCCCGCTGACCCCGAGACGCCAGTCTGCTCTTCCCTCGGCGGCCCCCCGCTTCCACGCGTCCTCCTTAAATCCAGCTCCCCTCAAGATTAGGCCTCAGAACACAAAAGAGGATCAAGTCCTCATCGAAAGCCGGTGATGAAATTAGGCGAGGTTGCCTAAATAAGGGATGAAGGGTTCATAATTGCCAGTCGCGGAGATGCGAGATGCCGGCTGCCAACTGTCAGAGGCGGGCTAATGATGACAAATGTCTCTCTATGCAGATCGCGGCCGCTGTGAGGAGAACTGCGGCCGGGCCTAATGAGAGGAAGCTTGTGTGCTTATTTAATGACCTGCGCGGAAACAAACCGCACTCGCTCAAGCTTGATGTTGTTAAGGGCCGAGACATAAAGGAGCGTCCGTCTCTTGAAAGCAACTTCAGGGCGAAGTAACGTCTTGGAAATAAAACTTGACGCTGCGCTGGCTCGTAGGAGGAGTTTGCCATTGTCGGTATTGATTGGAGGTATTGTTTGTAACGCAAATTTGAACGCTTTCATAATTCAAATAAACGCGCAAAATGTTCAAAAGCCGACTAGGTTTATCCTGCGGGTCTTAATGCACAATTCCGATTTGTTTTCGATCTTTTTTTGGGGGGGCCATGCCCATTCGGAATGCCTTTGTCCATTGACCCCGTTCAAATATAACGCATGCGCACTAATTCGCTGTCCGAGATTCACTGTGCAAACTGACCCGCATGCGCGGGAGCATCAAAACAAATGCTGACTCAACATCATTCTAGGGCAGGGGTGGGCAAACCGGTCCTCGAGGGCCGCAGTGGGTCCTGGTCTTTGTTCCAACTGACCCAGCAAAGATAGTTTAACCAATGCGGTTTGAGAAATGAGAAGCACCTGACTGCAATCGACTGATTGCACTTCAGATTGGTGAAAAGGTGTCCTCTTAATGGGTTGCAACAAAAACCCGCACCCACTGCGGCCCTTTGTGGAATAGTTTGCCCACCCCTGTTCTAGGGTGATCATATTTTGATTCCCAAAAATAGGACACAAATAACAGACATAAATAATCCCCCGTCTAGTTTTATATTCCAAGTTTATACGAAATGATAGCATGCATGCACTGTGCGTGACGCACAGATGTATGGACAGCAATCTTGCAATATTGCTCGATTGGAGCAGAGAAAGAAAACCAAGCATTCTCAGGCTTATCCCCATTTTATTTTTATTTTTTTATGACTGTTGTCAAGCTCGCCTCTTCCACAAAGCCACGTTCAAGCTAGGCGCGAATGCTATTGCTAACGTAGCGCCCTGTCTCTCTCGCGTTTTGCTGATGTAATAGCTGCATGAATTCCTATTTGGGGGACTTGACAGCTCAGACCGCAGCCAGATTCTGGAAAAACGTGGCCCGGATCGGATTTTAACCACACACGAAAGTGACCTATGTGTCCTGTCTCGTTCAGACCGTCAAGTTAATGCCTGATTCCAGTCGGAAAAACACGAAAAAAACGGATTTGTGCATTAAGACCGGCACTATGAAATTAGCCTAAGTCACCAAATTGACTTTTGAATTCTTGCAATTTTGCGTAGACATGGCTTACTGGATCCCTTTTATACACACCAATCTTCATCATTCACATATAAACCCCCTTAGCCTGGATTAAACGGTATTACCGTATTGGCCCGAATATAAGACGGCCCTGATTATAGGACGACCCCCTCTTTTTCAAGACTCAAGTTTGAAAAAAGACTTTTTGAACACCAAATTAATTTTTATACAGAAAATAATTACAGTACATCTGAAACAAATGATTATAACAATATATTTGAGAGAAAAAGAATTTTATATTGCCTCATTCAAATCTTAATATCTGAACATTTAAATATGTAAACTAAGGAGCAATCACATTGGTAAATGAATGGCTTCTGGTTTTTGAAATGTAAATAAACCAATCTATTGTGATAAAACAACAAAATTGCAATAACTGCATTAACCATCAAAGTAAGGTCTAACTGCAACTGAAGTCTTGAAACAAATCTGAATAAGGAAAAACATTGCAATAAAATAATGCAAACTGGTTAAACTTGAGAGTAGCTGAGATCTGTCATGACAGAACATCGCTTCAATTATATCTGGCGCCATCTAGCGTCGTGAATGGGTATAATGTCTAGACCGCTAATATAAGACGACCCCTTCTTTTTCAGTCTTATTTTCAATGCAAAAAACACCGTCATATATTCGGACCAATACAGTATATGAATACTGAGGATGTCCCCATGTCGCGTATTTTTTGATTAGGAAAATTTAATAAATTTTAGACTTAAAGCTAAAGATGCACCGATACCAATACTAGTATCGGCAGGGGACTCTGTCTCTGTGTTGTGCGATGACACATGAACACTAAGCAGCTATCGCTATTGGCCTGCTCCAGATCAATGAGAACGGTCCAATAGCCACTCCTGACCAATGACAAGGCCGCTTTTTCAAATGAAGGAAAAATAAACCAGGCGAAATGGCGGCTAGCTAATTATCATGCTCACTCGCCATCCTGTGGTCTGGGGTGTGAATTGCAACCTGTCAAAATGACGGACGGACTTCAGTTTTTTCCGTCACCGTTTTAAAAAACCGGTCAACGACGGAAAATATTCGGTTAACGCAACCCCTGCTATATATATATATATATACATATATATATATTTGGTATCTGTATGGTATCGGTATCGGCCGATACTGTACAGCCAGGCATCGGTATCGGGGCAAAAAAATGGTATCGGTGCAACACTACTTAAAGCTCTGATGAAAAATAAAGGCTTGCGAAGATTGCACTTTCAAAAGAGAATTCAATGCGAATACAAAATAAAATTACCACGTTTTTTTCAAATGATGGAATTGCACTTTCATTTCACAAAAGCAATAATTAAAATACCTGACCTTTGCCTCAAACGGTATAATTTTTTTTTTAAAAAGACATTTAAAATACACCAAAAAAACTATTCTTTTTTGGGTTACTTGCATAGCAAAAATTCATTAGCTTAACTGCTATAAAATGCTATATTTTTTTTATTTTTTATTTTTTTGACAACGCTCTTGACAAATCGCTCAAACACATATTCCCAACATAAAATACAAAATAAACTAAAAAAACAAATGTATTGACAAACATAAGTATTAGCGCAGACAAAAACACACCTCTTATTGGTCTTAACAGGGAGCAGCGGAATCCAGCCATCTTAGATGGAGTTCTGTCATATTCATTGTTGCCATCAGATGGCAGTGTATCCACCCAAATCAATAAAAAATGCAAGTACTTTCAAAACAAACCATGACAACTCCGCAAATTAAACGAATCCTCAAAGCAGCAAAATCGGATTCGAAGGTTTTTTCGAATCAAATTACTCGAGTTTAGGGCTACAGCTATCGAGTATTTTAGTAATCGAGTAATTGACTGAAAATTCTATCAATTAATCGAGTAATTGGATAAAACTTTTTTTTTAGGTAAAGAGCAATTATAAATATACATGAGAGAAAAAGACATTTAATCCAATATTGAACCATTTTCAGTCAATGTCTTTATTTTTGATGTACATTGTTGAAAACAGCCAATAATTGCATCTCAGATGTGACTAGAAAAAAATTTCACTGCTTTCACTCAAAAAACTTCTAGATCTTACAAAACAAACATTTTTTTTTACCTAAAAATGTAATTACACTTGATAACACACATCACTTGAAAGCTACGTGTTTTTCCCACGTGTTTCAATTGAATTTCCATTTGTGTCAAGCTATTTTTAAGTTCTAGTTAAGTTTTAAGTCAGTCTAAACTGTAAGTACTGATAGGATTTTGAGTTTTTGCAGTGTTCAAAATAAATGTATGATACCTGCCGTATTGGAGCACATTAGGGACCAGTGCTACTTGGTGTTTTATTCAGCAATGACTACTGAGCTAAAACTGACAGTTAGCTTTATTATGTTTTAATTTTACACCCTTATCACTCTACAGCGCTGTGTTTTTACAGATTAGATAAAGCCTGTATGTAAGAAACATTAGCCACGCATCGACAGTGGTCATAATCAATAGAAACCTAGCCCACCGAAGGGCTAACGTTACATGAGCGAGTGACTATTAGCGCTAAGAAGTCTACTGCTTAAAGATGGCGGCTGTTTACTAACGCTGCCCAGACGCGGCCGAGTCTGTCATTTCGCATCTAGTCCTAAATGCATGCGATATCTATGAGACGCATCGGACACTAGCTGCTACCACACTAGCATCATGCGGGCGTAGTTTTTAGCAACGTCGGCGTAGTTTGTAGCGGTTGTCGGCTGCAGTAATGTTTTTTTTTTTTTTTTTCATTGCTTCTTCCTCTACGCACGTGACGTCAGCGCGTTGTCCCGCATTAAAAGTAGTCCGGGCAAAACGTGATGCTTAGATCTGGCAAAATTAAACGATTCCTCGAGGTGAATAAAATTACTCGGATCAGCTTTTAAACTCGAGTTACTGGAGTTGCTCGAGTATTCGTTTCAGCTCTACTCGAGTTAATCGATTAATCGTTGCAGCTCTAATGAATTCATCACGAGTTTGAATTTTGTTTGTTTTCCTATGTGTAATTGCTTTTTGTAACTGTTCCAGCTATATTCATGAAGGATTTAACGTATGTTTTTGGGCTGTGGAACAAATTGATCGAATTACAATGTATTCTTATGGAAAAATCCTGCTCGACATACGACCGTTTCGACTTCAAAAACAGGTCCTGGAAGGAATTAAATTTGTATGTAGAGGTACCGCTGTAAACTGTACATACTCCTTTTTTTAAAACCATTAAACAGATATTGTAAAATATATTATTTCCCAATGATCATTTGATTGCTTCTAGCCCCTCCCACGTCAAATGATTTGGACGTCTCTTGCCGTCAATGGCACTGAAACGCTCGTTCTTTTCGGCAGTAAATCAGCCGCCGGTGACGTAAGCCTCCCGCTAATAAAAGAGCAAAGCAGGAGTGTCCGCGGGCCCGGCCAGATTTCCCCAATTTGTTGCCTGAATAGCTTCGGAAAGGGCGGGGGTCGGCGCACAAAGGGCCCCTCGTCTTTGTTTGCTCTCGCCCCATCTGTGTCATCTGGTGGTCCGTGCGAGAGGGCGGCGCTCCCCAGCGGCGCCGCCAGTTGTTTTATAGACTCGGCGGAGTGGTGCCGGGAGTTCATAAGCCGGCCTCCCGCCCATTGGGGGCCAGCTGACGCGTGTGAATGGACGTCGCCGTATTGACGCGTCATTTCCATTCATGAATCGAATGAGCCTCCCTCGTTCCGACGCTGATTTATGAGAGAGTCGCCAGCGAGACCCCCCGTAACACGGCTGAAGATGTTTCAGGGTTTTTTCCACCGTAAATCATGCATATTTACGGTTAAACTTATCATTACAGAGGATATTTTGTCACCTGTGTGAAGCAGTGTTGTTTTTCGCAGCCCTTTTAATTTTCGTCTTAGCTTTTTGGACAGTTTATCATTCATTAGTCTTAGTCATATTTTAGTCATTTCAAAATATGTTTGTCCTTGTCTAGTTTTTGTTGACTCAAGACTAATTTCGTGTAGTTTTAGTCGACGTTTACCAATAAATAAATAAATAAGGGTTTCCAACTATTTCGATTCACAGCAAAGCACATATTGTAGCATCTACAAGGACAACGTCAACTTGGTGATAATACACACTCAGCAGGAAAACAGTACATTACTTTCAACCAGAAACTGCAATTTTAGGAGAAATTACAATGGGGTTTTGCTGTGGTAGATACAGATCTATCAGGTAACTTCCTGTTGATTAGGGGACATTTCCGGGACATGTCCTACAGATATGAGGTCATTTCCCTTTGATTTGAAGACATTTGAATGTTGCTCCAGTTGAATGTCAATGGGCAGTAATAGTAAGTTTTTGGTCAAAAATCGCTGCCGCACAGGTTTTTCTGCCATTGAAAATTGAATGGGAAATTTGGACATACACAGCCGTCAATGGAATGGACATGCATGGCTGTCAATGGCATCAACTTACAGGATGTCAGTTGAATGTCAAAAATCATAAGGACCAGTTTTCCTGCCATTCAAAATGAATGGGAAATTTGGACATACATGGCTGTCAATGGCATAATATTAGAAATGAATAGAAGAGTTTTTGGTGAAACTGTGGGGGAAACCATAGGTTTTTGGCAAATTCTGTATACAACTTTTATGCCCCTTAATGTCCTGAAATTTTTTATGTGTAAAGTACGCGATTTGGTCCAAAATTGTAAGACTTCATAACCTATTGACATGACACGGGAAACAGGACAGATCCTAAAGGGGAAAAGATATCGTCATCGCACACACCATATAATTGTCTGCATTAGTCTAACACATATATAGTCTAACACATACATATGGTACAGGTTGGCACCATCTAACTTTTTGCATTACTCTAACACACGTAATATAATTAATCAGGAAATAGTATGTTTCATATTTACGGTAGGACTACACTACTAATCTAAAATAAATAGCACACCATAGTTTAATGAGAAGAAATAGAAGAGATACACAATGCTTTCTTATCACAAGATTGACGCACCAACTCGTGCAATCAGCTCTTCCAGCAAACTCCAAGGACAAAGCGCTTTGTCCTAAAACAAGTACAACCAGCCCGGACAGCAAAGTTGATAGCGGGCGTCCCAATCCGCGCACGAACCTAAGCCGCCTAAAACCGGCCACCAAGGGGAAGACCAAAAAGCAACGCTCAGACCCACCTTCGGACACGCCTTCGACATGACCCGCGTCAGCAAAGACTTTAAAAAGACTGGACACTGAGATTAGACATATTTTTTCTGCTCGGAAACATGTAGCCTTGTTTTGGATCCAGAATTGTCCCTCCGTCGTCTGTTTTTGCTTTGTTTTTACCATTGTCGACGAATAAATTGTCAACCTGTTTTTGATGAGTGTTCTTTAAGCTTTTGAAACATGGAGTCAGTTCAAAGGGTTAAAATAAGAGGACGCGCGAGATTCGGCCTTCCCGGCGGGCGCTCGCGGGGGAGCGCCAGCCGAGCGGCACTTGTTTTGGTTGGTGCTGTCCGCGGGTGCGTCTGGGCCGGGGGGGGCGAATTTCAACAATCCGTAGGGGGCCTATTTTCAAAAACTTCAAATTCAATATTTTCAAAACCAAAGCTGCTACCGACCTAAAGCCAAAACAGGCACCTACCTTAGCCATATACAGTGGGACAAATAAGTATTTAGTGAACCACTAATTGTGCAAGTTTTCCAACTTGAAAATATTAGAGAGGCGTGTAATTGTCAACATGGGTAAACCTCAAGCATGAGAGACAGAATGTGGAAAAAAAAACTGAAAATCATATTGTTTGATTTTTAAAGAATTCATTTGCAAATCATGGTGGAAAATAAGTATTTGGTCAATAGCAAAAGTTCATCTCAATACTTTGTTATGTACCCTTTGTTGGCAATAACGGAGGCCAAACGTTTTCTGTAACTCTTCACAAGCTTTTCACACACTGTTGCTGGTATTTTGGCCCATTCCTCCATGCAGATCTCCTCTAGAGCAGTGATGTTTTGGGGCTGTTGTTGGGCAACACGGACTTTCAACTCCCTCCACAGATTTTCTATGGTGTTGAGATCTGGAGACTGGCTAGGCCACTCCAGGACCTTGAAATGCTTCTTACGAAGCCACTCCTTTGTTGCCCCGGCTGTGTGTTTGGGATCATTGTCATGCTGAAAGACCTAACCACGTCTCATCTTCAATGCCCTTGCTAACGGAAGGAGATTTTCACTCAAAATCTCTCGATACATGGCCCCATTCATTCTTTCCTTTACACAGATCTGTCGTCCTGGTCCCTTTGCAGAAAACAAGCCCCAAAGCATGATGTTTCCACCTCCATGCTTCACAGTGGGTATGGTGTTCTTCGGATGCAATTCAGTATTCTTTCTCCTCCAAACACGAGAACCTGTGTTTCTACCAAAAGGTTCTATTTTGGTTTCATCTGACCATGACACATTCTCCCAGTCCTCTTCTGGATCATTCAAATGTTCTCTAGCGAACCGCGTTGTGTTACTGATAGTAGCCTTTGTTACTGCGGTCCCAGCTCTCTGTAGGTCATTGACTAGGTCCCCCCGTGTGGTTCTGGGATTTTTGCTCACCGTTCTTGTTATCGTTTTGACGCCACGGGATGAGATCTTGCATGGAGCCCCAGATTGAGGGAGATTATCAGTGGTCTTGTATGTCTTCCATTTTTGTAATATTTGCTCCCACATTTGATTTCTCTACACCAAGCGTTTTACCTATTGCAGATTCAGTCTTCCCAGCCTGGTGCAGGTCTACAATTTTGTCTCTGGTGTCCTTCGACTGCTCTTTGGTCTTGGCCATAGTGGAGATTGGAGTGTGACTGACTGAGGTTGTGCACAGGTGTGTTTTATCCCGATAATCGAGTTAAAACAGGTGCCATTAATACAGGTAACGAGTGGAGTCTCGTTAGACCTTGTTAGAAGTTAGACCTCTTTGACAGCCAGAAATCTTGCTTGTTTGTAGGTAACCAAATACTTATTTTCCACCATGATTTGCAAATAAATTATTTAAAAATCAACAATGTGATTTTCTGCTTTTTTTTCCCACATTCTGTCTCTCATGGTTGAGGTTTACCCATGTTGACAATTACAGGCCTATCTAATATTTTCAAGTAGGAGAACTTGCACAATTGGTGGTTGACTAAATACTTATTTGCCCCACTGTATGAGTCTCCATGAGCAGCGGCATAAAAAAAATTCAAAGTTGTTCCCTTATAAAAATCCCGATTATTTTTTATATAGGTATAACACAACTTAAAATGGCTATAAAAGTCTCAGATTTTAAACTAGATGCACAAAAATCACCAAATGCAGAGATAATCATCTATATTTTCAGAATCAATAGCAATTAACATACTGTATACAAGTTTTTGACCAAAATAGCAACTTATTATTTTTTTTTTTTTACTGCACGTTCCAACAGCTAATGAATAAATCAATTTAACCTAAGAAACGTTATACTTGAGGAAAACATGCAGAATCAATTGTAAATAATATGTAAATAGATTGTTTATACGTTTTAGATACAATCACAACTTATTATACAATAGAATAGCCCTTTTTTATCATTATACACTATATACTGTTAGCGAATGAGGTTAGCAGCCCCCTGACGTAAACAGAGCTTTTCTGGCGAAAATTCTCGCGAATAAATGCCTAAATCCCCGAATTCTTCATAGATATGGGCCTAAAACATCTCAATTCTTGGTTGAAAGCAAAGAAACCGAGCAGTTAGCATTTATTTTACGTAAATATGTCGAAGTACAATGCTAGTCTGTAGTCAATGTGGCGGCCGCCATATGTAAACACAACTTTTCCGGTGAAAATTCTTGTGAATAAATATCTAAATCCATGAATTCTTTATAGATATGAACGTAAAACAGTCTCAAAAGAGCAGAAAAACAGGCAGTATTTTTTACGGAAATATGTCGAAGAATGATGATAGTCTATAGCGGTTAATTTCTCCCATTGATTTTTTTTCACGTTTCAAAATGCATGCATGGTACGAAAAATATAATAATTACCTTGAATCCTCGAACAAATCACTCCCGAGACGATCCTTCCTGTTTATATGCGGTATAGCTTTCATACTTTTTCAACCTAAATCCAGCGTTAGTTCGCTGAGTGTGTTGACTAACTGCGACCGAGTGCGAATAACTGAAGCGGACTGCAGGAATGCCCCCTACTTGAGATTTTTGCGCGGTGGCTGACAGATGTGACCTGTCAATACAATTATGAAGTCTATGCCAGACTTTAAAATGTCACACATTGTGAACATGTGAAGGAAACTTGTGTATTTTCTACGAAAATGGGAACGCTTTCAGATCCCGTCGGACGAGCTGGTTGAAGTGGTTAGGGAGAGTAAAGTCTGGGCTTCCATGCTAAAGCTGCTTTCCCTGTGACCTGACCCTGGATTAAGCGGTACGTAATAGATGGATGGATGCTCATCATAATTTCCAGTTGTTTTACAAGCATTCTGTTGCTGCAGTCCCTGTAATCTGAAACATTTATTTTTTTTTTAATTTCTATTTGACTCAAACAGCATTACTGGATATTAGAAAGTTATTTGCTGGCAGCAAGGTAAAATCAGCTAGGAGGAATGAGCGAGGTAAGCTAGGTAACCCACCTAGGCAACATCAACTACTTTTAGGTTACAACCTGCCAGTTGAGAAACACTGATTTACATAAGTTACAGTGCTATATAGCCATTAAACACTGCCGGTAGGGGCACGTTATGCTAGTTTTTGTGTGAGGCTAACAGTAAAATAGCGACATACAAGAGTGATCATGTCTGTAGTATGAACATATTTGACATTTTGAAAGGCTTATTTTCTCATTTATACATTGCAGAGGTATCGGATCAGTACTCGATATAGGCCGAACCTTAAAATCAGGTGGCTCGGGCTTCAACTCGTTTGCAAGATGGGGACAGCCCTCATTCTTAATCCTGACCCACCCACCAAATCACTGCCATTTCCACAGCAATATCGGCCTCCCCTCAGGAGGCGAGGTGAAAAAGAAAATCGGGCGAAAAAGGGGCGGTTCATCCCCGGAATGGACGGCAGACAAAGATGGCAGCCAGAGACATTTTGTCGACTTTGATTAGTTCTGCCTGCCGTTGAGTTGCGCTTAATATTAGCCCACCTCATTTCCATCCTCCACGGTCTCTCAGACATATGGGGCAGGATGCCAATTGCTTATTTTATACGGTAATTAACGACACTCAGACCGCGTTAGATGCGCCTTTAGCGTGACATAGTTTACTTCACGCATTTACATATCAGCCCAGCTTAGGTCACCCGTTAAGGTACAGCTTGCAAACCTTTATGGATAATAGAAGGTTGTTAAATGAAGGGGTGGCTCACAGGTGGAGTGGAGACTTTATTTATTCTCCTCTGTAGGGTAGTAATAGTTGTTAGAATTGAATTTTCTATTTGCGGTAGCATTCTGGATGGTCCTTTTCATCGCTGCCCAGAGTATGCGAAATCCATGAATTCGTAACAAAAAATATGAAAAGACATGATAAAATGTTATTAAATCTAAGTGAGTAATTGCTCTCAGCCATCTGAGTCAAAATGTATTGGATATCGATCGCCCTGAGTGGCAATGAAAGTTACTCATTCAAAATGTAAGTCATTGACAAGTAGGAATTGCCTTTTTTCCCCCAAAACTAAAATGCTTCCATTATTTCTAACTGCTAACTGTTATCTATCATGTAAAAATATGATATTCATCATGAAAAAGCGTGATTATCTAGTAAAAAAGGTATCATGTAAAACCGTGATACATATTAAAAAAGATATATAATGTAAAAACTTGAGACTATCATGTAAAAACATGTTAAAACGTGGTAATTTTTATCTAAAAATGTGGGTTTTATCATGAAAAACGTGATAACTGTTTGAAAATGTGATATGATCAAGTAAAAAAAATGGGATGAGTAGGAAAACCATAAGTATGTAAAACAATGGATATAATGTAAAAACATGATTCTATCATGTAACAACATCGTGTAACAACATCATGTAAAAATGTGATAATTATCATGAAAAAACATGATAATTATTATTTCAAAACGTGTCACTACCATGTCAAAACGTCGTAGTATCATGTAAAAACATAACTCAAATGTAATAACAAAATCTTTCGTGTAATAACGTAATGTTTAAAAATGTGGTCATCATGTAAAAATGTGACACTACCATGATCTCTCATGTAATGATAACTTTCGTGTAAAAATGTAATAATGTCTAAAAACAGTCATTAAAACGTGACATTTATCATGTAAAAATGTGACACTATCATGAAAAACATAAGTCTTGTAAAAACTTTATTAAGACGTAATGTCTAAAAACGTGGTCATTATCATGTAAAAACATAACTCTCATGTAATAACGATAACTAATGTAGAAACGTAAAAATGTGGTCATTAAAACGTGACATCATGTAAAAACGTGACACAATCATGTAAAAACATAACTATCATGTAAAAACAATTATCATGTAGAAACATACTATTTTGGAAAAGTGTGATAATTATTTAAAAGCGTGACACTCGTAAAAAATTCATCCTATCATGTTAAACCAAGTTATGTAAAAATGTGATAATTATCATTCAAAACATGGTATTCATCATGTAAAAACATGACACTATCATGCAAAAATGTGGTCATTATCATGTAAAAACATCATTCTCATGTTATAATGGTAACTATCATGTAGAAACGTGATAATGTGTAAAAACCTGGTCATTATCATGTAAAAACGTGACACTATCATGTAAAAACATGATAACTATGGTGTAAAAACGTGACAATATCACGTATAAAATGTCATACTATCATGTAAAACGTGATAATTATGTAAAAACGTGACTCATGTGAGAATGTCATCCTATTATGTAAAAACTATCATTTTAAACCAAGTTAAGTAAAACGTGATAATTGTCATGTAGAAACGTGATGTTGTGTAAAAATGTGATAATTATCATGTAAAAACATAACTATGATGTAAAAACGTCATAATTATCATGCAAAAACATCATACTATCATGTAAAACATGATAATTATGTAAAAACATGACACTCATTTAAAAATGTCATCCTATCATGTAAAAACTATCATTTTAAACCAAGTTATGTAAAACGTGATAATTGTCATGTAGAAACGTGTCGTGTAAAAACATGATCCCATCATGTAAAAATGTGATAATTATCATGTAAAACATGACACTATCATGTAAAGATGTCATACTATAATGTTAAAACATGATAACTATCATGTAAAAACTTGATACTATAATGTGAAAACGTGATAATTATCATGTAAACACGTGATAACTATCACGAAGAAACATTAAAACTATAATGTCAAAATGTGATAATGGACTCAACAATAAACATTGTACCTTAAATGTCTTTGAAGCCAAAAACGGGCAATATTTGTAAAAAAAACAAAAAAATTAAAGTCATTTAGCCAAACCCACTTCCTCAAATAAATAAATCAATATCATTTTTAAACACCAGAAATTGTAGTTTTTTTAAACAAACTTAGTTTTCAACTATAACCCTATATATTTTCAATTTAAAAACACTTAAAAAGTATTCTTTCGAACAGTTATTTTTAGAGCACTCTCACTCAAATACCTATAAATTTTTAACTTTATAAACAATTTTGATTTGTTTTACCTATTATATTTTTCAAACTATTATTTTTAATGTAAAATCACACAAAAAGTCAACTTTTTCTTTTCGCATTCCTCAAAACAAAAACACACAGTACTTAAAATTAGCAAAACTATTATTTTCCTAATGAATATCTGGACATTTGGACATCTATTCCCGTCAAGGCCACTGCCAAACTTTCCAGTTCAAACAAACAGAGCGTCCTTAGCTTCCACAGAATAAAATGGGTACATTAGTCCGTTTCCCCCAAGGAGTTAGCTCGGCGTTGGGGGTGTGCGCGAACATGTCTGCTGTTGACACCGTCTAACGAAGGGGGTGGATTAGGCGTTTACCAAGTCAGTAATATGATCCCCCCTCAAAAAAAAAAGTGGAGAAGCAGCACTTGGCTCAGTGATGAATGATTGACTGCAAAAGCGCCGCCGCCACTCGCCGCCGAGCTGAGCGAGCGCCGGCCTTGATCACATTTCAACCTCTCATCTCGGGCTGCCGACGTGTGCTATGGGGAAAGCCGCTTTCCACGCGTAGTTCTCGCCCTCATTTACACATTCAAGACATTTCGGGTTGGAGTATCTTCCGTGCCGCTCTTTCTTAACGGTCCTACTAGAAAGCACACACATACACACACCTAATGTTTGCCTTGAGGCAGTGAACTAATTTCAGCTTCCATAATTGCACAGTGTTGTACACCTGTCTGCTATTAATTCTCCCCCATGTCGCTCATTCGCTCCCTTAATGAGATATTATTGTAATTATTTTCATTATGTGTTTCTCTTTTCTGAAGCGGCGCAGAAGGGGGTAATGAGCTTGATGGATGTTATTGTGAAGGGCATCGCTACTTCTCTATTAGAGAGTAATTCACTCGGGTACACAAAAAGTTCAATTTCGTATTCAATTACAAGTTGCGAACGTTGTTTTCGTCAACGATGACGATAACGAAAAGATGTCGTCGACAAACAATTTTTTTCATGACTGACGAGATGATAATAAAGATGATACGTCTTGGGAGACTAAAACATAACTAGACGAATGCCAGTTTTTGTCGGACGAGACGAGAACGAGACAAAAATACGCCATAGTTTCCATCATATGTTCACAATGTGTGAGATTTTTTTTATCGTATGTGTCATTAGCAATCCAGGCTTGCTTGTTTTGAAGCACATGTTAAGATTTATCTTATCAACTGAGAATATGCAATCTTGCTTTAATCTTTAAATGTCTGTGCTGAGTGATCATCACACATTAAATTTAACGCCTAGTGTTAGCATAGCATTTGCGTTCACGTTCGCATTAGCCTCAACTTTAGCTTGGTAAGTGTCCTCTTGCATACAGTTGGTGGTGTCCAAGTGGATATAATTTCATTGAAAATGATGTGTTGCATTAGCGTAGCATTAGCATCAACTTTATCGTGGCGAGCAATCATTTAAACTCTCAGAAAACGTTTTTTACATACAGTTCTTGGTGTCCAAGTGGGTATAAATCATTTAAAATAATGTGCAGCATTAGCATAGCATTTGTGTTAGCATTAGCATCAAGTTTAGTGTGGCGAGTGCCCTATCAAACTCTCGGACTTTTCTTACATACAGTTCGTGGAGTCCAAGTGGGTATAATTTCATTGAAAATAATGTTCAGCATTAGCGTAGCATTAGCATCAACTTTAACCTGGCAAGCATTCATTTATACAATCAGACAGCTCTATTTACATGGAAATCATGGTGTCCAAGTGGGTATGATTCATTGAAAGTAATGTGCAGCATTAGCATAGCATTTGTGTTAGCATTAGCATCAACTTTAGTGTGGCGAGTGTCCTATCAAACTCTCGGACATTTCTTACATATAGTTCATGGAGTCCAAGTGGGTATAATATATTGAAAATAATGTGCCGCGTTAGCATAGCATTCGGGTTAGCATTAGCATCAACTTTAGCGTGGCAAATGCCCTATTAAACTCTCTGAAAACTTTTTTTACATCCAGTTTGTGGTGTCCAAGCGGATATTAATCATTAAAAACAATGCACAGCATTAGCATAGCATTAGCATCAACTTTAGCAAGGGGAGTTCCCTATTAAACTCTCGGACAATTTTTTTTTACATGCATTTTGTGATGTCCAAATGGGTATAATTCATTGAAAATAATGTGCAGCATTAGCACAGCATTAGCATCAACTTTAGTGTGGCGAGTGCCCAATAAACTCTTGGACAACTTTTTTACATACAGTTCGTGGTGTCCAAGTAGGTGTAATTAATTTTGGTGTCCAAGTAGGTGTAATTCGTTGAAAGCAATGTGCAGCGTTAGCTAAGCATTAGCATCAACTTTAGCAAGGCGAGTGCCCGATTAAACTCTTGGACAACTTTTTTTACATAGACTTCGTAGTGTCCAAGTAGGTGTAAATCATTTTGGTGTGCAAGTAGGTGTAATTCATTGAAAACAATGTGCAGCATTAGCATAGCATTAGCATCAACTTTAGCATGGTGAGTGCCCTATTAAACCCTCGGACAACATTTTTTACATACAGTTCGTGGTGTCATAATGGGTATAAATCTTTGAAAATAATGTGCAGCATTAGCATAGCATTCGGGTTAGCATTAACATCAACTTTAGCTTGGCGAATGTCCTATTTAACGCTCAGGCAACTTTTTTTACTTCCAGTTTGTGATGTTCAAGTGGGTATAATTCATTGTAAATAATGTGCAGCATTAGCATAGAATTAGCATTAGCATCAACTTTAGCGTTGCAAATGTCCTATTAAACTCTCGGAAAACGTTTTTTACATGCAGCTTGTGATGTCCAAGTGGGTATAAATCATTGAAAATAATTTGCAGCACTAGCATAACATTCAGGTTAGCATTAGCATCAAATGTAGCATGGTGAGTGCTGAATTAAACTCTCGGACAACTTTTTTTACATACAGTTTGTGGTATCCAAGTGGGTCTAATTCATTGAAAAAATTTGCATCATTAGCATAGCATTCAGGTTAGCATTAGCATCAACTTAAATGTGGAAAACGCCCTATTAAACTCTTGGAAAACTTTATTACATCCATCCTGGTGTCCAAGTGGGTATAATTCATTGAAAATAATGTGCAGCATTAGCATTAGCGTCAACTTTATTATGGCGAGCATTCATTTAAACTTTCTGAAAGTTTTTTTTACAGTTTTTGGTGTCCTTGTGGGTATAATTCATCAAAAATAGTATGCAGCATTAGTGTAGCAAATGTCCTATTAAACTCTCGGAAAACGTTTTTTACATGCAGCTTGTGCTGTCCAAGTGGGTATAAATCATTGAGAATAATTTGCAGCATTAGCATAGCATTAGCATCGAATGTAGCATGGCAAGTGCCCAATTAAACTCTCGGACAACTTTTTTACATACAGTTTGTGGTATCCAAGTGGGTCTAATTCATTGAAAAAATGTGCATCATTAGCATAGCATTCAGGTTAGCATTAGCATCAACTTAAATGTGGCAAATGCCCTATTTAACTCTTGGACAACTTTTTTTTTTACATCCAGTTTGTGGTGTCCAAATGGGTGTAATTCATTGAAAATAATTTGCAGCACTATAATAGCATTACCATTAGCATCAACTTTATCGTAGCGAGTGTCCTATTTAACTCTCTGACAACTTTTTTACATACCGTTCGTGGTGTCCAAGTGAGTATAATTCATTGAAAATATTGTGCATCATCACCATAGCTTTCAGGTTAGCATTAGCATCAACTTAAGTGTGGAAAATGCCCTATTCAACTCTTGGACAACTTTTTTACATCCATCCTGGTGTCCAAGTGAGTATAATTCATTGAAAATAATGTGCAGCATTAGCGTCAACTTTATTATGGCGAGCATTCATTTAAACTTTCTGAAAACTTTTTTTACACACAGTTCTTGGTGTCCATGTGGGTATAATTCATCAAAAATAGTATACGGCATTAGCGTAGCATTCGGGTTAGCATTAGCATCAACTTTAGCGTGGCGAGTGTCCTGTTGAACTTTTTAAAAATACAGTTCGTACTGTCCAAGTGTGTATGATTCATTGACAATATTGTGTAGAGTTAGCATAGCATTGGCATAGGCATTCACTTTGCTCAATAGCACCCCCGCTTGTATCCACTGGAAGAGCATTACGGTGGTGAAAGGCAACACAATGGCTTTCCCTTGGCTTTGTTTCAGCTTGTCACCAGCGAGCACCCTGTGAAAGTGAACCGGAGAAATAGAGAAAAAGGTTTGGCTTATGAAAACTGAAAAGTTTCCCGTCAGTGGCTGTTGGAGTGTTATTGTTGGGGAGGCAAACTACTGGAAGGAATGCTTAAGAAAAAGCACAGCCCAGTGAACAATGGCCAAATGTTTCTTCAGCGAGCTCACAATCCAATTAAGAGTTGAACGAGGGTCAGGCATGGGGGACGTCACGCTGCAGAGTAGTCGAGGGGGGGCGGCTTTGGGAAGCCGGGCCGAACTTGAAGGGTCCCCACATTGAAGCATTTTGTGGAAGCACAGACGATCTTTTCCGTTGCTCCAAATGTCGAGGTCGGCAGATAATCTGACACTGATTTTTTTTTTTTTTTTGTACGTTGGTTTCTCAGGTGGTACCAATTATCCACCCCCCTTTTAATACAGCACCGGTTCCCATTTGGCTTAAACTCTACCATCCCTTGCTTGATAATTCTTGATAAAATATGTCAAAAGTGTGCTTGTCTTTCAAATCTTTTCTGCATTAGTCAGAAAAAGTGCAAGCTGGACGAAAGATTCAAAGATGGCATTGGGGCTTTTAAGGTTGATCTCTAATCTCGCGACGAGAGGTAAAGTGGCCTTAGGCTGGGACGGGGTCCGATCATTGTCGGTTTGTTCACATGGCAGCCAGGCTTTGGAGTGTGTGACAGCCGTTTAACTCCACACGACCCGCTTCTCAAGTGCTCGTTCTCGAATCCTGTTAGGAGCCATAATTACAATTCATGCACTGCCTGCGCGTCTTTGAAGAGCCTCAGAGAGAGGGCTAGTCGGGGTCCACCAGCCCCCCTCCCCCGGCCGTCAAAGGACCCCGGCAACGTTAGCTCTGCATGCCTTAAGGCTGCTCCCTAGGTCCACCGCTACGAGGGTGTTTTCAATTTTCAATCAAATTCTCATTCTAACACGTTGGATGGTTGTAAGCGAAGCAACAGGTGGAGTTCTGCGGGGGTCAGGTCATGTGATTTGCAACTAGTGGGTTTTAAAATGGCGTCTGAATTGGAAAAAAACCATAGACTTCATAATAGAGCTGAAACGAATACTCGAGCAACTCGAGTTTGAAAACTGACCCGAGTAATTTTATTCACCTCGAGGAATCGTTTAATTTTGCCAGCTCTAAGCATCATGTTTGCCCGGACTACTTTTAATGTGGGACAACGCGCTGATGTCACGTGCGTAGAGGAAGAAGCAATAAAAAATATATTAAAAAAATAGGGCTGTCAAAATGATCACGTTAACGGGCAGTAATAAATGTTTTAAATTAATCACGTTAAAATATTTGACGCAATTAACGCACATGCCCCTCTGAGATTAAAATGACAGCAGTGTAATGTCCGCTTGTTACCTGTTTTTTGTTGTCTGGCGCCCTCTACTGGCGGTTGGGTCCAAATGATTTTATGGGTTTGGGGAGTGAGCATGGTGTAATGACATCAACAATGGCGAGCTACTAGTTTATTTTTCGATTGAAAATTTTAATAAAACGAAAACATTAAGAGGGGGTTTAATATAAAATTTCCAGAACTTGTACTAACATTTATCTTTTAAGAACTACAAGTTTTTCTTTCCATGGATCGCTTTAAGAGAATGTTAATAATGTTAATGGCATCTTGATTTATTGTTATAATAAACAAATACAGTACTTATGTACCATATGTTGAATGTATATATCCGTCTTGTCTTATCTTTTCATTCCAACAATAATTTACAGAAAAATATGGCGTATTTTATAGATGGTTTGAATTGCGATTAATTACGATTAATTCATTTTTAAGCTGTAATTAACTCAATTAAAAAATTTAATCGTTTAACAGCCCTAATAAAAAACCTTTCTGCAGCCGACAGCCACTACAAACTACGCCGTCGTTGCTAAAAACTAGCCTGCATGATGCGGTGGCAGCAGGTAGCATCTGATGCGTCTCATAGATATCTCATGTATGTTGAACTAGATACGAAACGACAGAGTCAGCGGTGTTAGTAAACAGCCGCCATCTTAAAGCAGTACACTTCTCAGCGCTAATAAGATTAACGTTACTATCACTCACTCACGTACGTAACGTTAGCGCTGCGGAGGGCTAGGTTTCTATTAAGACCACTGTCGATGCGTGGCTAACGTGGCTTACATACAGACTTTATTTAATATGTGAAACATAGCGCTGTAGAGTGATGAGGGTGTAAAATGAAAATATGATAAAGCTAACTGTCAATTTTAGCTCAGTAGTCATTGCTGGATATAACACCAAGTAGCACTGGCCCCTAATGTGCTCCAATACAGCCGGTGTCATACTGTAACGTTGACAAAGAGCCACCCGCTTCGTTAGGTTGCAATTATTTCTTTTATGGGAACTTGTGGAACGACAACAACAACAGGAAGGCACGTCTCTCGCTCTTCCGCACCTCCCACACCCCCGCACGTCACGCGGTGCATTCAGGAACGCATGCAAATATCCCTGCAATATTATAACCTGATATGTTACTATTGTAACATTTATTTTGAACACAGCAAAACCTCAAAATCCTATCAAGACTTACAGTTTAGACCAGGGGTGTCCAAACTTTTTGCAAAGGGGGCCAGATTTGGTGTGGTAAAAATGTCGGGGGCCGACCTTGGCTGACGCCCTTTACGTAGAACAATGTATTTAAGCAAATTTTAGCAACCCATTCTGTGTGTCACACTTATTTTTTTTCACATTTATTATTTTTTTTATTAATAATTTCAACAATCTCGCAACTTGCCTTTGCGGCGTTCTCTTTCGACTCTTGGGCTCCTGCAAAATACTGCTGCTGTGAAATTGAACTAGCTTCAAGTTGCTTCAATTTCTCGCTGCGTATCTTCCCTGTAATCTTGTCGTACATGTCAGCGTGTCTTGTTTGGTCATATCGCCTCACATTGAACTCTTTAAAAACAGCGACTGTCTCTTTGCAAATGAGGCAGACACAGTTGCTGCGTATTTTAGTGAAGAAATAGTCGGCCGTGGCAGTCTTTTTTTGTTGATTGTCGCTATTTTAGAAAATTGGAAGGGTCATGCGGGGTAATGTTGCTTAGAGCGCTGCTGCCTTTTAGTGGGTAAATGAGGAGCAGCATTTAGTGTGTAAGCTACTTCATACATATGCTGGTAGCTGTACTGCTAACCAATTTATTAAGTGTGTGCGGGCCAGACGTTATTGATTTTATGACAGAGGCTGGGAGCCGGATGAAATTTGACCACGGGCCACATTTGGCCCCTGGGCCGGACTTTGGACATGTCTGGTTTAGACTAACCTAAAACTTAACTAGAACTTAAAAATGGCTTGACACAAATGGAAATTCAATTGAAACACGTGGGGAAAAACACCTAACTTTTAAGTGATGTGTGTTATCAAGCGTAATTGCATTTTTAGGTAAGAAATATATATCTTTTTTATAAGATCTAAAAGTTTTTGGAGTGAAAGCAGTGAATTGGTCTTTTTTTTTTTTTTTTTTTTTTTATAATTTTAGTCACATCTGAGAGGCAATTGTTGGCTGTTTTCAACAATGTACATTGAAAATGAAGACATTGATTGACTGAAAATGGTTCAATATTAGATGAAATGTCTTTTTTTCTCATATATTTATAATTGCTCTTTACCTAAAAAATGTTTTATTTGATTACTCGATTAATCGATAGGATTTTCAGTCAATTACTCGATTACTAAAATATTCGATAGCTGCAGCCCTACTTCATAACCTATTGACATAACACGGGAAAAGGGGCAGATCCGTAGGGGGCCTATTTTCAAAGACTTCAAATATTTTCAGAACCAAAGCTGCTACCGACCTAAAACCAAAACAGGCACCTACCTTAGCCATGTATGAGTCTCCATGAGCATAAAAAAATTCAAAGTCCTTCCCTTATAATGTCCTGATTAATAATTTTTTTATATATGGCGGAAAACACTTCCTCATTCATAGTGACTGAAGGACCTTTTAGCCAGATTGCCAGAATTGCGCCAGCCGAACTGCCGGAACCACGCTAGCGCAATTCCAACGACCCGATGCCGGCGGAAATCCGACGACCCGGGTACGGCGGAAATCCGACAACCCGGCCAAAAGGCCAAGCTTCACATGTTCACCTTAGTCTTAGCCCCTTGTACTGACTCCATTTTAAAAGCTGGAAAAAGGTTTCAAAACACAAGTTATGGTTATGGTGTTATACTTATATAGCGCTTTTCCACCTTTCAAGGCGCTCAAAGTTGACAATTTATTCCAAGTCGGCAGCAATCATAGAGTACAGTGACCCAGGCGAGTAGGCAAACTGGACCCAAGGTCACCATAGCAAAAGTCAACAAAAGATTCTGAGAAAAATGACAATGATATGTTAAACATTCAGTCTTTTAAAGGCTCTGGAGAGGCGGGCTGTGGTCCGGAAGAAGGGTGTTGTTGGGCGTTGTTTAGGATCATATTCAGTTGTAGATTGGACTGGAGGCATTCGGGTGTTACTGTTGTCAGGGCAACGAGAGTTAAGGATTTCGCCATCCTCAGCACCACGTGATTTCTGAGTGTTCACTTCTAGGTCGCGGCTTCCTCCGTATCAGATGTTCCTTGTGGCAAGACAGGATGTCCCGCCATTTGTTCTGGAATTTCCCGAAGAGCTGATTGCTGGATTTGGTGGTGCAGACGTGGGCTTGTAGATATCAGTCTTGCTCAGTCAGCTGACGCGTGCGTTGGGCTTCCGTGGACAGAAGGCGTCTTGTATCCGTTCTGCCCTTATCTGCCCGTTGTCTTGGCGCTGCAAATTTAAATCAAGTCCAACTGTTCATAATATCCAATATGTTTTGCTTGTTTTTCTTAAACTATGATACAAATGCTATTTATTTTATATTGGGTTTGTTAGAGTAATACAAACAGTAAATACGAAAAAAGATACTATTCCTATTCCCTCCATCAAGCTAAAATTTATCTTCCTTCAGTTGTGTATGTGTGTTTTGTTATTTTGGACGGAGGTTATTTGGAGTTTTATATAATTGGTGATATCTTTATCCTCTAAAATTTGGCAATGGTGTTAACAGTACTCACTCACTGGTGAGTCGTTTTTTTGTCAATTTACAGAATTTTACTGATTTTCGGAATAGTGCTTGTTCTTATTTAAAACATTTTAGAACACCCACTTTTCTGGAACATATTGACACTATTGGTCCTTTAAAATCACTGCCATCGACATCTATAGAAGTACAAAATCCATGCTAACTTGGAAGATTGGTCATTTTAGGAGCTAGGAGCTACATATGTAGCATTGACAGCATTATATACGTGCAATCCATTTGGTTGGCTGCAACCGTACGAGTTTACGTTAGCGATCCGTTCGCTATTAGCACGCCGTGTCAGAATGGCAATCCCCATTTTTCCCATGACACCCTTTAATGCTTTGCAGCGCACAAACAAGTTATGAAAGGAAGTCAGGTGACGGGACGCATTGAGCGACTTTCAAAGGCAGGAAGAAGAAAGACGGGGAGCACGGAGCCTAATAGGTGCTTTAGTAATTTCTGAGTTTTCATAGCTTAATCCGTTGTGAAAAGCCGAGGAGAAGAAAGGCTGCGACTGGCCCTCAGTATTAATTTGATGTGACTTGTGTACAATAAGGCCCGCCGATCCCACCAGCTTTACCTTCTTTCATCACGCACAGCCCCTTGGAACTTTTTTTTGCCTAAATGTTTCATGAAACGCCGGCTGTAAGCCTCTTTGGTATTCCGTCTCTATGAGGCCGGCTTTAAGACCATTATTACACATACAAATAGTCGAGCTTGCCTCCCCCATTGTGGCAAATTGATTTAGCACAATTGAATTCAAACTCCCAAAGCTCATTTCACTGCCTCTCATTTGGACTTTTTTTTTTTTTGTACGAATGATGAAAAATTTGCCTTGGTTGAATGTGTTCTGAGCTGCTTATCCTCATTTAAAGCATATTTTAGCACTTTTTTCAAGGGCTCCCTCTAGTGGTACGCAAATGAATCGCTGACCAAGCACAGTTAAAACCCATCGGTGTTATTTGTCCATACTGTTTTTTTTTTTTTTAGTTTTGTCTGTGTTTTGTCAAAGAAAAAACATTGGAAAAATTACACTCGGGAGCTAATATTTCCCCAGGATAGTAAAAACATGTAAAGATCAAAATGGCACAATGCTGCAATTTCTAACTTACTGCAAACAGGCTGGGGAGATTCACACTAAATTCTTGTAATAATGCCATGTTCTGGCTCATTGACTCCCATCATAAATCATAATTTTAGATATGCTGTAAACCTATTGTGTTATAATGCATTTTCCGTGATTACTGATGCAATCGCTTCTTTGGCGAGTCAAAAACATGGAAATAGAGGAATTTGTGTCTTGAGAGTCTTAACACCCAAAAGTCACTAGGGGGCGCCATAGGCCAAAACATGAATTTGCTTGCGAAGAAATTATGTTGTTCTGACTTATGGACTTTTTTGGGCCTCTAACTATGTCGTATGAAATATTCAAATTAGACTTTATTAGACATACAGCATAGTTAGTTTTGCTATTAGAATAATACTGCTATTAATGTCCATAGGGGGCGTTAAAAAAATAAACTAAAAAATAAATAAAATAAAAACTACCGTATTGGCCCGAATATAAGACGGCCCTGATTATAAGACCCCCTCTTTTTCAAGACTCAAGTTTGAAAAAAGACTTTTTGAACACCAAATTAATTTTTATACAGAAAATAATTACAGTACATCTGAAACAAATTATTATAACAATATATATGACAGAAAAAGCATGTTATTTTGCCTCATTCAAATCTTAATATCTGAACATTTAAATATGTAAACTAAAGTGCAATCACATTCGTAAATGAATGGCTTCTGGTTTTTGAAATTTAGATAAAGCAATCTATTGTGATAAAACAACAAAATTGCAATAACTGCATTAACCATCAAAGTGAAGTCTAACTGTAGTCTTGAAACAAATCTGAATAAGGAAAAACATTGCAATAAAATAATGCAAACTGGTTAAACTTGAGAGTAGCTGAGATCTGTCATGACAGAACATTACTCCTCAAGTTCAGCATTCGCGTAATTGATATCTGGCGCCATCTAGCGTCATGAATGGGTATAATGTCTAGACCCCGAATATAAGACGACTCCCACTTTTTCAGTCTTATTTCAATGCAAAAAACACAAGTCTTATATTCGGGCCAATACGGTATTTGCACCCTAACATCTTTCTTATGTACAATCGGATCATTTCCTCTAGTCAGTTTAAAGCCTTGTTCAGACTGCCAGCCAAAATCCGATTTTTAGCCCATCCAGATTGAAACAGGCTCTTTTACAGTGTTGGTAATAACAGCGTTATTTTTTTTTATATAGTGAGTAATGTATTGACAGGTAGTCCCCGGGTTACAAACGAGTTCCGTTCCTACGCGTGAATCAGATTTAACCCTCTAAGTACCCCAAAATAACGATCTAAAAAGAAAAAAAGGATTGTATTTTGTTTAGTGATGGAGGATACACTGCCCTCTGGTGGCAACGTTGGGTCTGGCTGGACTGTCGCCTTGTATGACAGAAGCAGACCCAGACGTCTGACATAGATAGAGGATAGCTGCACTCTGATTTGGCCCACATAAGGCTGTAAGTTGTTTCAGCCAATACACTGCTGGCCAAAAGTATTGGCACCCCTGTAATTCTATCAGGTAATTCTCAATTACTTTGGTATTCCTTGGTAGTCATATCTTCATTTATTTTGCCTGCAATAAAAAAACACAAAAGAGAATGAAAAAAAAAATGGAATTCTGATCATTTTACACAAAGCTCAAAAAATGGGCTGGACAAAAGTATTGGCACCCTCCACCTAATACTTGGTAGCACAAGCTTTAAAAAAATAAAAAATAAAACTGCGAACAACCGTTTCCGCTTCTGCTGGAATTTTAGACCATTCTTCTTTGGCCAACTGCTCCAGGTCTGAGATTTTGAAGGGTGCCATTTTCAGATCTCTCCACAGGTGTTCTATGGGATTCAGGTTTGGCCACTTTAGAAGTCTCCAGTACTTTCTCTCAAACTAGTGCTTTTTGAAGTGTGTTTTGGGTTATTGTCTTGCTGGAAGACCTCTAAGGGAGACCCAGCTTTCTCACACTTAGCCCTACATTATGCAGCAAAATTTGTTGGTAGTCTTCAGACAAAATGCCATGCACATGGTCAAGCAGTCCAGGGCCGGAGGTAGCAAAGCAACCTCAAAACATCAGGGAACTTCCGCCGTGTTTGACTGTGGGGACCGTGTTCTTTTCTCTGAAGGCCTGTTTTTTTTTCTGGTAAACTCTATGTTGATGCCTTTAACCAAAAAGCTCGACTTTTGTCTCATCTGACCAGAGAACATTCTTCCACAACGTTTTTGGCTTCCTCGGGTAAGTTTTTACAAACTACAGCCTGGCTTTTTTTTATGGGTCTTCCTGGGTATCCTACCAGAGAGTCCCTTTTCATTCAGACGCTTACGGATGGGACGGGTTGACACTGTTGTACCCTCGGACTGCGGGACAGCTTGAACTTGTTTGGATGTAAGTCGAGGTTGTTTATCCACCATCCGTACAATCACTCGTCAATTTTTCTTTTCCGTCCACATCTAGGGAGGTTAGCCACAGTGCCATGGGCTTTACACATATCGATGACACTGCGGACGGCAGACACAGGAACATTCAGGTCTTTGGAGATGGTTTTGTAGCCTTAAGATTGCCCATGATTCCGCACAATTTTGCTTCTCAAGTCCTCAGACAGTTCTTTGTTCT
The DNA here is from genome assembly GCF_030265065.1 of Corythoichthys intestinalis. Taxonomy (NCBI): domain Eukaryota; kingdom Metazoa; phylum Chordata; class Actinopteri; order Syngnathiformes; family Syngnathidae; genus Corythoichthys; species Corythoichthys intestinalis. The sequence continues at coordinate 1,251,517 of NC_080400.1, forward strand.
TCTTTCTTCTCTACATGCTCAGTGTGGTACACACAAGGACACAGGACAGAGGTTGAGTCAACTTTAATCCATTTTAACTGGCTGCAATTGTGATTTAGTTATTGCCATTCCTTGTTATGTGCCACAGGTAAGTAACAGATGCTGTTAATTACACAAATTAGAGAAGCATCACATGATTTTTTTAAAGGGTGCCAATACTTTTGTCCAGCCCCTTTGTGGAGTTTTGTGTAAAATGATAGGGATTTAATATTTTTTTCCCCATTCTCTTTTGTGTTTTTTTTTTCATTGCAAGCAAAATAAAATGAGGATATTACTACCAAAGCATTTGTAATTCCAATCATTTTCAGGGAGAAATTCAGTATTATCTTACAGGATTGCGGGGGTGCCAATACTTTTGGCCAGCAGTGCATATAGAAATTTAAAAGATTGATAGGAGAAAAAAAAAACAATATAATAATGAAAAAAAGTATTTTCAAAAATATTGACAATAAACTGGTTCAGGTCAATTTTTTTCAGGCATGCCACCCAGTTTCCCCTTGAACAGTACACAGGGCTACGTCACATAGCCCACTCTTCCACCTTTTGCGCACTGCTGTCTCCTCACCCGCCGACTCATCGGAAGAAAACAAATAATCTGGTCCATCCTCTTCCTCAAGTTGATGAAATAATGCGTTAACTTGCGCTAAATTTAGTTTTCGCTTTATTCTACACGTTTCAAAGTCGCTCACTCAATCCAAACGGCCGTCGCTCGCGACTTCGCCTTGTTCGGCAATTTATCAAAAAATGTTCACATTACGTCTGTCCTTCGCGACCTCACTATGGGTCCCGGGATATGTAGTCTTTCGTGGTGCTTTCGGTTGTGAAAAAACATGAACACATGGTCCCTGCAGCGTTATAATTCTTATTCTCAAATGACATTATCTCCCGTTTTACTTAGTCGATTGACTTCAAATAAAAATAGGCGTGGACCTCAACTTCCGCACTTTCAAATGAGACCAACCAGTGGCACATTGGTGTAATTACAGCGTGACGAGGCTTCCAATATGATATCCGTAAACGTGTTGCCACTGACACATCCGGTGTTAAAGGGTTAAATAAACATGTTTATAGCCATTTTAATGAAGTACAGTGTTTGCATTATCCAATTTTTTTAACGCCAATTCTTTTACAGCAAATGAACATCGGCTCCAAAAATCGGTTATTGGCCCCTCTAACTACTAATAATCTGTATCGGTCCTGAAAAACATATTGGTCGATCTCTAACAAAAAGTATTTCGGCCCAATGGCAAAAAAGCCATTCAGTACCATTTTCAGAAGACCGGATCTCGAAAAGTCAAGCCGTGCACATTTTTCCACAAGTATTGCATGTGAACAAATGGCGTTTGTGCGCTGATGCTCCGAGATGCCCATCATAGCCCGGAGTTTTTTTCTCTGGCACTCTGCTAAGGTGAATCAGTAACGATAGCAAGGATGCGTGGCGGGGCAAGTCAGAAAAATTTCATCAGTGCCCCACTCCTCCTCCACCGTGTTTTATTCTTCTCATGCTAACTAACGGCCCGCTAACAAACCACCGGCATTCCCTCACGAGGCGGTGGGATTAGCGCTTGTGAAAAGACTTTAACGCTATCATTACACGAGGATAACGTACAAATTATCGGGCGCTCCAGTGCCGGATTATCGTACCCCGGGCTCGCCGTGGCCCCCGAGGGGTGACGGCGGCTGACAAAAGGCTCTCATTTACATTTACAAGCCCCCCTCGAATGCGGTGGCGCCGATAAGAAACCTGTTCCACCTATTTTTCACCCCCATCATTTGCAGATAAGTCGAAGTAATTCTGCCGGTTGCCTGCGAAAACCGCGCTCCCGATGGCGTTGTCACCCACCATAATCCTCAAAGGGCGTCCACTCCAATGTGAGTACCGCAGGTGACAGCGAGAATTATATCAAATACAAAACATATTATCAAACCATTGTTGGCGAATACGCTGAGGATGATGGATGAGAGGCAAAAAAGGTGAGCCAGACAAGATTAATCGAACGTTCATCAGCGATTGTGCGCTTCCATAATTTTCTTGCTGTTTTTTTTCTCTCTCTCGCACGCCGCCATTTTGAAAAAGCGGGATCAAAAGCCATCCTCTTGGCAAGATTTCAGTCATCTTAAGGCTGACAAGTCGCTGGAAAAAGTCCCATTAAGAAAAGCTAGGCCTCAAGCTCCTTAGACTAAAAAGTCCTCAAGCTGTTTATCTACGTGATGGGTTCTCTTAAAGTCTTTCAGCTTGATGGCTTCCCTGCTTTAGTTTGCTAGAAAAACTACAACATGCTTAAATAGCTTTACACTCGCATGGAAGGGGTAAATATGCCTGTAAAAGCTACTTTTAATCAAAACTAAGCAACAAATATGCTTATTAAAAGGAAGCTCAGAATTTTTGATATTAGGTTTAATCTTTGAGTTAGCGGGGGTTTGATTAGTCGGCGGAGTTGGTTTCAACTAATTCCGTGCAGTTTGTATAGTTTTCTGTTGGTTTCAGTGCTACGGGATTGGCTAGCCTGATAGCAAAATATATTGCTCTCCATAATTATTGGCACCCCTGAAAAAGATGTGTTTTTTAGCTTCTAATAATTTTTTTTAAATTCAAATAATATGGGACCTTAATGGAAAAAAAAGAGAAAAATCCAACCTTCAATACAAGTGCATTCATTCAGTGGGGAAAAAATCCCACATAAAGAAAAAAATATTTGACATCAAATAATGTGTGTCACAATTATTAGCACCCCTGGTTTTAATACTTTGTACAACCCACCCCCTGAGGTGGCCATGAGAGGAACTTGATTTTGTGTCTGGTGAATCATTTCTGTGTAGATTTGGCCATATGTTTAGGGTCATTGTCTTGCTGAAAGACCCAGTGACGACCCATCTTCAGCTTTCGGCCAAAGGGCAACAGATTTTGATTTAAAATGTCCTGGTATTTCAAAGCATTTATGATGCCATGCACCCTAACAAGGTTCCCAGGGCCTTTGGAAGTGAAACAGCCCCACAGCATCACTGACCCACCACCATACTTCACAGTGGGTATGAGGTGCTTTTCAGCATGCGCATCTTTTGTGGCACGCCAGACCCACTTAGAGTTTTTGTTGCCAAAAAGCTCAATCTTGGTCTCATCTGACCAAAGCACACGGTCCCAGTTGAAGCCTGGGACCGTGTGTATTTTTGTGTGAGCTTTTTGGCAACAAACACTCTAAGTGGGTCTGGCGTGCCACGAAAGATGCGCATGCTGAAAAGCACCTCCTACCCACTGTGAAGTATGGGGGTGGGTCAGTGATGCTGTTTCGCTTCCAAAGGCCCTGGGAACCTTGTTAGGGTGCATGGCATCATGAATGCTTTGAAATACCAGGACATTTTAAATCAAAATCTGTTGCCCGAAAGCTGAAGATGGGTCGTCACTGGGTCTTTCAGCAAGACAATGACACTAAACATATGGCCAAATCTACACAGAAATGGTTCACCAGACACAAAATCAAGCTCCTCCCATGGCCATCTCAGTCCCCAGACCTTGTTTTGTTGGCAAAAGGGGGTTGTACAAAGTATTAACACCAGGGGTGCTTATAATTGTGACACACATTATTTGATGTCAAATATTTTTTTCTTTATGTGGGATTTTTTCCCCACTGAATGAATGCACTTGTATTGAAGGTTGGATTTTTCTCTTTTTTTCCATTAAGGTCCCATATTATTTGAATTAAAAAAATATATTAAAGCTAAAAAACACATCTTTTTCAGGGGTGCCAATAATTATGGAGGGCACTGTATATCTGGAACGGAAATGCGCCAGATGTACAGCAAATTTTGGCCCAATTTGGTAAAACGGATCCGCCTCAGTGTCTTTTTGAACAATGGCCCAAACTCAGTAGCGAGTCATTTACCTGATCAGCAACCAGTTTTGGGCCAGAAACTGGTCCAAAGTAGCAGACACTACAGTCCCTGACAAAAGTCTTGTCGCTTATCCGTTTTGTAGAAACAATTGCTAATAGCCTGACTTTTAATGATTCAATTGGTTTCAGAAATTGCTCATATGAAAGCTAAGACCCTCCCAAATGATGTTGAATGTACAAAAATATATTTATCATAAGATTTCTTATTTAATGAAGACATAAAGGTCAAATTTTGGCAAGAGAAAGGTTTTGTCGCCTATAGAAAGTAGTGTGAAAATTCAACAAAAAATGTACTTCGAATACAAAAATATGTTACATAACATAAGCGAATTAAGTAGTGGTGTTGTGAGATCCAAATTCAATATTTTGTATTACCGTAATTTCCCGAATATAAGGCGCACCCGTGTATAATGCGCACCCCAAATTTACTTGTAAAATCTAGGGAAAAATATTGCACCCGTTTATAACGCGCACCCTAATTTTAGCACCAATAAATAGAAGAATACAAGAAAACAGAGCTCCTGTACAGATACAGAAATGTCATTTTACTGACTGGTGAAACACAGCACAAGCATAGCATATTGGTAGTTTAAAACATTACCATAAACAGACAATATTTACGGTAATAATACGATTTGACAACTTCTCCAGCTTACCAGAATCTAGGAGAAAACAAAACAGATGTGACTTTTCTTTTAAAGGCTGCTGTATAACTTGCTCGTTTCATCATGATGAATAAATGTTTCTTCCATGGATTGATACGGTAAAATGAAAGTCAGAACGTAAGTCGGAAATCCGTGAGAGCTCATCGCTGTGACCACGACAGTAACAATAGGAACTATTGTTATTTGGGATTGAGTTTCCTGAGGGACAGATATAGTTGACGGACACAGGAAGTCTGTGTGCTTACATTTGTTATGGTCAGAGTTGCGGAGCTGCAATAAACGTTGACTCAAATGAGTTCAAGAAACTAAATTCCGTGCTTTATGAAGAGTAAAAAAAGAATTCAACACAGACTAAATCATTCGGCCGATTAGAGTGAAGTATTACCGAAACAAAATGGTGACGTCACGTACCGTAATGGTCGGCAATGGGTCGCCGCATACGTTTCTTCAACACAACGTGGCCGTGTCAAAAAAAAAAAAAATCGGTTTATATATCTTAGGGCTGGGCGATATGGCCTTAAGTAAGTATCACGATAAATTGAGCAGATTTGCCTCGATAACGATAAATGACGATAAATTCGCCCAAGCGGACTGTTATATAATTTGAAAATTTGAATCAATGCATGGAATACAAATTAACCGTTTCTCGTTAAATGTATTTAACCAGCTTTCAAACTAACAATTGCACATGCAGTCTAAACACTAAGTATTAAAAAAAATATTGTAAACAATAAGAATTCTAGTGTGAACATTTATAACAGCTTGTATGACTTGGAAAATGTACAACATTATAAAAATCAATATGATGACTGTGCAAACATGTCATTCTAACACAAATGACTTGCAGCTTTAACAGTACACTTCAGACAATTTATTGGTAATGGCTGCTGTGACATAATTATTCAACACAAGTGTTTACGTCAAGGTTTCAGTTTTTTTTTTTTTCCCCCCGAAACATTTTTTAATACATGCACCCCCCACACAGACACAACCCGATTAAAGCTGTATTGCTCTTATGCCAATGAAACATTTGAGGTTTTATGATGGCAGAATAAAGCAAACACATAGAGAAAAATAGCTTTGGCCATTAAACTGTCATATTATGTATAGGCTTCACTGTTGGATTAGGCTACTTTATGCTGAGTGCTTTACCATCATGAAAGCTTTCAGAAAAATCACATAGAGATGCCAAATAACGCGACATGATGATTTCTACATGAAGTCTGTGCCCAGTCCACTCATTAATTTCAGCCGTTTCGACAAGGTTAGAGCCGCTGTCCGACTCTTTCACGTTCATTTGTAGCCGTTGTTAGCTGCTAGCATTAGCCTGTGGCTTGGCTACCAGAAGAACGCACTGAAAGCATCCTCTCCTAATATCGTGAGAACCAGGGATGACAGCGGGTGAAAGCCCTTCTGGAACCCGCCAAGAGTTTACTTAATGCTGGGTGAAAGTTTGGCGAAGCTAAGTTAGCTAACTTAAGCCCGACTCCATCCCGTTTACTTTTAGCGTTAGCCGTTAGCCGTTATTAGCCTACCGGGCTTCTGTTTGATTGGCTTCCTGAAAACCACGTGACTCCATACGTAAGCACACTGTCTGCTTTCTTAAAGCCGAACACAGTGTCAAAGCGGGATAAAAAGACTATATTTTCTTGTTTTATTAAATTACCGAATTTACCGACATGGTCAAAATTACGTCGGTCATCGTGAAGAATTTCGGTGACGGTAAATTTTCGGTTTACCGCCCTGCTCTAATATATATATGTAATATATATATATTTGTGTCTCCATCCATGTACCCGTTTATAATGCGCACCATGATTTTACAAGTTGATTTTGGGGAAAAAAAGTGCGCGTTATATTCGGGAAATTACGGTACTTCCATGGGCTTGAAGGACTGTATCCATGTGGGTCGGCAAGGATTCACACAAATTATTGATGAAGTCATCAGGAACATCAAAGAAAGCAGTCTTTCATGTCTCCCAGAGTTCATCAACGTTCTTGAGTTTCGTCTTCCATGCTTCCTCTTACATCCTACTCCAGACATGCTCAATGATGTTCATGTCTGGTGACTGGGCTGGCCAGTCCTGGAGGATCTTGATCTTCTTTGCCTTGAGGAACTTTGAGGTAGAGATTGAAGTATGCGATGTAGGGCTGTCCCAAATTACTAATTTCCTCCCGATTAGTCAGCCGACTATTTTTACGATTAGTCGACTAATCTAATATATATATATATATATATATATATATTTTTTTTTTTTTTTTTTTTTTTTTAACTACTTCAATGATTAAATGTTTGTTGAAGCTTATTAATTCACAAAAAAAAACATTTTGGAACACTTAAATTCTTTACTAACGTTAAAATAAATAACAAATATAAATAATAAATCACAAACAATGAGGTCAAATGCTGCTGGCATTAACTAGTGCAAAAAAAAAATGTAAACGGAAACACTGAGACTTCACCTCTTTAATAGGAGTCAAAACAATTCTTACTCTTTTTGTGGTATGTCATTGTCTGTTGTCATGTTAAAATGAATTGCATTGTCCCGGAAAACCATTTTCAGAATACTTTGTGTGAGTTCAGATGCTTTTTCTGGTGTGCATTCCTCATTTTAGGGGGAGGGAAAAACTGTTCAACTTTTGTTTGTTTTAACCTGAAAATAGATAAAGTCGAGGGCACACTGAAATATTACC